>NC_139027.1:85759570-86136488 GCF_964662115.1 Mustela nivalis
CCATAATTTCACCATATATTAAAATAGCAAAGCAATACTGACTGGGAAGAGTTTTATGAACAATTGAGGCAGCGTTACAAAAGTGGCCTGTGATCAATGATAGGTAGATAGGTAGATATTTTATTGAAGAACAGGGAGGAAATTAATCCAGCTGGAAACTAAATAGTATATTTCACTACATCAAAAGTTTAAGGCTTAAACCACAGATACTCTGAGAAGAAGTTTGGTTTTGTAGAGCCAATAAACTCAGCAAATATTCATCTAGTTATATTATATGCAGGCACAGAAGTGGGTATAGTTTGTGTCCTCAAGTAGCTCACAGTCTAGTAGAAGTCACTGGCGTCATTCCCGCAATAGAAGTCAAGGTTGCAGGATGCTGAGTCAGGTGGTGTGGGGACCTGGGAGGGCTGGCAAACTCCACGACAGGTACTGGGCCATGGAAAGCTTCGGAAGGGAAGAGCATTTGGCTTAACTCTTGAGAGAGCCAGTGAGATCTTTCAAAGCGGGAAGGGTTGGAAGGTTTCTATATTTTAGAAGGGAAAGGGGCCATTGTGTGGGGACAAGTGGGCAGAGGATGGCGAGGCTGGAGACAGAGGCATTTGCCGATTGGTTGGACACCTGAAGCGTCAGCCAGCGGATGGGAGGGTCCTAAGAAGGTAGTACTTAGGAGAAGAAATCCACAGCGTTTGGGCACTAGGTGGTATTCAGGGTGAAGAAGGGGAGGATTCCAGTTTGCCTCCAGGGGACCGATTTTTCCTGGAGGAGAGGGAAGGCACATTAACTGAGAAGGGGGTATGCATCTTTAGCTGTGGAGTTTGAGGTGCCTGTGGAACATGGGACAATATTCTGAAAGGGACTGAAAGTGCAGAGCTAGTATTTGAAGATGGGGAGGATCTGGACACTGCAACATGGGGGACATCACTTTTACAAAAGATATTGCTGAATGATATTGATAAGCGATATTTAAATTCAATGATGGCCCACAGAGAGAATGCAGAGGGAACAAGGCAAAGACAAAGGGTGGGATGATGGGGACAGTGAATTCTTGAGAGTGAAGGGCAGGAGAGCTCTCTTTAGGTGCGGGGCATTTGTTAGAAAAACACTGGAGGGAGTGTTTTTATTTTATTTATTATAAGAACCTTATTTATTTTATTATTTTTATTTTATTATAAGAACTCTCCTCTAAATGGTTCTCTGGGACATGTGTGCATGCTCCTCCACTCAGATCATATCTTTCCACAAAACATTTCATTTTAATCTTCCCAACCATGCTATGAGGTAGGCATTAAAATTACCCATTTGACAGGTGATGAAACAAAGGAGCAGAGAGATTCAGCCATTCACCCCAAGTTACACAGCTGATAAATTTGAGAAATGAATTTCAGTCTTGTTCACTTACTTAGCAACAGTGGGATTTTGAGCAAGAATCTTTGATTCACATATTCTTTATCTTAAAAAAAAAAAAATGGTGAGGAAGATTGCCTATCCCAACAGACTCCCTTTGTCAGTAATTTTATATCACTGGGATGAATTGACTTTGTCTGAGATGCAGTTTTCTAAAATCTACCTTGATAAACATCTCCATGTTGTAAAGGCTGGTCCCTGTGACTGTGGTAGTGTTTAGGGCTCTGCTTGCTGGAATGTTCTCTTTCATTAGGACTGAGGCAGAGCAAACAGGTTTCTTACCTGTCTACACCACAGGTTCTCATCCCGGGCTGTGCAGGGGAATAACCCACAGAGCTTAAAATATCCTGAGGCCCAGGCTGTATCCCAGACGAATCACATCACAGTCTCTGGGTGTGGGGTCCGAGATCAGAATTTTTTAAAGCCTCAGATGATTTCAATGTGTAGCTGTGATTTAGAACTACCATTCCTGACCTCTCTCCAGTTAAAACCTGTCCTAGGCTGTCAGCAGCGCTACCTTTTTCACGCTGTGTCAAAGAACTCAAAACCTTTAAGAAGTGTGGAACTCTGTAGGAGAGCAGAATCCTGAGGTGGCTCTCAGCATCCCTACCCCTAAGGTACATCCCTTGTGTAATCCTTCTCCTAGAGTATGGGGGAACTTTGTGAGTATCATGGGAGTTGCTTCCTTGATTAGATTACTTATATAGCAAAAGTGATGGGATTTTGCAAATAGCACTAAGGTCCTGAAATCAACTAATGTTAAGTTCTTTAAAAGGGATATTGTGCTGGATAGGATCCGACTGAATCAGGCCCTTTGAAAGAGGCAGAGAGACTTGAAGCAACAGAGATTGTCTCTCCCACTGGCCTTGATGAGACTAAACAGAGCAACAAGGAAGCAAACATTCAACAACCATGTGTGCTGGAATGAAAATCCTGAATTTCATGTGAGGCCCAGCTGATGCCTTAGTTACAGCCTTATAAGACCCTGAGCAGAGAGACAAGCTAAGCTTCGTCTAGACCACTACATTGTTTTAAGTCACTAAATTTGTGATCATTTGTTAGATAGTGTAGAAGACTCATCTAGCCTTATCCGGACCTGGGGCGAAGGAACAGCTTCCCACAACCTGAGAGAGGGTGCTTAGGCATTGACCGCTCTCTTTGTGGTGTGGTTAGAGCTGGTGGCAACTCAGAAATCATCAGGGAGTCAACACCAATTGGCACTAGGTCACTGAGAAATGACATCTATACGACAGGCAGTTCTTTGTAATAAAAAAATTGACCTAAAGCCTAAAGGGCACATGGAAACCCCAAATTATAATTTCCAGAAAATGGTGGACATAAATAATGTACATTGCCAAACTGAGATCTGTCCTAGAGGGGACTTTTCTTTCATAGGGTCCTGGAGTATAGGGGACCAGACACACCAGTAGATCAGAAATCATTGAACCGTTGGTGTGGACCAATGTCTCTCCTGTGAAAATGTTGAAGCAGTGTTCATCTTTTTCTTTTTTGTATCGGTTAAAGTTGAAGGTGCCCTGAATTCTGCCTTTCTTATACCTTACTTGAGTAAAGGAGAAATGGGTGTTGTGTGATCTTGCAATTGTCATGGGCTCCTCAAAACTTCCCTCAGGGGGTGCCTGGGTGGCTCAGTGGGTTAAGCCTCTGCCTTTGGCTCAGGTCATGGTCTCGGGGTCCTGGGTTCGAGCCCCGCATCAGGCTCCCTGCTCAACGGGAAGCCTGTTTCCCCCTCTCTCTCTGCCTGCCTCTCTGCCTACTTGTGATCTCTGTCAGATAGATAAATAAAATCTTAAAACAAACAAACAAATAAACAAACAACAACAACAAAAAACTTCCCTCAGATCTGGAAATTCAGTTTAACATTGGGCTGGCAGATGTGATTTTCTGCTTCTAAGAAGGACTTAGTAAGTCTGACCCAAACCATCTGGGACATCTTATCACTTTTAAAGAGGAATCCTACATTTTTCTATTTTTAAGAGCAAGTGAAACTGAAGTCATGTGTATCAAATTTTGCTTAAGATATGTAAAGGTATAAACACTGGGGTGAATGATATGATAAAATAATGCAATTTTGGAAGCAGGAAATCTACTAACATTATCAAGCACTAGGATTGCAATACTTTAAGTCTTTATTATGGAACATATATTCAAATATATGACATATAAACATATAACAAAGTAGAGAGAATAATATAATAAGCCCAATGAACCCATCTTCCATCTTTGAGAATCATGAGCTCATCGGTCAGTCCTGTTTCATCTATCTACCTTCCATTTTCCTCCCTATCCTGGATGAAAGAATCTGGTTTTACAGCAAAAAAAGGATGGCAAAGAGAAAATGCCCAGCTTTTGATCCATTTCGTCTGCCTTGGTGATGACCCCAAGATACGCACCCTTGCACTTGGCTTCCAGACCAGTCAGGTGAGCAAGCCTAGGGGCTCATGCACAGACCCAAGAAGGGCAATTCCATTGGATTTCAGAAAAAAAAATTTACTTCCTCTGTTCCAACTTCTTCATGTTTTCTGAGTCATCATAGACACCTGTTCTAGAAAAGGAAGTTCTGGGGTGCCTGGGTGGCTCAGTTGGTTGGGCAGCTCAGTTGATTGTTCAGCTCAGGTCATGATTCTGAAGTCCTGGGATCGAGTCCCACATCAGGCTCCCAGCTCCGCAGGGAGTCTGCTTCTCCCTCTGACCTTCTCCCCTCTCATGCTCTTTCTCACTCTCATTCTCTCTCTCAAATAAATAAATAAAATCTTATAAAAAAAAAAAGTTCTAGAAAAGGAGAGTAATGTTCTCAGACAGAATTAAATATATCCAACAGAGATATATAGGGGAAACAGAAGAACTCCCCCCCACCCACCCCCAAGCAGTTTTGTAAAGTGCTCCTTTCTGCTGCTTCTTTTCAGTCTTCCTCTGGCAGGTGTCCAAATCTTGTCTAGGACTGTATAAAAGGAAAAAAATCAACCTTGTTCTTTGTTACAGTCACACCTGAGATGTGCAGAAAGCAGGCATCTGTTTCATCTCTCTGCCATTGGGCAAGCCCTCAAGTTAAGAAACCTCCCTCACTTAGGAGCAATCCAGTAGGGAAATTTCAAGACATAGTGAAACATGCAGCCACTCCGAGAAAGTTCTGTCCCTCAGAGCCCAATTTCCTTCCTGTAGTTCATCAGTTTTCTCTTTATCTGGTCCTTATGTTTGTAGACAAAAGCCATATACTTTGCTTGCAGAAGAACCTTTTATAACCTTGATAGACACCAATCCTGCCTAGACTTTTCTAGTATCTTTCCTAATCCCTATTTAGAGATTATTGGTTTTATAAATCAACTTTCCACCTCTTCTTGAAATCTCTTTGAATCTTTCTCAAACTTCCACATCCCTTTTAAGGTGTTAAGCCCTAAAGTGAGAAAGATGAGAAAGATGTTCCGGAAGGAATTGGGAAGGCAAAGAAAATAAAAGGCTTATGTTCTTTAATTTAAGACTCATGTGGGTTATTGCCATCGACAGAGATCAGTCTTTTTTGTTTGTTTGTTTGTTTTTGTTTTTGTTTTGTTTTAACTGGGCAATGTAAATGTTGCAGAAGAGAGGAAGAAGGTCGTATCTGTCAGGGTGTAGAGTGCTTATCTTGAAAAAATAAGTCTGGTAGCATCTTCACGAGTTCCAGATATTTAGTGACAAGAAGAGAGATGACAGGAACTGTTCCATCACTAGCACCAACATTAGCTCTTAGGATTGGCGCACCTTTTCCATCAAGGGTCAGGTGGCAGATAGAGTTGTCTCCCCTTATCCATGAAGAATGTGTCCCAGGACGCCTGTGGATGCCTGAAACCATGGACAGTTCCAACCTATATCGATACAGATGTTTTCCCCTACATGTACACACCTATGATCAAGCTTAACTTACAAATTAGACATAATAAGAGATTAACAAGAGTGGCAAATAATAAGATAGGACAATTATCACAGTACATTGTAATGAAAGCTAGGTTAATGTGACGCTTCTCTCAAAATACCTAATTATATGGTACTTACATCTTCTTATGATGAGGTGAGATGATAAAATGCTTACATGATGAGATGAAGGGAGGGGAATGACGTGGGCACTGCGATGGAGCATTAGGCTACTAATGACCTTCTGCTGATAAGTCAGAAGGAGAATCATTTGCTTCCAGACCTTGATTGTCCACAAGAACCTGAAACCTTGCAAAGTGAAACTGTGGCTGGGGGTGGGAGGAACTACTGTGTTAAGGCTTTGTGGGTTCTATGGTCCCTGTTGCAGCTACTTACCTCTGCTGTTGTAGCCTGAAGTCTCCTTGGACAATATGGAAATGCACGGGCTAGGCTGGTTCAATGAAATCATATTTATGGTCACTGAAATCTGAAGTTGATGTTTCATGTCTCATGGAATTATTTAGTCAGGTTTTTTTTTTTAAAAAAAACTGTTAAAAAACATAAAAACTATTATTATTCCTCAGGCCATACAAAAACAAGTGGCTTGCTTGGATTTGGCTCATGGGTTGTGGTTTGCCTCTCCCTAATCTGGAATCATTTACTATAAAGGAAGGATGAGGTAATCAGAGAGATAATCTGTACCATTTCAAATTTCTTACTATAACAAGATTTTAAAGGAAGCATAACACGTTCCTGATCTTTGCTTTGAGCAGATAATTATGTAGGGACCTTAAAAGGTTTTAATAGGTCCAGGAAAGGTGGGAGGTAGCCTGTAATCTCTGCCTGATTAGGGATCCCATCCCCTGAGGTCCAAGGTCCATTTTATATGAATGTTGACTATACTCCAAGGATCTGCAATTAAGATTCATACTTGGATTAAAAGGTATGTATCAGTTTGTAAACTTATTTATATAAAATATCATAAAATTACGAAGAGTGAATTACATTAATTACATAATTGATTACATTAGCAAAAAGTGTTGGAAACACTCTGGAAGCTTTAGGACTTAGGGTAATATCCAGAGCTTCATTACAGTATAATTTACTAAGAAATCTTTCTCTGAGTACATGTGAGCCAGGACCCACCAGGTCTTACTGCCCAGAACCTGACTTTACCTGTTTGAGTGAGCAGGTGAGCTGAACCTTGCACATTTCCTTTGTGAACAAGGAACTAGAAATCTCTTTAGCAGTTTTGTGTATTATTTCCTGACTAGTTCACTGATGATTTACTGAGGGCCTTTTATGGCTTTACAATATGACAAAATAATGGTACATGACATGCTTTAAATAAGCTTGTATCATTTAATCTCTTAATTTGCAGTTCAGTACAAACTGTAAAGCCATTTTGTTCTTGGAAGAGCATTCGACTTTGCCTGAGCGGAACCCACTGATACTGTGTCCTAGTTTTGAAAAATGTGGAGGCTGAATTGTGAGTTCCTAGATAGGTCTTTGAAAATAAATTGAATTGCAGTAGGAATTTTCTGACAACTAATAGTAGTATCAGAACAATAACCTTATGTTAGGAAAAATCCTTATAGACTTTAGGGGTACAGAATTTGGGTTGGAATGAATAATATTTCAGCTATGGGATACTTCATCATTTTGTGGATAGAAAGTCATATATTTGGTTATCACACCATACTTCCAGGTTCAAAAGCTGAAGGAATTCACTATATATATATATATATATATATATATATATATATATATATATATATAGTCCCCCCGCCAAATGAAGTTTTGTTTGTAAGGCCGTCATGAACTGAAGTATTATTGAGTTGCATTAGACATTAAATAGTAACAAATATTGGGCAAATGGTGATGCCATGTGCCAGTTGAAGGAAAACTGGATTTGGGGCCCATGGTAGTTGTGACTGAGAGGTATTCTAGTCATGTATGTGATTTTCAAATTTTTAGGTCCCAGTCTTCCTTTACAATCTTAAAAACAATTGAGGATCCCAAAGAGCTTTTATTTAGGTGTGTTTTATCTACTGATAGTTAAAGTACTAGAAATTAAAAGTGGGAATTTTTAGTTTAAAAGATTTATCGATTCTTTAAAAAATTAGCAAACTTATTCCATGTCATTGATAACATTTGATGTGTTTTCCAAAACAACAACAACAACAACAACAACAACAAATTAGTGAGGAGGGTTGTGCCTTTCTATGCTGCGGCAAAACTCTTTACTGTCCCACTTAAAAGAGGATGGCTGGATTTTCACATCATTTCCTGCATTCTATGTATTGTGATATCACTTATTACAAAGCCTTTGGAAAACTCCATTGTGTAGTTATGAACGAATGTGAGAGTTCAGAGACAAATGTTATCCTAACATTATGATCAAATAGCTTTGATATTTTAAACCATGTGAGAGGTTCTCAGAGACCCCCAAAGGGACATGTGGGGTTCCCCAGACCACACTTTGAGAACTAGCTGTTCTAGGTAGAAGGGATAGCATGAGCAGAATACCATAGCCTTCTCTAAAATTGTATTTCCTCAGGTTCTTCCCCAAGTTCCCTCTTTAAGTCTCCTAGGTAAGCCAGCATATACCATGTTTTCGATTGTTCTTTGGGTTGGCAAATGCACCTATTGCACAGATCTCCCTCCTGAGCCCCAACTATGCGGTTCAGAGCTGGCCTCCTCCAAACACATCTTTTTCCTGTATCCCATGCCTTGTTTAACCCAGAAAACAAGAGTAACTTTGGCTTGTCTTCTCTCCTCTTCTTTGTCATCAATGAGTTTCCAGGTCACAAGCTCTGTACCAACTTAATACTCCACCATCTTCACCTCTATCCATTAGTTCAGGCCCTCAGACTGGGTCCCCTGAATTACTCAGCAGCATTCACACATGACTTTTGAACCTCTACGTGTGTCTTCCTCTATTCCATTTTTCCCTGTTACTGCTGGGATCGTTCTAAAATCTTTAGTATGTCAACCACCCAGTTTAATAATCCTTGAGTAATTTTCTAATGCCTAAAGGCATTCTCAAGATGAATTTGAAACTTTCTAGTTCATCTTAGTATAGTGTTGTGAAAATGCTATGAATGCCCATTACGTGGGTCACAGAATCAATTTACTTGGTCACCCTCAGCATCTTACAAAAGCTGTAATAAACTAGAACAGAAAATATTAGAACATATTGCAAGGAGGTCAAATCATATATCTCTTGAAAGTTGTGTTATACGTAGATATGCACATATGAACGTGGACTGGGTCTCAGGGCAAAATGTATTTCTTACTGTGGGTTCTGGTCAAATAAGTTTGGAGAACGCTTTCTTAGCAGCCCTCTGATGTCAAAGACAGCTTGTTGATGACAACAGCCCTCTGTTGTCAAAGACAGCTTCTTCCGGGACCAATCAACTCCCCAAATGGGTCAAATTATTTGCAGCTCTCTGGAGACTTTAGGATGTTTTCCTTCCTGTTGGGTCTCTGTTCATGCTTTTTGCCTCTACAAGCACCCTGCTTTTCTAACCTTCACTCAGATTATTAGAACTCATCCTTGAAGATTTAACTCAGATTGCCTTCTGGTAAGTTTCTCTGTCTCTCCACATACTACTTCTTACCTTGGCCTTCCCCATGGTTGCCCCAGCATTCCAGGTGGGGCTGGTGCCGAAATCAAAGAACTAAATTATGTACTGTTCACCTGTGGGGTTTCCTCCTTGATGGTGAGCTCCTTGAACATCAGGAGGGTATCTTTATATGTGGCAGCAGTGTAATCTCAGCACAGAATAAGCTCAATGCATTTCATGTTAACTGAAGTCATCAGCTATGGGCTCAAAAACTTTAGAAGGCATTTTCAGTTTCAGGTGTACAGTATAGCGATTCAACAAGTCTATACAATATGCCGTGTTTGCCACAAGTGTAGCTACCATCTGTCACCGTTCAGCACTACTGCAATAGCATTGATTATATTCCCAATGCTGTGCCTTTTATTCCTGGGACTTACTCATTCCCTAACTGGAAGTCTGTTCCTCCTATTCCTCGTCATCCATTTGCCCATTCCCCCCACCACACCCCAGCAACCATCAATTGGTTCTCTTTATTTATGGGTCTGTTTCTGCTTTTTGTTTACTTATTTGTTTATTCCCATGTTTTGATTTTTAAATTCTACATATAAGTGAAATCATATGGTATTTTTCTTTCTCTGTCTGACTTATTTCACTTAGCATAATGCCTCCTATGTTCTACTGGGTTGTCACAAGTGACAAGATCTTATCCTTTTTTATGGCTGAGTGATATTTCATTGTGTGTGTGTGTGTGTGTATGTGTGTGTGTATGTGTGTGTGTGTGTGTGTGTGTGTTTTAAAGATTTTATCCATTTATTTGTTAGAGAGAGAGAGCACACAAGCAGGGGGAGTAGTAGGCAGAGGGAGAGGCAGGCTCCCCGCTGAGCAAGGAACCCATCAATGCGGGACTTGATCCCAGGACTCTGGGATCATGACCTGAGCTAAAGGCAGACACTTAACTGACTGAGCCACCTTGGGATCCCTGCACCACATCTTCTTTATCCATTCATCTATTGATGGACATTTGGGTTGCCTTTATATTTTGGCTTCTGTAAATAATGCTGTAATAAACATAAGGTACACACATCTTTCCAAATTAGGGTGTTTGTTCTCTTTGGGTAAATACCAAAAGGTGAAATTGCTGGATCGTAGGGTAGTTCTACTTTAACTTGTTGAAGAACCTCCATACTGTCTTACGCAGTGACTGCACTTACAAAAGCTGTTTGCATTGCAACCAACAGTGCATGAGGGTTCTTTTTACTCCATATCCTCGCCAACACTTGTTGTTTCTTGTGTGTGTATGTTTTAAGATTCATTTACTTATTTGAGAGAGAGAGAGGGAGAGAGAGAGCATGTGCAGAGGGAGAGTGGGAGGGAGAAGCAGACTCCCCCCTGAACAGGAAGCCTGATATGGGGCTCTGTCCTAGGACCATGGGATCATTACCCAAGCCTAAGGCAACCACCTAACTGACTGAGTCACCCAGGTGCCCCTCTTGTGTTTTTGATACTAGCCATTCTGCGAGGTGTGAGCTGATATCTCACTGTGGTTTTGATTTGGATTTCCTTGGTGATAAGTGATATTCAGCATCTTTTCATGTGTCTGTTGACCCTCTATCTGCATCTCTTCTTTGGAAAAATGCCTATTCAAATCCTCTTCCCATTCTAGGAGGCATTTT
The DNA here is from genome assembly GCF_964662115.1 of Mustela nivalis. Taxonomy (NCBI): domain Eukaryota; kingdom Metazoa; phylum Chordata; class Mammalia; order Carnivora; family Mustelidae; genus Mustela; species Mustela nivalis. The sequence continues at coordinate 85,770,123 of NC_139027.1, forward strand.
TGTTGTCTTCCTGTTTCTCATCCTCCAAATTGAATGAAACAGTTCCAGAGATGAAAGGGAGTTAGAAGGGAGAACATGAGCACATTCAGAAAGGTGGCTTGTAATTTTTTAAACATTAGTATGTGATATGTTGCTGTGGCATTTTAAAGACCCTGTGGTAGCACAGAGAAAGTAGGAAGGTAAGGCAGAATCTAGCATATGTTAGCTCCATTCAAGCAATTCTTCCTCAGGGAACCTTTCTCTCAGTTCCCAGACTTGATCAGATTTCTAATTTACTGCCTCATACTACTTTTTTACTTCCAACTGATAACAGCTATCACACTTGCAATTTTACATTCATTTTTGTGTTTGTTTGATTTTATGTCTCACCAGTGTCATTACAATTTCCTCACTAGAATATGACTTTCCATGAAGTCAGGAATTGACTTTATTTTTGCTCTATCATATACATAATAAATGTTGAAGAAATTAATGATTATGGGAGCACTTAGCAGGCCAAAGACATGGCTGTTAGACCAAGTGGGAGGAGGAGCCAGTCTGAGAGGTACAGATACTAAAGTGATGATGGTTAATTTTATGTCAGCTTACCTGGACCTCAATGGCCAGATAGTCAATCGCTATTCTGAATGTATCTGTGATGCTATTTTTGGACAAGATTAACATTTAAATTAGTAATCTTTGTGTAAATCAGATTCCCTTTATTATGTGGGTGGGCCTCATATGATCAGTTGAAGGCTTGAATGGAACAAAAGAGCATTCGGCTGGCAGACAGCTTTTGGATTAGAACTGCAACATTGGCCCTTTATTGGTCTCCAGTCTGACAGTCCACTCTGCAGATTTTGGACTTGTCTAGCTCCATAATTGCTTGAGTTAATTCCTTAAATAAATCTCTTTGTATATATACATATGATAATGATTCTGGTTCCCTAGAGAACTCTGACTTTTACAACTGTGAAGACTTCGCAAGTTGTGCTGAGGAATTGGGTTTCATCCTTTCACCTTGGCTGTCCCTCTGAAGGGGTTGGTGCCCATTCACAGGACTGTGAGAGGTAACCATGTTAGCATGACCCATATTCCTGGAGCTATGCATTTTTTTTAACACTTTGAGGGGAAAAAACCCTACTTACATATTAAAATAAGCATGGGTATAACATAAACTAGAATTCAAATTGTGTATATGTTGGAAAAACATAGCAGACATGTTGTAGAGGCAGCTGGCAGATTGGGCCTCGGCCAGTAGACACCCTTGGTGTGTGGATTCCTCATCTTTTAGTCTCAGGATTCTTCAGTATAATATGCTGAGAATAGGCCATGAGCCAAGGGGAGGAGAAAAGAGGTACTTAGGGTGTGTTTCAATGATACTACTTTGTAAGTGATGTGGGGGCTCCACTGGGAATACTTGATGACGAGACTAGAAAACAGGGGCTGGCCACAGTGCAGGAGAGACATGGTAGGACCCATGTGCAGGCAGACGGATTCCAGCTCATTTTTTGAGGGTCAGCTCCATGTCACCTTCTGTATGAATCCTTTCCTGACTCTCTCCTGGAAATGAGTTTCTTTGCCCTTAATCTCAGCTCCCCAAATACTTGTCTTGATCACCTTGCCTCCTACAATGTTTTATTTATTTATTTTGGTCCAAGAATGGGTAGCTGTAGATGACTAGGGCTTCGTCAGGTGCATATTCTGGGTCTGTTTATCCTCAGTTCCCTGTGGCTAAGCCCAGAGCTCAACACAAGGCAAGCATTTGGTAAACATTTGTTGCACCAAGGACTGAAAGGTTAACATCGAATGACTGGCACTGCTGTTTGCTGAGATAGGGAGTGTAAGAAAGTGAAAGGGGCTTGAAGGAATACTGAATTCACACATCAACTCTACAACGTTATTTTTTTTGCTATTTATTATTATTTTGGTCAAAAGATTTCAAATATATCAAAAAGGTAAAGGTAGCTGAATTATGTGAAGTCTAAATGACCACTAGTTTTGAGCTAGTGAATTCTTAAATAATGAGGATTTACTTTAATTAGTTCTCATGTATTGGTCATATTTCACTTTAAAAAATTCTTTTATTTTTTAAGCAGGAGAGAGAGAGAGAAAGCCCATGAGTCCCAGGAGAGTGGCAGAAGGAGAGAGAGGCAGACTCCCTGCTGAGCAGGGAGCCTGATGTGGGACTCAATCCCAGGACCCTGGGATCAAGACCTGAGCTGAAGGCAGATACTTAACTGACTGAGCCACCCAGGCACCCATCATATTTCACCTCAAAAAACAAAAACAAAAACAAAAACAAAAAAACCCATTTCCCTAGAGAGTGGTAACTTACTGTAGTAGATTTATAGTATGTCATTTTAGTGTTACCTGCTTACAATGTTGTTCAGTTGAAATATTTAGTTGTGTTATCTTCAATGTAATGGTGGTCCACAAAACCCAAGCAGAAACGTTATAAGACAAGACTTTGATTCGAATGGAAGAACTGTATTCCAGCTTGAAAGAAAAAGGAGTGGGTCATCCCTTCAATCTAGGTAATTGCCATATGCATTTGTTTTCAGAGTTATCATGGGCTAAGTATTTTGGGAGGTGGGGACATTTCTTCCCTGCATCCTTATTTCACTATTCCAGTCTTAGAAATTTAATTCAACTGGAGTTTTACATATGAATGAGAGAAGTTGTGCTTATCAAGTTTCCAGATATTCCAAAAGTTACAGACACTATTGTGTGAAGGCAAGGTGCTGTTTTGGTAACAGTCCAGGATGGTTCAGGTTCTCTATGACTCAGCAATTCTGGATTCATGTGTCCCTACCTGGACACTTCTTAAAGACATGTGTTGAGGTTTGGTGGGTGGAAAAATGCATGATACTTTTAGAAATCCTGCCTCTATGTTGTTTCTTAGATTTGAAAAAATTTCCAATTATAGAAATATTGAACTATCTTCCTTCCCTTTATTACATAATATAATCATGTTATGCTTCTTGTTTGCCCATTTTTGTATAGTAAAATGTAGTCTGGGTTCAATTACAAAATGTATACTTAACATACTAATGACAACAAGAAAGTCTTTTAAAAGGAAAAAAATTAAAATTAAACTCATGGAAAAACTCTGAAGAGAGTTTTACTCCATTTTTAAAATACCTTTAAAAACAAAGTTTCTCTATATAATTTGAATATAATGAGTAGTGGTTTTTGCAGAGTATGATACTTATGCTTAGATTAGATTAGGAAAAAAACAAAAGCAGGGAAATGGTCACAGCTGGAGGAAGCCACCTCATGCTGGTTGGGAAGGTACCAATTACATGAAATCCCCAGCTTTTTCCTCCTGTCTCAAATACTCCCCATAGTCCTGGCCCAGCAGTGAGAGCAGTACTGTCAGTCTCATAGCCCCAAGGGGACAACCAAAGTTCAGCATCACCAGCAAAGCAATAAGGAACTGGGATTACCTTTTAGATAAAAGAGGGAAATGTGTGTCCCCAAAACCGTATGAAGGGGCCAGTCCAGGTGCAGGTGTGACCTACTCGCAGCTCTCCCACATTCACTGCACAAAGTAGGACAGAAGCTTCAAGCTTGAGGCAAAATATTATGAACGATAGCATCCAGCACCCTCCTCCAGTAATCTCAGAATGTCCACAGATGAGAGAGAAATTCTCAAAAGGCCTGATCTACAAGGTAAGCCATTTCAGATTTCTTTCTCAGTCAGCATAACTGTACATAAACTTTGTGCCAACCCGAAGTCTGATTTATGGCCCTCCACGCATACATTGTACACCTGCTTTGTGAGTGAGCAGCCTAAAGGAAAAGCGTCTTGTCCTTGAGATATCGATCAGAGCTCCTGCTCTCTGCATTCCTTGATGTTAAAACTCGTATTTCCTACGTATATGCTAATCTATCATCTTTTCAGCTTTTATAAGATGTAAAAAAGTATATAACCCTGTAAAAACTGTTCATTTTCCGGAACACTTTCTTCCCTGTGAAGAATGTATTTTCTGGGCAGCTGTCCCTAACCTGGACTTGAATAAAACCCTCTATTTTCTTCTTATATTAGAGTTCTCCCTCTGGTAAATTTCCATCGACACCAGGGACCATATCATTAGTGGAACTTGGGGAACTCAGTGGGGAAATTGGTAAACAGTAGAAGAGACACATATTGTAATTATGAATATGCATCAGAAGAAGATCTTTGTGTCACAAGTTAACAACACCATGAGAAGCCCTTGGCCAAGTTCGAGATGTAGAACATCGTACAGGATTTCTCCAGCAAATGGAAGGTCTGGAAAAGACAAAGGTGGGTATGAGCAGTAAGTTATAGATGGAAAGGGTACAGAGACTTGACAACTAGAATTCAACATGTGGACCTTGTCTGGATCTTGCTTCAAATAAAAGGATCACAAGAAAACACCCTGGAGACAAGGGACATTTGAATATGTACTTTGCAAATGAAATTAGAGGAATTTTGATAATTGTGTTACATGGATAATAGCACAGTTATTGTGTTAAAAAAATCATCCTTATCAGTGACAGATGTATAGGGAACTATGTGCTATGAAATTATGTGTATAGAATTTGCCTTCGATATACTCCTGGAAATGTGAGTGGGAGGAATAGAAGAAACATGATGACAAAATGTTGATAATTGTTCAAGCTGACGATGGGTAATGAGGTTCGGTATACACTCCTGTGTATACTCCAAAAAAAGCTGATTTCAAACCATGTAAGCATTAAAGAACAACAACAAAACCCCTCACACTCTCACATGTCAGCTGTTTCCTCCTTTGTGCGTGTTCGTTCATAAACATACAATTTCTCACATAGTTAAAATCATGAAGTGAAAGCAATATTTGTATTTAATTTCTTAAACCTACAAAGCCGCCCAGGAGATGTGAAAGTTCAAGAAATGAAGAGCACCTGTGGTGGTCAGGGTGGTTTGGGGGGGGGAAGAAGGACCCCAGCACCAGAGAATGGAAATAGGAAACTGAGTAGAGGGAACAGGAGAACATTTCAGATGACAAGCCATTTTGGATGGAGAAGGCCACAGATGTTGTAACTCCTGTTGCTTCCTGGAACACTTTTCTGGGGGCATTTGCTGACAGACATCAGCCTTGGAGTGTGCAGAAGGGATTTGCCTACAGACACCTTTATCCCCATGGCGAGTCAGGGAGACGGGGGACTGGCTCCTGGGCCAGAGACTCCGTGATCCCAGCCATGAGGAGCCCCAGTACTAGAACAGGGCTCGGGATAGGCCGTCATCAGTCACTGACTACTGCCGGGGCCCCAATATAGTAACAAATCTGCCATTGGCCGAGCTCTTACTGCATAATAGACAGGATGCTGATCTCTCAATAGCCAGTCCTCTGTGGGGACCTATCGCTAAACATCACTTTGAAAACAGAAGATGAATAAAACCTCTCGAGTCCTTTAATAACTGCCTTGCGCAACATTACAGGTGAATCAAATGAGACTTTTCAGTTATTTCACTGGATCTGTGGCCTTCATTTGGGTTCTAGGTAAGTCTTCCAGGAGCCACACTCACACACATGCACTCGCAGAGATGCAGTGGTCTTACCAGATAAGAAGGAGATTGCAACTTTCCACAGATGTTTTCTGATCTAACTAGGTGGATCCTCAGTATCACTGCCACTTTGAACACCCTGTCACTCTGATTTAATAGTGCCTTTTTAAGGTTGTTATTTGATATGTAAATTTTAAAAGTAAATGACTGTTTCTCCCAATTATAAGTTCTATGTGTCACTTTCCCCTTCCCTCTCCCCTCATTCTACTACCCCTAGCACTTGGCACATAGTGCCTGGAATGAAGCATTGGCACCCCCTTACATGTAAGCTGAATGCTCTCCAGGAGGAGGGGTGAGTGTTGGCAGCAAAGTATTCGCATCCTCGTGCCCCTGAGGAGGGGCAGCCCTATGGCCACCTGTCCTCATGTTGGGTTTTCCTCTGTGAGGAAGAGGAGCTGGGATCTTCACAATACTTATTGCTATGCCCTCCGCCTCTCCCGTGAACTGGTCATTGCATGGTTGTGCTGGTGTGAGCCTGGTAGCTGTGGTCTCCAGTTGTGATGGAAAATTCAGCAGTAGTACAAGTAATCTCGGGGTCCCAGGCATCACGTACATAGATATGTGTGTGGGATCAGCATGCGTGTGTGCAGACTTGAGTTGATATGGACCCAAACAATACGGAGAGCCTGTTGCGAGTATGCATTTCCCATGGGTACTGCCCTGAGAAGGACTTGCACCGCCTCTGTTATTAGGATCGCTATTTATTAGGTTTGCCACACTTGCGTGCTCAGCTTTCAGTGAGCAGAAGCCAGCCCTGATAAATCAAGCTGCACATGACAAGATTGAAAAGATAGTGACAGGAGTTGCCTTATCTGCTGGGAGGGATTATAGAAAGGAACTTGATTAGAAACTGGGAGGGATAGCTAAAAAACCCATGCTTTTTGTTGTTATCGTTGAACCCAACTTCCCCTTCTGTATGGGATGGTACACTGGCATGATGCCTTAGGATTGCCTAAAGCCATGTCCATGATGCATGGGTGGGAAGGGAAGACAAAAGCAGGAAGAGCATTCGCTGTCTTCTTTTGTAACTACTGGGTGGTCCCGTGTAAATCATATTTATGGGTGTCGCCAGAGCTAGAAAGGGTGATGGTGTGGGACAGTAAGGGGCTGTTTATAAAACTACAAAGCAAAACTCTGTTGACTGTTTACCTCCCCACCCTCCACCCCCCATAAAAGAAAGAAAATAAATACACATAGATCCCATGTAAAATGGGATTTTCTTTAACAGGATAAGAAGGAGGAATAGCAGGTTTTCAGGGTAGTAGTAACTTTTAAAAGCCGACATGGTGGTAAGTACGGTTTCCCAAATGTACCATCAAGGAAAACACACAAGTATCTATGTGTGATGGGCTTGAAGGCACTTATGAAGGTTGGGTGAATTTATGGCTTTTTGAGGGTTTGTTCTCCGGGTAGCTGTTGGGCAGTAACTCACACGGTGTCTGGACCGCTGGGTCCACACACACATACAGCAAGGCGTGACAGGGCACCCTGCCATCTGCGATATTTCATTAGCCACAGAAAGAGATCAGCATAGTGTGAAGCTCGCAAAGTCAAAAACAGACTCCGTTAACAAGGAACTCCAATCTCAGTTGATAATACAACACAGGTTGACCACTGTACTAGAAAAGGTAAAGAAGACGGCACTGTTTTGGGGTGAAGGAAAGCTGCCTAGGTGAGCAGCAGTGCTCTTGGGACAGTCCTGGTCCCCCCAGGGTACTGCTGGCATAGCCAAAGAGGACAGCCAAACGAGACTTCAGTGACCAGCAGCACAGACAGTGCTTGGCACTGCAGCAGAGGCTTTGAATTTCCAGACTTTAAAACCTGATCCTTTAAAGGCAAAGCAGGGGGCAAAAGGTTCAGCAGTAACAGCAGAGCTGAGGATGTGGTGGTTTGCCCCCTTTGTTCTGATGTTGTTGGCTTGGCGTGAAATAGGCAGCCGCTTGCAATTTGAGTCTAAAGGTGGATCGTTCTGAGGTCCCAGTGGAAACATTCTGATGAATAGGGCAGGTCTGATCCAAAGGGGCATGAGCACTAACCTCAGCTAATTCTGGCAGGGTTGCCAAGCAAGGTTGGTGGACTCCTTTATCAGCAGATGAGAACAGCTGAAATTTCCATTCCTTCTGTTGGTTACCAAATATTTATACAGACACACACATCCACATATTATATGGGTTTATGCATGTGAGTACGTGGGCCAAGGATAGGATTAGATGAATCAGAATCAGAAGGAGTGAAAGAAGCTGGAAATGTGATTCTTTTAAAGCAAGTGTGTGTGCGTGCGTGTGTGTGCGTGTGTGTGTGTGTGTGTGTGTGTGTGTGCTCAAGTGCACACATGTCTCCATATGCTCTATTTTATCATATATAGTGAAGTGGAGCAAACAGTGGACTTTTAATCCTAGAAGACTAGGTTTTAATCTCAGCTTGATCATTTCTAGCTGTGCATTTGTTAGCAAGTTATTTAAATGTTCTTTCAATTTTCTTCTCTCCTTTTTTGGTAAATTTTTGTAAAGCACAGGTTGCAAATGTTTGTTTGAGACTCAGTGTAATAACTTCTCCTACCCCCTACATTATTTTCCTTAAATCCCAACATTGTAATTAGTTTCCTTCTACTTAGTTAGGAAAAGTCAGCATTGTTGAAAATCATTTACACTGCTTCATGTTTGGGTATGAGAAGCCATAATCTGGCCCTTGGCTTAATTTCATCTAGCCCTCATACCTAATGTTTAAATAAAAGAGTTCACACTGTCAACATTTTAAAGATGTAAGCTCTTCTAAGTTGTTTCATTTTAAGTGATTTTTAAGAGTGTGATAAAATATACACAACACAAGCTTTGCTATTTTAACCTTTTTTAAATGTACAATACAGTGGCATTAAGTACATTCCTAATGTTGTATAACCAATACCACTATCCATTTCCAGATTTTTTTCATTATCCTAAATATAAACTCTACCCGTTGAACAATTCCCCATTCCCCTTCTCCCCAACACAGGGACGAGTTCTGAACAAAGGACCTTCTGTGGTCCTGGAGTTTGGGACCTGGCATGGAAGCTCGTTGGAAGGGTTCTGTTTCACCAACCTGAAAGCTCTCCAAATTGGGTTTTTATGGAGATTTCATTACATAAGCATAATTGAGTCAATTTCCAGCCCCCCACTCCCTCCCAAGAAATCAGGGGATATGATTGAAAGATCCTATTTAAGGTTAGTTCTCCTGGCAACCAGCTCCCCATATCCTTAGGTGTTTTGCAGAAGTCACTTGATTAGCATAACAAATGATACCTTAATGTTCTCATCACTTAGGAAATTCCAAAGGTTTTAGGAGCTAGGTTCCAAAACAAGAAGGACCTAATATGCACTTCTTACCATTAAATCATAGTATCGCAGCCGGCAACCACCATTCTACTTTCTGTTTCTACGCATTTGAATACTCTGTGTACCTCAGATACATGGAGTCATACAATATTTGTGTGTGTGTGTGTGTGTGTGTGTATTATTTCACTTAGTGGAATGTTTTTAAAGTTCACCCATATCATAACATATCAAAATTTCATTTCTTCTTAAGCCTGAATAACATTGGATCATATGTAGATTCCACATCTTGTTTATCTGTTCGTCTTCTGATGGACACTTGGGTTGTTTCCACCTTCTGGCTATTGTGAAAAATAAAGAGCCCAAACCTATTGCTATGAATAATGTTATGCAAAAATATGTTTGTGTCCCTGTTTCCAGTTCTTTTGGATATACATGCAGAACTGGAATGCTGAATCATATGGTAATTCTATGTTTCATGTTTTGAGGAACTTGCAACCCGTTTTCCTCAGTGGCTATACCATTCTACATTCCCACCAGCAATGCAAAAGTGTTCTAATAGCTCCACACCCTTACCAACATTTCTTATTTTGTGTCTACTTGTTTGTTTTATGATTTTATTTATTTATTAACAGAGAGAAAGCAGAAGTAGAGGAAGCAGCAGGTAGAGGGAGAGGGAGAAGCAGTCTGCTTCTCTTGCACTAAACAGAGAGCCTGATGCAGGGCCCATCTCAGGAAGCAGTCTGCTTCTCTTGCACTAAACAGAGAGCCTGATGCAGGGCCCATCTCAGGACCCTATAGATCATGACCTGAGCTGAAGGCAGCTGCTTAAGGACTGAGTCACCCAGACATCCACTTTGTTTTTCTTTCTTTTTCTTTTTTAAAATACAATAGCCATGTTAATGTATGGAGTGGTATCTCATTGTGGTTTTGATTTGCAGTTTCTAATGGTTGATAATGTTGAGTATCTTTTCGTGTACTTATTGGCCATTCCTCTATCTTTGTATCTTCTTTGGAGAATGTCTGTTCAAGTCTTTTGTCCAGTGTTGAGTTGGTTCTTTGTTCTTTGTTGTTGTTGTTGAGTTGTAGAAACTTTTTATCCATTCTGGGTATTAATCCCTCATTGGATGTATGTTTGTCAAAGATTCTCTCCCATTCCATGTATTGTCTTTTCACTCTCTTCATAGTGTCTTTTGATGCATAGAAGTTTTTCATTTTGATAAAGCCAAATATATACACACACACACACACACACACACATATATACATATATATACATATATATATGTATATATGTATATATATACATATATATATGTTGTTGTTGCCTGTGCTTTTTAAGTGATTTTTTTAAGCAAGTGTTTATTGTTTCTTTTGTACCTTTGAGAAAATAAAACCTTATTAAAAAACAAAATTGAAGTGTTAAAGATCATTTAATTGACTTTATTCAATCATTCATGAATATCTATTAGACAGAATAGCTATATAAAATGAAAGATTTTTCTAAGAAGTGAGCAGGATAAAAGTTACGGGCAAAGAGCGGATTGTTTGTGGCAAGGTCACCTTGCTCTAGGGGACTGTGGGGGTCGATTATGCAGATTACCTCACTAGTGCTGAACAGGTGATTCTGATACACTGGTTAAGATTTCACTCTCAGGAGAGATTGAAATTGTAATTAAATTAGGTATTAAGTCTTGGTTTGGTGACATGGGCTTAGTGCAAGGGACTCCATTTTGGGCCTGTTGTCTCTTCTTAACTATCTCCTTATCCCCAGTGTGGTTGGTCATGGAGGATCAGCTGGGCAGAGTGGTCTCGCTGATCCTGCTCTTCCTAGAATTTCTTTTTGTGCACCTAAGTTGTCATAAATGCTGCTGTTTTTCCTTGGCATCTTCATTTGGTAGTCAAGTGGGGAGTTTAGCTGAATAGCAAACACTGCTATTACATGCTGACATTTGTGTTTTTATCAACCAAACCAGTAATTTGATTTAATAGTACTCTTTATTTCATTCAAACAAAATATGTATAATTGTATAAGTAATATCATTTAAAAGTACACAGGCATGTGTTGATAACTATGAAGTTGTTTCTTCATGCAGTCATTTTTTTAAAGTCCTCTCAATTCTTTCTTTCTTTCTTTTTTTTTAAATTTAAACCAGGTTAGATATTCCAAGGTAAAAAAAGTAAAATCTTGGTCCCTACTGGCTGTCATTTGCTTTAATGGTCTCTGCTTTCATGGGGCATGCAGCATTTCGTTTTCCCTGAAAATAAATAATAAATTTCCCATACTTTAAAGTAACTAGGATCCAATTATCTAACTCATCCCACACATATTCTTCAGCTTTCCCTTCCCATCCTTTAAGATCTTTCAGAAACTTGAAAGGATTTTTTTTCTTTTTCTTTGCCTTAGTTGAAAAAACAAGTACTTTGACTGAAGGTAGATCCCAGGCAGGGCCTATCTAAATTTTTATACCACCAACTGAATTACCCAATAAAATTTAAACTCTGAAATACCAAACTCCTTTATGTGTTTAAGTCTTATAAAAAGTATAGAGTAGCTATTCTCAGATTGTACCTCCTCACTAATAAAAGGGCCGGGGCTGGTGTCCAGAGTTGTGCTCTGGTTCCCAGTGTCAGGGACTCTGTATGTTTAGATACGTATGTGTCAGGATGAACAACAAACCTGAATTAGAACCCCCATTGAAGAAAGAACAATTTGCACATCCATGAGTTAAATTTTAATTTAGAATTTTATAGCCAATATGTGTTTTCTTACAACCATTAAAAAGTACATATCTCTATTGTTCTGCAAAAGTGTTTGCATTTTCAAAAGTCTCATGTTTTATACTGGTGCACTAGGTTAACACATCTACTTTGATTTAATAATCATTGTTTAAACAGCATATGCTTATATAATATTAAGAGAGTAAGCTTGGAAATGGAGACCAAAAAAAAAAAAATCTTCAATGTTCAAAGAATGGATTAAAAAATGTGTTCAAAAATGTATTTATTTGATTTTCCTTTTTATATATAAGAAACAGTACAGTAAGGGAGGTTTAATGCACAGTGCGTAATGCTCCTGGGTGGCTGGTGGAGATTTTGAGAATCTGCTAGGATAATGTGCATCAGACTGTCAGCATGGGCCCCAGGGCACAAGATGGGGGAAAGGAAGTTGGATGTGGCAGAGGAAGGGTTTGGGTCCATCTTAGGGAAGACCATGCAAGTGACAGATTTCTGGTGGCAAAGTGATGTGATCTGAAAAGATTGGATTCTCTGTAGGGTTGAGAAGAGACTGGAAGGAAGGAAGACTAGGGAGACCTGTGTGGGGGCTCCAGAGAGTGGAGAAGAGATGAGGCAGGAGTCTGACAACAGTGGCTATGGAGGCTAACTGGGTGGGGAGCAGTTGACTACACTGCATAGATCCTGGGACCAGTTGTAAAGAGAGACAACAGTAAAACAGCAAGTTTGGGAGAGTGGCAGTTCAAACCAAGTTCATCACAAGCTCAGTTTACCTGCACTGACTTGAGGTGTTGCAGGAGGTGGATGTGGGGGGCTGGCCCTGAGAAAGCTCCATTCCATAGCTCAGGGCTCATGCTACTGCTGGAGTGAGAGCCTGGTTCTGACTCCAGAACATGGGTCTCATGTGAGCCAGAATTTATGGCTGTCCTATGGTTATAGTGTGATGTGTGACAAGGGAAGGCAAGCTGAGCTTGAACACAAGACTTTCTCATTTAAATCTAGCTTTTTTCAGGGTGTGTGGATGGTTTAGTTGCTTGAGTGTCTGACTCATGATTTCAACTCAGGCCATGATCTCAGGATCCTGAGATCTAGCCCAGAGCAGGGAGTCTGCTTGAGATTCTCTCTCCCTCTTCCACGGCCCCTCTCCCTGCTGGACTTCTCTCTCTCTCTCTCTTACATACATAAATAAAATCTTCAAAAAAATCAATTAATCCATCTACCCAGCTTTTTTCACTTAGAGGTTTCATAGGCAAGTCATAGAAACATTCACAGCCTGTTTCCTCATTTCTAATCTGAGACTGTTCTCTCTGCCCCTCCTGCCTCAAAGCTTTGTAAATGCTATTTGCTTTAGAAATGTAAGTTATCATGGAAGAGGCTGCATAGCAACAAGAGGGTTTCACTTAGGGTTTCACTCCTAAGACTTGGATTCAGGAACTGACTGTATGGCGTTCAGGAATTGACTTAAACTGTCTGCTTTTCCTTCTCTGCAAAATATAGATAATGCTAGTTATGAAGAACTAGTATCCGTTGTTGTGAAGTCAAATTACATAATGCATAAGAAAGTGACTTAAGAGCTCTAATGAGAAATTAGGTGTTGTTAATACCCTCATGATGATAAATTTTGACTTATTTCACATAGCTGAAGAAAATGATAAATGATCCATGATCTTTTTCAGGCCCCCCTGTGAATGGTGACCTAGATTTGTAAGTGATGATCTTGACTGTGGACTTGGTCAATCTATTTAGTGTAGCTTTCTTTGAGTAAATGGAGACTCATGGGCCAAACCTATGAAGATAAGAGGTTTTACTTTATTTACTTCATGCTTTTATGGAATAAATTGTACCAGACATTTCATAATAGCATCATGTATTTATACCTAAAAGTAGTACTCTTTAACATATAAGTAACATGGTATTTATAAGATAGATTTTCAAGATTAAATTTTGGTGGTATGGAGATGTTTTTACCCTGTTTCCTTTTTTTGAACTTGAAATATATAGCTTTCCAATCTTGGTGAAGTTAATGGACATGGAATTGTTGTGATATATGCATATATACACTCATTTTAATATATTGTTCCTGAGAAGTACTTTTTGGTTTGATTCTCCTTCAATTTTCAGAAGGTTTACTGCTTGTCTATTAGCTTATTTCTTACATTTTTCTGCTCTGTCTTCAATTACGTGGGGTTTTTTATCTTGTGTAAGGCATTTGGAATGAAATGTTAGAGGCCTTGCTCTATACCTCTTGATGAGTGGGGTCTGCTTGACAATTAATCAGAACACGGTGATCTGTTTACAGCCAATGGCAGTTTATCATGCATACTACAGTGTTCAAGAGAAGATGTGTTGCAGTACTCTCCATTTGTCTCTGTGTTCTCTCCCCCACGTTCTCTGCATGGTTCACCCAAGCCACTTTTCCTACTGAAATTTACATCAGAAGATTGTTTTGGAGGGAGGGCAATCTGTGTTATCATCTAAAGGTGTAATAATGCTCTTATTGCTGGGACATCAATTGTCAGTGGTTTCGGAGATTCAGGATAAGGTAAGGATTAGGAGCATACGCTTTAGAAACAGAAAGCCCTGTCTCTACCACTTGTTGGCTGCATGACCTGAACAAGTCACTTCACTCACCTGGCAAAAATAGTACCTGTTTGTACAGGTTTCATCAGCCTTGCAAATTAAGTCTTTGTGAACCTGTCCTGGGCACAAGGTACTGAAGTTTAAGTACTGACTGCTGCAACAGGTAAACCCCCAAATCTTTGTGGATTAACCAAGTAGAGTTTATTTCTCACTCACTGAAAGTTCATTTGCTCCATAGGCTCTGCTCCACACAGTCATTCAGAGGCCCAGGGTGACAGAAAATCCACCATCTTTGACATGTGTCTTTCAAGGTTATCTTGGACATGAGCATCCTGTTAGAAGGTAGGAAGAGAGAAGGGAGGATCATTTGGGAAATTCTCATGGGATGGGCCTGGAAATGTTGTACACCATTTCCATCCACTGTTCAATGAACAGTCAGGGAGCCCAGAAACTGTAGCCTGGTTATGTCCAAGAGAAAAAATAAATTATTGGAGAACATCTCCTCAGTATTTACCACAGTGGATGATATGAAAGAAATAGACATATGGCACTTGCTTTCAAGTTATAGGCTAGTTGAAAGAGATGAGAATAACACTTATGAAGCCATCTAAGAATAATCATGTGCTAAATGGTACAGCACTGATGTTAGATGCTAGGGAAGCTATGAGCAAAAGATTATGGTGGGCTAGATTAAGTAGGAAAGGTCTTTCTGGAGGAGGTGGGATTTGACATTTGTTATAAAATTTGAGTTTGTCTTAAAAACCAGTGAGATTTGGATGTGTGGAGAGGAGGGAAAGGGTATTGGGATTCATTTACTAAGATCGGATAAAATTTATCCTGATGATATCATTCATTGTTTTATATGTGTACCTTGTATAGGTCAGGAAAGAACACCAGTGGGCTGACAATTATTTTCTTTAGCTGGTATAAGGTAAGTTGGTGTTTCCAAGTCCTCCTTGATATGCATTCCCATGGTATATATTACTTCCTGTGTCCACAAAATGCAGATGCTAAAATTTTAAACTTGTACATCCCAGAGATATTGTGAATATGACTCCATGAACACAACCTATCACTTATTTGACATCTTCCTTTGGATGTCTCAAAGACAACACAAACTTAATTGTGGGGGGAGCCCTTGATTTCTCACAATATTCAATACCTATTCCCCACCTCAGTGAACAGCATTATGAGCAATCTGTAGCTCAGGCCAAAATCTAGGAGACGCCCTGGATTTCTGTTCTCCTACCATACTTCACATTCATTCCATCTTCAAATTCTTCCACTTTACTTTCAGGATATATTCTGCATCTAATTATGTCTCATCTACTACACAACTAAAACCCTAGTCCAAGATACCATCAATATAGCTCCCTGGTTCTACTTTGTCCTCCCCCACCATATAGCAGCTATAGTGAGCTTTTTGAAACTGAAATTACCTGCTCAAGCTCTTCAATGATTTCCTATAACTTTCAAAATAAAATCCAAGCTTCTCACATATAAAGAGCTAATCTCCTGTCATTCTCCCTCATAATCAATATGGTCATTGCCCATAAAAAGCTCCATGGGGGCTTTTGCACTTATGGTTCTTTCCAAGTGGAAATGTCTTCTCCCAGAAATGCATAGAGCTTGCTTCCTCACTTCATTTGGATGTGTACTCCAATGTCAGCTCCTGAAATAAACCTTTCCAGACTTTCTATCTAAGACTCCCCCTCAACCTCAGGATAACCTCTGTACTCTTGCCATTTTTATTTTTCTTCCTGGAGATAATCTGTTGTTACTACATATTTTCCTACTTGTCTGTTTTTATCTTCCCCAATAGTCCATGAGGTCAGAGGCCTTATCCGTTGTGTTCGTCTCTATTCCCAGCACTTAGAACATAGTGTGCTCAAAGCAGATTTCCAGCAAAAGAATAGGGGTGCCTGGGTGACTCAGAAAGTTAAGCATCTGACTCTTGATTTTGGCTCAGGTAATGATTTTAGGGTTATAATATTGAGCTCGGAGCTAGCTTCATACTTAATGATTCTCTCCCTCTGCTCCTTCCCACTGGCACACCCACCCCTCCTCTAACCCCTGCTCATACACACACTTTATTTTTCTCTCTCTTAAAAAATAAAATCGTGTTATTAGTCCAAAACTTTGAAGACTACATTGTCTTCCCTCTAGGATTCAATGGAATGTCTGTGGAATGCTAATTATCCCAGAAGAGCATGAAAAACAGTAAAGTGATTTTAAATAGTGCTGGAACCTTTGTTGTTTTCAACGTATTAGGTGTTTGTGGTAGGGATCATGGGACTGAGTCAGAATCCCTGTGTTCTGGTCCCTGCTGGGCCTCCAAATGTATCTGGATTACTTGAGCCTTAGTTTCTTCATACTCAAAATAAGGGAGTTGACTTTCATGATCTCTTTATAAGATTATTACCAATCGAATGTCTGTAAAAGGGCTTAAAAGGGGCAGACATGATAATATTCCATTTAAAAAGTATTTAATAAAATGTGTATTAGGCAGCATTCAGTAAGAGAACCACTATGAACCACTGATTCACAAACATATGAAAAGAGATTTGTTACAGGGACTTGACGTTAAGCAACTGGATCAGTGGTCTCCGTAAGCCTGTTGACTTTGTCTCTGGTACCAGACCTTAAAGTCCACAGAGCAGGCAGATGGAAGGGAAGATGGGTGTAAAGCAGGGAAGACCCAGGACTAGCTGGAGCCCATTGGGATGTATTTACCTGCCCATTCTTATTGACTCTGACCTTGATAATCTGGGTCCTGAGGGACAAGTTAGCATCCTTTGTTGGGTAGCTAAACACATACCAGGCCCAGCAGTTGGAACAACTGTAGGAGGATCTGGGGAAAAGGTGGAGCAGTCTGCTGCCCTAGGCCAACAATGTTTCTGTCCTGTCTGATGCTGTAGGGCAACAAGGTGACTAGAATATAAGAGAGAACATGTACCAGCTACCAAATGGCTGCCAGTTCACTCCCACCCTCCAGATCTTGCAAAGGAAGGCTCTTACGGCCCACCGTAACCAGAAACATAGAGAGAAGGAAATTCAGGAATAGTAGTCCTGCTGAACCAAGCTACAAACAATAAAGCCTCCATTAAGTAGATTTATGATTACATAAACTAATAGTTTCAAGATTATGAAGGAAGGAAAAATTCTCTTTTGTGGATCTTTGAACTTCTCCGATCAATTTGAAGCTGTCAGTGTTGTAATAATGAAACACATGCATGGGCAGAGAGAGGCAGTTACAACTCCACCTTCTTTTCATTCTGTGGCATCCTAGTAGATGGTTTCAGAAGGGGAAGGGAGCCATCCTTTGTGTTTTATTGATGAAAATCTAAGGCCTGGTAAAGTTCCATATCTTGTCCAAGGTTACACACCTACATAGTTGAACCTCTAAGAAGAGCACTTGGAAACCTTGACCACCAATCCTGAATTCTTTATATTATCTCATCCCTACCCTCCATAAACTCTAGCTGGGGGCTTTCTTTACCCAATCATAGGGTGGAGCTAGGCACACCTTCCATAACCAAGGACAGGACACTCATAAACTCAAGGGGCCTGCTGCCAAGGAAATGTGGCTTATCTTTCCTTAGGACTGTAGGACCTGGTGTTCCTGGAGCCTTGGAGGGATGGGGTGGTGGCCTAGCCAGTGGAAGAAGAGCCAGAATCACCTCTTTGTATTCTTAGTACATAAAATACAGAAGACAGAGCCTAATAGGTATGCAGTGGGACCATGGCTAGCCACAGCTATTAGCAACCCCACAACAACCTATGTGTACTCCAGCCAATAAAGACTGCTTAAGTAAAGGTTTTACCAATAGTTAAATTAGAAAGGTTTTCTTATTTTAATGCACAAGCAGAATCTCCACAGAGCAAGTGTTGATTAGCTTGTCCTAGTGTGATATTTTAGTTTCGTTGGTATTTACCATGATTATCAACTTGACTTTTATAACTGTGGTCTTTTATAACTTCCTCAGTATGTAAGCACATAGACTAAAACATTAATTGAAATTCCTAGAATACAAAATGGCGTAGGAAGGGCAGCAATTACCTGGGCTAGGCCCACTTCAGAGGCCAGCCCTCTCATTCCATGTCTCATATCTTCCTGGCTGAGGTAGGCCTGGGATTTCCAGGTGCAGGGGGGTCACTGAGTAATACACTGTGGGCAGGATGTGTTGACTGATCATAACTGTCAGAAAGAATTGTAAATTCTTCAGGTAGATCTGAAAGCAGGCACTTAGCCAGGAACCTCAGCAAATGCAAACAAGAGACATCATTTCTCAACAGAGCGTTCCTCTTTCTAGGGAAATTCTTGAACGCACACTAGCTAGTTAAATGAATTAATGCAGAAATAAACAACTCTGATTAAGTACAGGGACCACTTATAAATTGTTTATTTTGCAAGAAGGAGATTTTTAGAGATGTAACAGCATAGAAAATAAACCAAAAGACAACACAATGCCACACATCTGTTTTTAGCTTACTGTTAACTTTGCAATGTATTTCCAGGTGGGGTATTGGGCACCTTGTAAAACACCCACAGTCATTTGTTTGGTGTCAGTTATGACCAAGAATATACATGGTAAGATGTTTGTTAAGATTTAAGCTATAACTGGGGCCACAGATTACACATTACCTACATGCAAAGTTAAGGAGCCTGATAGGAATAGCAGCCTAAGACCTGACATGTTGAAACAAGAACGGTTGAGAAACAGGGAGCATTTAGCTAAGTTTTGGGCAGAGGGAATGAACATAGAACCAATCCTTAAAAATCTAAAGACCTATTTTATAGAAAAAGGATTCAGTATGACTGGCAGCCTCAGAGAGCAGAGTTAGGACCACAGGTAGAGGCTTGGAGAAGGCAAATGCCAACTCAGTATGCTGGAGCCATATGTTATGGCCAGAATTGCTCGAAGAACAATGTTGATGGGGAAATGGTGAGTTTCTGTCAGGGCATAGGCACTGTGTCAGCCAAGGTTCTTAGGTTGCCAGAAGTTGAAACACTCTGAGTAATTTTTAAAAATAGGAAAATAAACATAAATGTAAGTGTAAATGTAAACATAAATGTAAATATAAATATAAATAAATATTGGTTGGCATTCAAGTAACCCACAGCATCCAGAAAAAGATGAATTAGGGTCTCAAATCAGAAAAAAGGACAGCTCCAGGGACCTACATAGAAGAAACTGAGAAACTAATAGCTTTTTCAGGAGCCACCTTTGGATGGAATGTGTTACTTGGCTCAGTTTAAGATTTCAGTTCTAAGCAGAAGCATGTGATTTTCTGAGCTTAGATCACATGGCTTTCCTAAAGCCTAATCACTTTGACTATATCATGCAGGGCAAGAGAGGGTCATAGGTATAGTTGCATAGGTTATGTACTGCACAGCTTAGAGGTTTTCATTCTCATGTGCTGAAAGGGCTGGTTTCCAAAATCAGAACGAATGCTGGGGGCCAAAATCAATGGATAAGTCAGGGTCATCATTTGTCAAGAAGGTTGTAGGAGGCATCTAATAAAGGTATATTTATTTAGGAGGACTTCCAACCCTGAAAAACTCTTGTAGGTACTAAGTTCTTTGGTCTTCTGCTAGTCTTGAGTATAGCATGCTCAATAAATTGAGAATCAGGGTGTTTAGTATTGCTTTGTTTTCAAATTAAGTTGAAGATGGAAACATAAATCTTATATGTCTAATCATAAATCTTTATGAGTCTAATCCTGAGCAATTCTTTCATCCCACTTTGCCATCACAATTGTCTTTCCTACTTCTTGCCTTTACCTTGTCCAAGAGGCCTCCTGTGGGGCTTTGGTCCTTTAAATCGGTTTGGGAACGGAGATTGTGAATTTGTATATTTAAAAGAACTAACTGTCCTTTCAGGAGACATTCCATTTCTTGTTTTGGTGATTTTTGCACAAATATACACAAATCTGTCTGTATTTGAAAACTTTAAATTATTTTCATATATTTTAAATTGTATTTTCAAGAATTTTATCTGCAGTTTAGTTATTTCCAATCTTTAGGCTGATATTCCATTTTGACCTTGTATATTTCTGCTGGGCTGGCCTTTGGAGAAGAAAGGAATTCTGCTGAGCTGGTAGGAACTG
This sequence comes from Mustela nivalis, assembly GCF_964662115.1. Lineage (NCBI taxonomy): Eukaryota > Metazoa > Chordata > Mammalia > Carnivora > Mustelidae > Mustela > Mustela nivalis. Next base: position 85,790,412 of record NC_139027.1, read on the forward strand.
ACAGCCATCTCTCATCCCACAGTTCACAAGGGCAATAATTGCCCAAACAACTCTGAGCAGCTCCACACTGCTGGCTCAGTGCTGACATTAGAATCAAACTCAATTTTCTTTCTGAATATAGACTTCCAAATACGGTGTTCTACTAAAACATTATTAGGCTCTTCCTTCTGGCATTCCAATATTGATAGGGAGAGTTTGAAAAAACTTTGCCCAAAATGTAATTCTGGCATTATATGTTGTGAAATTCAACTTTTTTTCTTTTGTTTCTTAATTTTTTTCTTAAGACATTTATTGAGAAATAATTTGTATACTATAGAAGTCAGCGTGCTGTTCAATAGATTTTTGAACATGTATAGTGATGGGCAACTGTTATCAGTATGGAAAGAAAAGAAAGAAAACCCAAGACTGTTTTCTTAGTTCCTGCCCAGTTGATTTGATCCTTGATGATCCAATACTTGGAGCTTATTCCTCTCCCCATATGAGAGCAAACATTGAAGCATATTAAATCACCTAAAACTCTTCTTCAACTACATGATTTTCTGGAGATCATATGATTTTATTATGTAATATTCTGCAAGGACTTGTTGTCTAGACCACTTATAGGTTAATTGGCCATTCTCTTAAACTATTTCTAATTCTTAAAATCATGTTTTAGTTTCATTTTTTCCACTTCAGCTTGGTCTGCCTCTGAAAAAAACACCTCTCTGTGGTGATTTTTGAAGATCCTAGAACAATATCCTTCCCAGGCTGACATATGCGGGGCTCACGCAGTGTCTATAAAATATCCTGGGGTTCATTTTTAAGACCTTTGCCCAGGGTACGTAGATAAAAGAAATTGGCAGGGAACCAAAGTTTTGTCTCTCCATACAAGCAAGGTTGGAGCCAAGTCACAGATCAAAGAGGGAGAGAAAAAAGAAAACTGGCTAAGGTTCTGTTTTGAACTATCCACCTCTGAATAATACCAACTTCCTTTCTTGCAGATCTTTGGCTTTCCATGAAAGGATTTAAAGGACATAATTAAAAGTAGGCACTCCTTACTGCTACACAGGATGATTTTTCCCTTGGTTTTATGTATTATTCTACCCCTGTGACCCTCAAAGATCTTCATTCATGCTGAACTGGGTCCTATAAAAACAAATTGGAAAATCTAAAATCTTCCTTTAGGATCTGTGTGTGTGTGTGTGTGTGTGTGTGTGTGTGTACATACACATTTTTGTATATATCATATACATATACATACTATCTTATGTAATATAAATATACATATATGAAAAGAGACTATTAAAAAACAAAGAAAAGAATAATAGTTACAAAATTGAGAACAGTAGGGAAAGCCAGAGAGATAGAAAAGAGCACAAGACTCAATGCAATGATTCTTAAGAAACAGGGCTTCGGTTCTTTGCTTTATTATAATGTTTCATAATCTATGTTTCCCCCTCTCTCTTCAGATGCATATACTAACTATCATATACATTTTCGGAAAGAATAATATTTCATGACTAACTAGCACTTAACCAAGGAACACATGAGTGGTTCAGTATTAAGACACTTATTTATGTAGCCCTACATTACTTATTAAAGGATTAAAAATATATATAATTATCTCAATTCCAGAAAAGCAATGATCAAACTTCTATTTCTGATAAAAATATTTAGTGAACCTTAAAGAAGGAAATTTCTTTAAATTCACAAAGACTGTCAGAAAACTGCAGAAACTATCACATTAATCATGGAACAGAGAGTCATTCCCTCGGAGCCTAGAAGGAGATAACCGGCTCATTGTCACCATTTTAATTAATGGAAGGTGCAATTAAAAAAAAAGACAAATACTTTAGGAATAATAATATTGGAAACAAAAAGAAAAATTGGCAACGGTTGCAGATAATATGTGATTTATGTTGACACTGAAAGGAAAATAATGAAATTGTTCTGCAAGATGGCTGATTAAGATCGATACACAAAAACCAACACCTTTTCTATACCCTATTAAAACCACTTTACGATATAATAGAAAACACATCCCTTTCATCTAGAAACAGGAAAACTTATAGGAAAACTTTGTTGAAAGACTGCAATGAAGGTAGTTAAATTTAGAGACATAGTATGTGTTTGAATATAAATACTCACTATTGCTTATTCACAAATTTTATTTCGTCCATAGTGTGTATCAGGTTTTTTTCCTACATACTGATGATAACACAGGAAAAAATAACTCTTGCAATAGAGGAGTAAGAGATACTAAATAAAAAATTGAAAGTTAATGGTATGTCATATAGTGATAAATATTATGGAATAAAAATAAGGCAGTCAAAAGGATTTGGAATACAGAATAGGGAGGGTGTGGGTTGCTATTTAAATATGACGATTATCAAAGTTCTTTTTTCTTTTTTCTTTTTATTTATCTTTTAAAAGATTTTATCTATTTATTTGAGAGAAAGAGCACATGAGCAGGTTGGGAGGGGGAGAGGCAGAGGGAAAAGCAGACTCTCCACTGAGCAAGGAGGGAGGGAGGGACAAAAAGAAAAAAGAAGAGAAAAAAAAGAGAAGAGAAAAGAACAAACAACAAAACAAAAAACAAGCTACTGAATGACAGAAAATACAAATAAATCATATGTCTGACAAGGGATATATATATATATATATACACACACACATATATACATACATATATACATGTATGTATACAGTATATATATACATATAGACACACACATATACATATGTGTGTCTATATGATTATATATATAGTATATATTATATATACACAGATATATGATTGTGTGTGTATGTGTGTGTGTGTGTGTGTGTGTGTATTTATGATTACTTCTGGGCTCTCAATTCTATTCCATTGGTCTATGTGTCTGTTTATGCCAGTGCCATACTGTTTTGATACCACAGCTTTGTAGTGTAGCTGGAAATCAGGCGCTGTGATGCCTCCAGCTTTGTTCTTTCTCAGGATTGCTTTGGCTATACAGGGTCTTTTGTGCTTCCATAATAATTTTATGATTTTTTTCTATTTCTTTGAAAAATGCCATTAGAGGGGAGCCTGTGTGGCTCAGTGGGTTAAGCCTCTGCCTTTGGCTCAGGTCATGATCTCCGGGTCCTGGGATTGAGTCTTGCATCGGGCTCTCTGCTCAGTGGGGATTCTGCTTCCCCCTCTTCCTCTGCTTGCTTCTCTGCCTACTTGTGATCTCTCTCTCTCTCTCTCTCTCTCTGTCAAATAAATAAATAAAACCTTTAAAAAAATGCCATTAGAGGCAGAGGTTAAAGCCTCTGCCTTCAGCTCAGGTTATGATCCCAGGGTCCTGGGATTGAGTCCTGCAGCAGACTCTCTGCTCGGCAGGGAGCCTGCTTCCCCCTCTCTCTCTCTCTGCGTACTTGTGATCTCTGTCTGTCAAATAAATAGATAAAATCTTAAAAAAAAAGAAAAAAAAGAAAAATGCCATTAGAAATTTTATAGAGATTCCATTGACTCTACAGATGGTTTTGGATAATGTAGATATTTTAACAATATTAATTTCTCCAATCTATGACTATCAGATAAGTTTCCACTTGTGTCTTTGTCAGTCTTTCATCAAAATCTTATAGTTTTCAATATTCAGATCTTTCACCTCCTTGGTTAAATTTATCCCTAAGTATCTTATTCCTTTTGAGGATATTGTGAATGGGATTTTCTTTATTTTGTTTTCATATATTTCATTGTTATTGTTTAGAAACAGCTGATTTCTCTTGATTTCATATCCTGAAGCTTTATTGCACTTTGTGATTTATTGCAACAGTGTTTTGATCAGGTCTTTAGAATTTTCTATGTTGGATGATATCATCTTCAAAGACAATTTTACTTCTTCTTTCCAATTTGGATATCATTTACTACTTTTTTTTACTTGATTTCTCTGGCTAAGACTTTCACTATTATGTTGACTAGGAGTAGCGAGAGAGGTACACTTATTCCTGATCAAAGAGAAAAAGCTTTTAACCTTTCACTCTTGAATATGATGTTACCTGTGGACTTGTTGTATATGGCCTTTATTAGTTGAAGTAAGTTTCTTCTAGATACAATTTGTTGAGAGTGTTTATCCTGAGAGGATGTTGTATTTTGTCAGTTGCTTTTTCTGCATCTATTGAGATGATCGTTTTTTTTTTTTTTTTTTTTTTTTTTTTTCAGTGTTTTATTTTTTTTTTTTAATTTATTTTTTATTTTCAGCATAACAGTATTCATTATTTTTCACCACACCCAGTGCTCCATGCAATTCGTGCCCTTTATAATACCCACCACCTAGTACCCCAAACTCCCACCCCCCACCCCTTCAAAATCCTCAGATTGTTTTTCAGAGTCCATAGTCTCTCATGGTTCACCTCCCCTTCCAATTTCCCCCAACTCCCTTCTCCTCTCTAACTCCCCATGTCCTCCATGCTATTTGTTATGCTCCACAAATAAGTGAAACCATATGATAATTGACTCTCTCTGCTTGACTTATTTCACTCAGCATAATAATCTCTTCCAGTCCCGTCCATGCTGCTACAAAAGTTGGGTATTTGTCCTTTCTTTTTTTTTTTTTTTTATAAACATATATTTTTATCCCCAGGGGTACAGGTCTGTGAATCACCAGGTTTACACACTTCACAGCACTCACCAAAGCACATACCCTCCCCAATGTCCATAATCCCACCCCCTTCTCCCAAACCCCCTCCCCCCAGCAGCCCTCAGTTTGTTTTGTGAGATTAAGAGTCACTTATGGTTTGTCTCCCTCCCAATCCCATCTTGTTTCATTGATTCTTCTCCTACCCACTTAAGCCTCCATGTTGCATCACCACTTCCTCATATCAGGGAGATCATATGATAGTTGTCTTTCTCTGCTTGACTTATTTCGCTAAGCATGATACGCTCTAGTTCCATCCATGTTGTCGCAAATGGCAAGATTTCATTTCTTTTGATGGCTGCATAGTATTCCATTGTGTATATATACCACATCTTCTTGATCCATTCATCTGTGGATGGACATCTAGGTTCTTTCCATAGTTTGGCTATTGTGGACATTGCTGCTATAAACATTCGGGTGCATGTGCCCCTTTGGATCACTACATTTGTATCTTTAGGGTAAATACCCAATAGTGCAATTGCTGGGTCATAGGGCAGTTCTATTTTCAACATTCTGAGGAACCTCCATGTTGTTTTCCAGAGTGGCTGCACCAGCTTGCATTCCCACCAACAGTGTAGGAGGGTTCCCCTTTCTCCACATCCTCGCCAGCATCTGTCATTTCCTGACTTGTTGATTTTAGCCATTCTGACTGGTGTGAGGTGATATCTCATTGTGGTTTTGATTTGTATTTCCCTGATGCCGAGTGATATGGAGCACTTTTTCATGTGTCTGTTGGCCATCTGGATGTCTTCTTTGCAGAAATGTCTGTTCATGTCCTCTGCCCATTTTTTGATTGGATTATTTGTTCTTTGGGTGTTGAGTTTGCTAAGTTCTTTATAGATTCTGGACACTAGTCCTTTATCTGATATGTCGTTTGCAAATATCTTCTCCCATTCTGTCAGTTGTCTTTTGATTTTGTTAACTGTTTCCTTTGCTGTGCAAAAGCTTTTGATCTTGATGAAATCCCAATAGTTCATTTTTTCCCTTGCTTCCCTTGCCTTTTGCGTTGTTCCTAGGAAGATGTTGCTGCGGCAGAGGTCGAAGAGGTTGCTGCCTGTGTTCTCCTCAAGGATTTTGATGGATTCCTTTCGCACATTGAGGTCCTTCATCCATTTTGAGTCTATTTTTGTGTGTGGTGTAAGGAAATGGTCCAATTTCATTTTTCTGCATGTGGCTGTCCAATTTTCCCAGCACCATTTATTGAAGAGGCTGTCTTTTTTCCATTGGACATTCTTTCCTGCTTTGTCGAAGATGAGTTGACCATAGATTTGAGGGTCTATTTCTGGGCTCTCTATTCTATTCCATTGATCTATGTGTCTGTTTTTGTGCCAGTACCATGCTGTCTTGATGATGACAGCTTTGTAATAGAGCTTGAAGTCCGGAATTGTGATGCCACCAACGTTGGCTTTTTTTTTCAATATCCCTTTGGCTATTCGAGGTCTTTTCTGGTTCCATATAAATTTTAGCATTATTTGTTCCATTTCTTTGAAAAAGATGGATGGTACTTTGATAGGAATTGCATTAAATGTGTAGATTGCTTTAGGTAGCATAGACATTTTCACAATATTTATTCTTCCAATCCAGGAGCATGGAACATTTTTCCATTTCTTTGTGTCTTCCTCAATTTCTTTCATGAGTACTTTATAGTTTTCTGAGTATAGATTCTGTGTCTCTTTGGTTAGGTTTATTCCTAGGTATCTTATGGTTTTGGATGCAATTGTAAATGGGATTGACTCCTTAATATCTCTTTCTTCTGTCTTGCTGTTGGTGTAGAGAAATGCAACTGATTTCTGTGCATTGATTTTATATCCTGACACTTTACTGAATTCCTGTATAAGTTCTAGCAGTTTTGGAGTGGAGTCTTTTGGGTTTTCCACATATAGTATCATATCATCTGCGAAGAGTGATAATTTGACTTCTTCTTTGCCAATTTGGATGCCTTTAATTTCCTTTTGTTGTCTGATTGCTGAGGCTAGGACCTCTAGTACTATGTTGAATAGCAGTGGTGATAATGGACATCCCTGCCGTGTTCCTGACCTTAGTGGAAAAGCTTTCAGTTTTTCTCCATTGAGAATGATATTTGCGGTGGGTTTTTCATAGATGGCTTTGATGATATTGAGGTATGTGCCCTCTATCCCTACACTTTGAAGAGTTTTGATCAGGAAGGGATGCTGTACTTTGTCAAATGCTTTTTCAGCATCTATTGAAAGTATCATATGGTTCTTGTTCTTTCTTTTATTGATGTGTTGTATCACATTGACTGATTTGCGGATGTTGAACCAACCTTGCAGCCCTGGAATAAATCCCACTTGGTCGTGGTGAATAATCTTTTTAATGTACTGTTGAATCCTATTGGCTAGTATTTTGTTGAGTATTTTCGCATCTGTGTTCATCAAGGATATCGGTCTATAGCTCTCTTTTTTGGTGGGATCCTTGTCTGGTTTTGGGATCAAGGTGATGCTGGCCTCATAAAATGAGTTTGGTAGTTTTCCTTCCATTTCTATTTTTTGGAACAGTTTCAGGAGAATAGGAATTAGTTCTTCTTTAAATGTTTGGTAGAATTCCCCCGGGAAGCCATCTGGCCCTGGGCTTTTGTTTGTTTGGAGATTTTTAATGACTGTTTCAATCTCCTTACTGGTTATGGGTCTGTTCAGGCTTTCTATTTCTTCCTGGTTCAGTTGTGGTAGTTTATATGTTTCTAGGAATGCATCCATTTCTTCCAGATTGTCAAATTTATTGGCGTAGAGTTGCTCATAGTATGTTCTTATAATAGTTTGTATTTCTTTGGTGTTAGTTGTGATCTCTCCTCTTTCATTCATGATTTTATTTATTTGGGTCCTTTCTCTTTTCTTTTTGATAAGTCGGGCCAGGGGTTTATCAATTTTATTAATTCTTTCAAAGAACCAGCTCCTACTTTCGTTGATTTGTTCTATTGTTTTTTTGGTTTCTATTTCATTGATTTCTGCTCTGATCTTTATGATTTCTCTTCTCCTGCTGGGCTTAGGGTTTCTTTCTTGTTCTTTCTCCAGCTCCTTTAGGTGTAGGGTTAGGTTGTGTACCTGAGACCTTTCTTGTTTCTTGAGAAAGGCTTGTACCGCTATATATTTTCCTCTCAGGACTGCCTTTATTGTGTCCCACAGATTTTGAACCGTTGTATTTTCATTATCATTTGTTTCCATGATTTTTTTCAATTCTTCTTTAATTTCCCGGTTGACCCATTCATTCTTTAGAAGGATACTGTTTAGTCTCCATGTATTTGGGTTCTTTCCAAACTTCCTTTTGTGGTTGAGTTCTAGCTTTAGAGCATTGTGGTCTGAAAATATGCAGGGAATGATCCCAATCTTTTGATACCTGTTGAGTCCTGATTTAGGACCGAGGATGTGATCTATTCTAGAGAATGTTCCATGTGCACTAGAGAAGAATGTGTATTCTGTTGCTTTGGGATGAAATGTTCTGAATATATCTGTGATGTCCATCTGGTCCAGTGTGTCGTTTAAGGCCTTTATTTCCTTGCTGATCTTTTGCTTGGATGACCTGTCCATTTCAGTGAGGGGAGTGTTAAAGTCCCCTACTATTATTGTATTGTTGTTGATGTGTTTCTTTGATTTTGTTATTAATTGGTTTATATAGTTGGCTGCTCCCACGTTGGGGGCATAGATATTTAAAATTGTTAAATCTTCTTGTTGGACAGACCCTTTGAGTATGATATAGTGTCCTTCCTCATCTCTTATTATAGTCTTTGGCTTAAAATCTAATTGATCTGATATAAGGATTGCCACTCCTGCTTTCTTCTGATGTCCATTAGCATGGTAAATTCTTTTCCACCCCCTCACTTTAAATCTGGAGGTGTCTTCGGGCTTAAAATGAGTTTCTTGGAGGCAACATATAGATGGGTTTTGTTTTTTTATCCATTCTGATACCCTGTGTCTTTTGACAGGGGCATTTAGCCCATTCACATTTAGGGTAACTATTGAGAGATATGAATTTAGTGCCATTGTATTGCCTGTAAGGTGACTGTTATTGTATATGGTCTCTGTTCCTTTCTGATCTACCACTTGTAGGCTCTCTCTTTGCTTAGAGGACCCCTTTCAATATTTCCTGTAGAGCTGGTTTGGTATTTGCAAATTCTTTCAGTTGTTGTTTGTCCTGGAAGCTTTTAATCTCTCCTTCTATTTTCAATGATAGCCTAGCTGGATATAGTATTCTGGGCTGCATGTTTTTCTCGTTTAGTGCTCTAAAAATATCATGCCAGCTCTTTCTGGCCTGCCAGGTCTCTGTGGATAAGTCAGCTGCCAATCTAATATTTTTACCATTGTATGTTACAGACTTCTTTTCCCGGGCTGCTTTCAGGATTTTCTCTTTGTCACTGAGACTTGTAAATTTTACTATTAGGTGACGGGGTGTGGGCCTATTCTTATTGATTTTGAGGGGCGTTCTCTGAACCTCCTGAATTTTGATGCTCGTTCCCTTTGCCATATTGGGGAAATTCTCCCCAATAATTCTCTCCAGTATACCTTCTGCTCCCCTCTCTCTTTCTTCTTCTTCTGGAATCCCAATTATTCTAATGTTGTTTCGTCTTATGGTGTCACTTAATTCTCGAATTCTCCCCTCGTGGTCCAGTAGCTGTTTGTCCCTCTTTTGCTCAGCTTCTTTATTCTCTGTCATTTGGTCTTCTATATCACTAATTCTTTCTTCTGCCTCATTTATCCTAGCAGTTAGAGCCTCCATTTTTGATTGCACCTCATTAATAGCTTTTTTGATTTCAACTTGGTTAGATTTTAGTTCTTTTATTTCTCCAGAAAGGGCTTTTATATCTCTTGAGAGGGTTTCTCTAATATCTTCCATGCCTTTTTCGAGCCCGGCTAGAACCTTGAGAATTGTCATTCTGAACTCTAGATCTGACATATTACCGATGTCTGTATTGATTAGGTCCCTAGCCTTTGGTACTGCCTCTTGTTCTTTTTTTTGCGTTGAATTTTTACGTCTTGTCATTTTGGCCAGATAAGAGTAAATGAAGGGGCAAGTAAAATACTAAAAGGGTGGCAACAACCCCAGGAAAATATGCTTTAACTAAATTAGAAGAGATCCAAAATCGTGAGTGGGGAGAAAGGGGATAAAAAGAGGTTCAAAAAGGAAGAAAGAAAAAAAAAGAAAAGAAAAAAATTTTTTTTAAAAAAAGAAAACACCTGAGAAAAATGTAAAAAAGAAAAAATATATATATTAGATAAACTAGTAAAAAATCGTTAAAAAAGAAAAAGGTAACAGTTAAAAAAAAAAAATTTTACCCGAAGGCGAGAAGAAAAAGAAAAAAAGAAAAAAAAAATGAAAAAGAAAAAATTAAATTAACTGCAAGACTAAAAAAAAATCACAGGAAAAAAGCCATGAATTCCGTGCTTTGCTTTCTCCTCCTCTGGAATTCTGCTGCTCTCCTTGGTATTGAAACCGCACTCCTTGGTAGGTGAACTTGGTCTCAGCTGGATTTCTTGTTGATCTTCTGGGGGAGGGGCCTGTTGTAGTGATTCTCAAGTGTCTTTGCCCCAGGCGGAATTACACCGCCCTTACCCGGGGCCGGGGTGAGTAATCCGCTCGGGTTTGCTTTCAGGAGCTTTTGTTCCCTGAGCGCTTTCCGTAGAGTTCCGGAGGACGGGAACACAAATGGCGGCCTCCTGGTCTCCAGCCTGGAGGAGCTGAGAGCCCGGGGCCCCACTCCTCAGTGCGCCCTCAGAGAACAGCTCCCAGTTATTCCTGTCTGCCTGACCTCCGGCCGCGCTCCGAGCTCACCGAGCCTGCGACCGGTTCAAGGTAACACCGAGCTGTGAGCTTACTGTCGGCTCTGTCTCTGTAGCCGGCTTTCCCGTTCCAATACCCGCAAGCTCTGCGACACTCAGACACCCCCGATCCTTCTGTGACCCTGCGGGACCTGAGGCCACGCTGACCCCGCGTGGGCTTCGCCCCGGTTTAGCCTCTGGACTGATGTCCCTCAGCGGAACAGACTTTTAAAAGTCCTGATTTTGTGCGCGGTTGCTCCGCCGCTTGCCGGGAGCCGGCCCCTCCCCCCGGGGTCTATCTTCCCGTCGCTTTGGATTCACTTCTCCGCCGGTCCTACCTTTCAGAAAGTGGTGTTTTTCTGTTTCCAGAATTGCTGTTCTTCTTCTCTTCGGTCTGCCGATGGATTTTCAGGTGTTTGCAATCTTTAGATAAGCTATCTAGCTGATCTCTGGCTAGCTGAAGCAGTCTCAGCTTGCTACTTCTCCGCCATCTTGACTCCTCCTCCGAGATGATCGTTTTTTTAATCTCTCATTCAGTTAATATGGTGTATTACATTTATTAACTTATGTATGCTGAAACAATTGATCCTGGTGTATGATCATCTTAATGTGCTGTTGAATTCAGTTTGCTAATAATATTTTTTAAAAAATTTGCATCTATATTCATCAGAGATTTTGGTCTGTGGTTGTCTTTTTTGTTTTGGTTTTTCTTTTTTTCTTTTTTCTTTTCTTTCTTTCTTTTTCTTTTTTTTTTTTTTTTTTTGGTAGTATCTTTATCTGGCTTAGGTATCAGTGTGATACTGGCTTCATAAAATGAGTTTGAGAGTGTTTCCTACTCTTCAATTTATTGGAAAAGTTTGGAAAGGATCAGTATTAATTCTTTTTTCAGTGTTTGGAGGAATTCGCTAGTAGAGCCATCAGGTCCTGGACTTTTTGTTGTTGTTGTTGCTATTGATAGTTTTTGTTCACTGGTTTATTCTCCTCACTTGCTATTGAACTTTTCAGATTTTCTATTCCTTCATGATTCAGTCTTTGTAGGTTTCATGTTTGTAGGAATTTATCCATTTCTTCTAAGTTAGCCAATTTATTATTGTGTAATGTTTCATGTAGCCTCTTATGATTCTTTGTATTTCTGTGGTGTACATTTTAATGACTATATTTCTTTTGTGATTTTATTTCTTTAAGCATCCTTTCTTTTTTCTTAGTCCAGCTTAAGGTCAACTTTGTAAATTTTTTTTTTTTTTAAGAGGTCTTAGTTCTGTCAATCTCTTTGATCATTTTTCTGGTCTCTATTTCATTTATTTCTGTTCTGATCTTTGTTATCTCCCTTCTGCTAACTTTGGACTCAGTTTTTTCTTCTTTTTCTAGTTTCTTGAAGTGCAAAATTACTTATTTGAGATTTTTCTTGTTTTTGAATATAGGCATTTATCACTATGAACTTTCCTTTTAGCTGCTTTGAGGAGTACCTTAATTTTTCCAATATTCTGTTTCCATTTTGGTTTCAAGATATCTCTTGATTTCCCTTTTGATTCCTTCTTTAACCAATTGGTTGGTCAAAAGCATGTTACTTTCCATACTTGTGAATCTTCCCATTTTCCTCATTAGTGATTCCTATTTTCATATCATTGTTGTCAAAAAGTTACTTGGCTTGATTTCAACCTTCTTAAGTTTACTAAGACTTATTTTGGAGGTGATCATGTGATCTGTCCTGGAGAATGTTCCATGTGTGCTTGAGAAGAATGTGTATCCTGATGCTGTTGGATGGAATGCTCTGAATGTGTCTGTTTGGTCCATTTGGTCTAAAGTATGGTTCAAGTCCAACATTTCCTTATTGATTTTGTCTGGATGATTTAGACATTGCTGAAAGTAGGGTACCTTAGTTCCGTGTTATTATTACATTGTTGCTTGTTTCTCACTTCAGACCTATTAATATTTGCTTCATATATTCAGATTCTCTCGTGTTTTGTATATATCTAGTTATGATTGTTATATTTTCTTTATAAATTGACCCTTTCATCATTATATAATGATCTTTTTTGTCTCTTGTTACTATTTTTAGCTTAAAGTTCAATTGTCTGATATAACTATAGCTCCTTCCACTCTGTTTTTGTTTCCTCTTGCATGAAATATCCTTTCACTTGAAGACCATGTGGTTCCTTAGCTGATGTGAGTCTTTTGCAGGCGCATACAGTTTGGTCTTGATTTTTTAAATCCATCCAACCACTCCATGCTTTTTGTTTGAAGAAGTCAACCTATTTTCGTTTAGAGTAATTATTAGAAAAATATTTATGAAATATTGTTAAGTAATGTAAGTTGGAGAATTGTATGCTATATACTTTTTAATGTTAAAATCTACATGCTTAATTAAAAATTCATTTAGTGACAAATTTAAATAATTTCATATCTTTAAATATTACTTTATATTGCCTAAATTTGTAATTTGGTGAATATATTACTTACTAAATATTAATATTGTTATCTTAAAAACAGTATTTCATCTTCACATTTTACACAAATTCTATTTATTTCACAAACTTATGCTCTGCCAGTTATTCACACCTGAGGAATTCCTGGAACATCCATTTGGCATTACTAGAACATCACGATTTGCTGGGTAGAGCTTCTTAAATAGGAAGGATCATGTGTAGAATAAAAGAAACATGGCTAATATAGCCTTGGTCTTTAAACCCAGTGTCATATATACTCAGTGTAATAAAATAAGACTGTACACCATAAATATCATAATATATAGTTTAAAAGGAGCTTTTGTGACTAGAGAGATAAACTTCAGTTACCTGATAATTTACCTCTTTCCCTGACAATGTGCTATGTCTTAATGGATTAGTTTTCCTTTGTAGAACAAGCTATATCATAAGGAGAAACATCACAGTGTCCACATTAGAGGCAGGATATAATTTTAAAAATTTAGGAAATAAACTTGGTTACATAACTTTATAATAATTGAGTCAGTAGATGAGTACTCACTAGCATTGTGTTTTCCTTGCACTACTAATATACATACAGGGAAGATATATAAGTGGGGAAATTCTCATTGTAAATTTAATTCTAGAGAAAAAGACTTGTCTTGGAATGTATCATACATATTTGAAAGATATAATTATTTGAAATTATGACACCCAAGAATGCAGGAATAAGTTTAAGATACTGTGACTGGTTTTTAAAGGAGTATATTTAATTATCTTTCACAAAATAAATGTTTATTGAATATGTGCCATGTGCACATACATTTTATAAATTAAACTTTATACATTCAGAGAGGAAACTAAAAAAAAGTTTCATTCTATTCAACAGTTTTGCAAAGTGAACATCATGAGATGTGAATCAATTGTTACCTCATTCTCAAGAGCTTTTCAGAGTGAGTATTCCTCTGCTGAGAATGTGATTTGGTGTTTAAATCTGAGTTTTTTGGGAAAAGGGATTATAATAAGGCCCCTGAATGCAAATCAATGTGAATCATTTCCGTGTTTGTAGAAACCCTGAAAATGTTGAACCAATTTAGACTCAGAGGGTGCTGGTCTCCAAAATGGCAATTTCCTAACACATTTCCATGACATTTTGCTGTAATAATCACATTAGAATGGACCATTAGAATGGTCCACATTAGAATGGACCAATTTCCCTATCACCAGGAATGATATGTGTGACTGCACTGAAATTTTATCTCCAAGATTATGAATGAAACAAAAATGCTGTTATTAACAAAAATAAGAAATAATTAGTGATCTTTATTAGCTAGACACTGTTCTAAAAGATTTGCATAAATTAGCTTACTCAACCTTCTCAACCACATTATCAAGACAATTCTTTCTGACCCCAGGTGACTAAAGCAAGAGATAGTATATATATATATATATATATATATATATATATATATATATATTGACCATAGATAGGTAAAAAAAACTACAAAAGACACCATTGGGTATAAATATAACCTTCACAGGAAAAAAAAATGTGAAATGGTTAATAAACACAAAAGTAGCTTCTTTCATGAGTAATTAAAGGAATTCACACATATATAATGACCAGGTATCATCTTTCAGTTATAAAGTAAGCAAAATTAGAAAACCATAATAACAACAAAAACCATAACAGTAGTGGTAAAGGTGATAAATAAAAATGTGTACTTCAATTTAAAAGAAAAACTTGAATTTAACAAAGTTTCAACTAGACACTCCAAGAGGGACTTATGAGCTGGAATATTGTATTGAGAAAGTAAACCGTATGCAAATTATATCCAAAGAGGTAAAGAGATAAAAACATATTTAAAAGGCATGGAGGCATATTAAAAGGATCCAGATATGTCTAAGTATACTGAATAGACCAAATGAAGAAGTAACATGTGTAGACCTAATGACTAAAGGTTTTTAACAATTAAAAAAAAAAAAGACTTTTCAATTCAAAAATTCAAATATATCTTAGAAATGTATTCTGACAAATTGGTACAAACTATGGATTTACAGATCTACACCTAGAACTCTCACAGTGAAATTACAGAACACTAAGAATTAAGTTTGTATATTTAAAGACACAAAAATATAACAACAACACAATCAGATTGACAAAATAACAGGAACAAAATCAGTTTATGTAGTTACACAAGTTCAAAAAGTTAGAATAAAAAATGTGTGTTGGTTAAAGGAAAGTTGAAAGAAAGCTTATTTATTAAATCAAAAGGAATTTAAGATAAAATGAAAAAACCATTGAAAGTAAAACAATTGCAAACTAGTTATGAACCTGAGATCATAGCTTTAAATTAAACAAGTGAAACCAGATCAAATTATAAGCAGACACTCACAAATTCACCAAGTGGGAGACTTAAATCTCTCTCAAAAAAATGGTAAATCAAACTATCAGAAAGACAGAAGTACGTTAGTGGTTTCAACAACACAAGGATTCAGGTAGACACATAAAGTTCTGCAACCAACCAAAAGAAATAAGGGATATTTATGGAAAATGTCCAGTAACCATCATACTTAAAGATAACATTTCAGAAGTGATTTTATTAAAACTAGAACAAAGGGCACCTGGTCATCTCAATCAGTGGAGCATGTGACTCTGGATCTTGGGGTTTGAGTTCAAGCCCCATATTGGGGATGAGCCCCATATTGGATATATAGATTACTTAAGAAAAAGATGTTTTTAAACAAGTAAAAAAGAAACAAGGCTATAGATCCTCTTATCTTTTACAATGTAACGTTTTGCCTGAGATATCATGAAATGCAAAAGACAATAGAGAAATACAAAGTGTTAAGTATGAGAAAGAAAATTACTTAGCATTTTTTCAGATATTAACATTGTATACACAAAACTATAGACAGATATCTAGAAAAAATCAGAAACTTTAACAAGATTGCTGGCTAAAAAATAAATATATAATAAATATATAAAAAATAAATATATAAAATTAATCATGTTACCATGCAATCAGTTAGAAAATGGAATATCTATATATTAGAGTTACAATGTTCGTAATAGCAACACAACTGAAAGATACCTAGGTCTTCAAAAAGACTACAGAGCACTTTACAGAGAAAATTACAAAATAATATAAAACAACATAAACTAAGATCTAAATAAATGGCAGCATATACCACATTCATGAATAGGAAGATTCATTACTATAATGACATCAGTTTTCCGTAAATTCATCCATAAATTCAGAGCAAATTGAAAGTAATCTTAACAAGATTATTTGTTGAAGTTGAGCAAAAATTCCTAAAATTTTCTATAATACAAAATTTTAAAACAATTCTAAAAAAGACAAAAGGAGATTTACTCTAGTACATTAAGATGTATTTATAGTGCAACCATTTTTAGATAAATAAGTATAAATATGCACAGTAGATAAATATACTACAAGAGAATAGAGAACCAGCAATCGGACTCAAGTGTATAAGTGGTATATGATAGAAGCAGCATTACAATCTTTGAAAATAAGACTAACCATTTAACAAGTGGTTTTATAAGTAGAAAATATAAAGAGGGTCTTTTCCACACCATATATATATGTAATAGACACATGACAGATCAAGATTTAATTATTAAAAAAAAACTTTAAAATTATCAGAATAAAATACATGGGACTATGTCAGTGAGAGACACAAAAAAATCCCACAGGTAAAAATTGATACATTTGACTGTATAAATTTTTAAAAATCTGTATAACAATATCAGCACACATAACATTTAAAAGGGACAGACTGGAAGAAGATATATCAAAAGATTAATGTTTGCAGTTGTAAATAATTCACACAAATCAGTAAAAAATAGAAAATTGAGTACAAATGGTCAAAGGACATAAACAGACAATTTGCAGAAGAAAAACCTAGAAAGACAATTAAAAACATGAAAAGATGTTCAACATTAAGAGCAATCAGAACTCTCAGAATTTGACAGAATAAGAGGACGAAAAGTAGAGAAGCATATAGAAAATTGAAACAATACTCTGCTCAGTCACATCCATAGAAAATGTTGCATTCTGTCAATAGAATATAGGAACTATATTCACTGGGCCGTAAAGAAAATTTTAATGCAGAACTTCCCTGTCAACGTTCCACAATGGCTTACAGATCTGCTGAGAATGTCCACTTAGTTATCCAGAATATAGGCAGTACCTGGGGAAGACTGAGACCCCACTTCCGGGCAATCTCACTCATTTATCCAGTGTGCCATATAAATATTATAATTTCTATGTATACCATTATGTTAAAAAAAATTGAGAGGTATTGCTTTAATGATTTCCAAAAAGCTGAAATTCACAGGTTGCATTTTTCACCCTAAGAACAAAAATCAACAGTAAATATTTGTTAGAAGTAGAAATAAAGTAAGATAAAATAAAATAATATAAAATACTCCTGCCCCCCCGACAAACAAAACCAATGATAATAATAAAACTTAACTGCTTGGAAATTCAGAATCAAGACTTCTAAATAACCCTTATATCAAACCCTTATGTATGTGTATATATATCTTATAATAAGAACTGAACAAAATATCTAAAGAGGAGGTTACTTCATATAAACACTTAGGGAATATAGTCAAAGCTAAAATCAGGAAAAAAATACATAGCTTTAAAAGCTTTTAGTAAACAGAAATCTCATTCTTGATTATGAAGGACTGGTTGCTAGTCAGTTATTTAATTTAGTGGAATCATCAAGTGCCAAGCATAGTGAGTGAAAAAAATCCAACAACAAAGCTCATGATTATAATATTTCATATTATGGACATAGAAGAGAAAAGATTCTAAGAACTTCAACAGTTGAAAGAAATAATAAGCACAGTCCTCAAAAGAACACTAAATTGAAGAATCCCTTTACATGCTGAAAAGCAAAATGATTTTCCACTAGAATGGCATACCTTGCTTAGCAATCAATCAGCTGAAGAAAACAGATTAAAGATTTTTTTCATATGTAAGGACTCAAAGTTTACCTATGAGGTGTGCTTTTTTAGAAAAATATTGGAAGATTTTTTTTCTAGCTAAACAAATATTTAATAATAATTTTGTAAAAGCAGAAGGACAAGGATCCTGAGCTCTAGGAAACAGCTCTAGACAGAAAAGTATTTGGGAGGAATGACTGGACTACAACAGATCTAAACAGCAATTGGTCCAGCTATAACAGAAGAGAAGACTACAAGAGAAGTTCTGGATAGTTTAGTCTTTATTGCTCAGACAGTACCACAGATGACAGTAAAACACCTGGAAAGAAATAAGTAGATTAATGGCATTTGCAAATGAATAAGGGGACAGACACATTTCCAAAGGCAAGGTTAAAAAAAAAAAAAAGTGAAAATGAACTTTTTGGCACTTCATTAAGATAAAAAGCTCCTGGGGTGCCTGGGTGGCTCAGTGGGTTAAAGCCTCTGCCTTCTGCTCTGGTCATGATCCCAGGGTCCTGGGACTGAGCCCCACATCCAGCTCTCTGCTCAGCCGGGAGCCTGCTTCCCTTCCTCTCTCTCTGCCTGCCTCTCTGACTACTTGTGATCTCTGTCTGTCAAATAAATAAATAAAATCTTAAAAAAAAAAAAAAAGATAAAAAGCTCCTGCACAGCAAAGGAAATAGTGAACAAAACAAAGAGGCAACCCACAGAATGGGAGAAAATATTCGCAAATGACAGTACAGAGAAAGGGATGATATCTAAATTTATGAAGAACTTCCCAAACTCAACAGCCAAAACACCCAAAAGACAAATAATCAAGTAAAAAAATGGGCAGAAGACATGAACAGATACTTCTCTGAAGAAGGCATACAAATGGCTAACATGAAAAAAAATGTTCATCATCATTAGCCATCAGGGAAATTCAAATCAAAACCACATTGAGATGCCACCTTACATCAGTTAGAATGGCAAAAATTGACAAGGCAAGAAACAACAAATGTTGGAGAGATTGTGGAGAAAGGGAAACCCTCTTACACTGTTGGTTGGAATGCAAGGTGGTAGAGTCACTTTGGAAAACAGTGTGGAGGTTCCTCAAAAAACTAAAAATAGAGCTAACCTATGACCTGGCAATTGCACTTCTGGTTATTTACCCCAAAGATATAGATGTAGCTAAAAGAAGGGCCATATGTACCCCCAATGTTCATAGCAGCAATGTCCACAGTAGCCAAACTGTGGAAAGAGCTGAGATGCCCTTCAACAAACAAATGAATAGAAAATATGTGGCCCATATACACAATGGAATACTACTCAGCCATCAGAAAGGATGAATACCCAACTTTCATATCAACATAGAGGTTACTGGAGGAGATTATGCTGAGTGAAATAAGTCAAGTGGAGGAAATCAATTATCATATGGTTTCATTTACTTGTGGAACATAAGGAACAGCATGGAGAACGTTAGGAGAAGGAAAGGAAAAATGAATTGGGGTAAATCAGAGCAGGAGACAAACCATGAGAGGCTGTGGACTTCAAGAAACAGAGGGTTTTAGAGGGGAGGGGTAGGGGGATGGGTGATCCTAGTGGTGGGTATTAGGGAGGGCATATATTGCATGGAGCCCTGGGTGTTATATATAAACAATAAATCTTAGAACACTACATCAAAAACTAATGACGTACTGTATGGTTACTAACATAACATAATAAAATAATAATAATAATGATGATAATGATGAAATGAAAAAGGGGTAATTATTAAATCAGGGAAACTCTGTATATGGGCTAGTTTCTACCCTGAACAATACTTACCTTTTGGTAAGTATGTGAAAATTGTTTACTGATACTTAACTAAAAAACTGGCAACTAACTATATTGAAGAGACAAGGGGCTATGTTAGGAGTCCAAGTAAGTTCTATCTTTATCATGTTCGCATTAAATAAAAATTCTTAAAAATTAATAAGTAGCTAAAAAGTTAAATGTTAACAGAGGCTTGGAAATACATGAGCAGAACAATACATTTGTTGTTCCAAACTTTAAAGGCTTATTTGATGAGATAGTTTGGAATCACAAAGAAAGTTTCTACTCATTTTTTTTTTTTTTATTTCCCCCCACCAAAGTAATTGAGATGGTAATTAAATGGCCACTGTAAAGGCTTGTATATAGGTTACTTTAGGGAAATGGTCCTTAACTGATGTATTATCTTATCTCCTTGCCAGTATAGGTGACATTTTCTAAATTTCCTGGAAAACTTCTGTCACAATGCTTGAGGGAGAACCACTGACATCAGTGTATAGTGGGTAGGCTTGACCGTCATTCAGTCAATTTGCAACCTTCAACTGTTCCACCAGACTTAATTTACTTGAAATACATCTATTATAGACATTAAAGGATGTTAATACTTGTTCACTATTTTGGAAAAAATTACATGGACAAACAGCAGTGCCCCTTCTGGTAAAAGAATTGCAAATATACATAGAATACACATACCTTGGAGCACCTGGGTAGCTCAGTTGGTTAAAACTGGGCTCTTGGCTTCAGCTCAGTTCATCATCTCACGTCATCAGTTTGCGTCCTGTGTCAGGCTCCACACTCAGTGTGGTGTCTCCTCGAGATCTCTCTCTGCCCATCTGTCCCTCTCGGCATGTGTTCTCTCACTGTCTCTAAAATAAATAAATAAAATCTTTAAAAATTTTTTTAAAAAGAATACAAAGACAGTTAAGTGTGCATAAAAAAATATTTGTCCTAAAAGGGAGAATTAGCTCTGTGGAATTGAGAGCCACCGTTATAGGTTATTAGATACTAATTCTTATGGAGTTTCTTGTTGTGAAGGTCAATTAAAAGTATTAAATTAAAAAAATCTGTTCATAATAACTGGAGTCCTTGGGCCTAACAATATTTAGATATAATTCTCAATTTGTGTGTTTCAATCTCAAGGGGTATTCTGGGATTAACAAATTATAGAGTGCTAAAAAGTCAAATCAATACTCATACCGCTTCAGTTTAAACATAGAGACTGTTCTTTAAGATTATAACATTTCAAGATGCTAACAGAAATACATGAAATTTATCTGGCCAGAGGGAAGAATTTTAGTGTAAATGTAAAAAAAAAAATAGTGGGCAAGGTGATGGAAGTGGAAGTGTTACATGAGATTTCTGGAAAGTTACATGAGATTTCCATGAAAGTGGAAGGAGCGTCCTTTTTCCTACCATCTCTTTCCCCACTTGGCAATATTTGATGTCTGGAAGGGTATGTGATGTTTGGAGTCTCAGTAAATACTTTGTGACCTTGTGGTTGTGTACAGGGAGCTGGGGAGAGCAGAGCAGCTAGAGCAGCTTGAGAAACTGAGGCATTTGGAAACTGAGGCAGCCTTGAGTGACAGCTCTAAGCTTATTTTACATGAGAAGAAAAAAAATGTTACTCTTTTAAATCACTGTTATTTTGGGTTTTCTGTTACCCACAGCCTAACTGAATCCTAATTATAGTCATCTTCCTCCTCACTTCTTTCCTTCCTTTGTAAAAAGTATGAAGCCACTTATAACAATATTTATGAGTCTGCAGAGTTGAATTAAGAAAAAAAGGAGAAAAGTAATTGGAATTAACACATTAAAAACCTGGAAAAAGATGTAAATAAAAAATGGCAGTGCTAGTCTGAAAAACAGGTGTTTATAGCCAAAGAGTGTAAATGTATATATCTAGAAAGACAAAGGGTATTTATTTGATCTTTCTCAAAATTAAACTATTTTAACATATGAAGTTAAGCTGGAATTTTCATTGAGATTGAATGATCTTATAGATGAAGTTGGCAAAAATTTGACATCATGACATCCCAATCTAAGAATATGGAATAGATTTTCCTTTATGTCATTTAATATTATCAAAACTTCTACTCTATAAAGACTTGGACCTTCACATTTAAAAATTTTATTTCTAGGTGTTTTATGGTTTTGTGGTTATTGTCACTAAGATCTTGTTTTAATCATTTTTTTTTTAGTTGTTTGTTGCTCTATAGGACAATGTTGTTGATTTTTATAAGGTGATATTTTATCTGGTAACTTGCTGGAATTTCTTATAATCTCTAATATTTTAACTTCATTTCTTTCCATAAAATGATAATTTTATCTCTTTTCTTCC
This sequence comes from Mustela nivalis, assembly GCF_964662115.1. NCBI lineage: Eukaryota > Metazoa > Chordata > Mammalia > Carnivora > Mustelidae > Mustela > Mustela nivalis. The sequence continues at coordinate 85,812,350 of NC_139027.1, forward strand.
TCCCTTTTCACATCTTATTTCTTTTTCTTTCCTTAGAGTGTTGGCTGCATCCATTGGTTTTAAACATTAATGTTAATAGGAAGATAAGATTCGATATTAAAGGACATTAAACTACATGTGTTTAGTTTCTCTCTTAAATATGATAATTATTGTAGGTATTGCTAAACACTACTTAGGGAAGTTTTATTCTATTACTAGTTGAAAAGATTTCTAGTGGTAAACCACAGTAAATGATGAATTTTCTTGAAGGTTATTCACATACTTCTGGATAATCTCCATTGCACCCCAATATAAAATGATACAAACATCACTTTTTCACTCATTCTCCCAGCTCTGTCATCTTTAGATTTCTTTTACATTGTCAAAGTTTCTTATTTGTATTATGTTTGGTCACTAAAATTAATTCTTCAATGTTTTTGCTTCTGATGGATCATAAAATCTGAAAATAGATAATAACCCTTAAAATAATATGATTACAAAATAATATTCATTCTAGAACGATGTTTTATGATTGAATCCTAATATAAATGAATGTAAGTTCATGTCATTAAACCTGCTTAAATACGAAATTGTAAGAGTATGGTGAAATTATATCTACTCTTCAGTTATTTAACATTATTCCATCTTTTAAATTTCTTTATGTTTATACAATGCTTTTTTGCAAGATGCTTTGTTTTCCTTGATTTCATAATTATGTATTTTTTATTTCCTATTAAGAGAAGACACATTACATTTTCAACAAACAGTATCTTCCGCATCTTAATTGTCTTATCTGTTCAATGAAATTCATATTATTTTTCCTCGAAAATATTTTTCCTCAGATCTCTCTACCTCAGTCCTAATTTGGACTGGTTGCTTCCTTTAGCTCCCATTTTTTGTTTTTTTTCTGATAAATTTGATCATACACTCATGTCTCTTGGATTCTTTAAATTCCTTCTTAGATTATCTTTTTATTTTAATGGAGTATACCTCAAGTGAAATTTACAAGTAAAACCTCCTTATTTTTTGCTTGTCTGAAATCATCTTTGTTTTGCCTCTACAATCTTGCTGACAGTTTGATTTGGTTTACATTTCTGGACTTAGAATAAAAATTTCCTCAAAATACTGGAGGTGTTATTCCATGTTTACTAGAATTAAGGATTGTTGAAGAAAAGTCTAATAGTGTTCTTATTGTCATTGTCATTTCTTTGTAGAAAAGATTCCAGTGCTAGTTAGTGTTCTTATTCTTTTTATGAGATAGCACAATATTCATGTCAAAATGAAATTCACTGATATTTTATTAGAGAAAATATCATGTATTTTGTATATTGAGAACTGATTGGGAGAAGAGTTTTTTTGTTTCTTTTTTTCTTTTTTTTTACTTTGTTAATGACAGGACTTAGAGGGCAAAGTTATCTAACTGAATACTAAAAATGTGTTTATAATATAGATCCTTGAGAATGCAAGAATATATTTTATCTAACAATCATTGGTTAAGGTCTTGCAGAATGACAAAGTCTAAATCAGTTAACAAGTCTGGGACTTGGTTTGTAAATGAGGCACTGAGCCTGGAATCAATGGTCCTTGATCTTTTGGGGGGGGTGCCCTGCGGCCTTTTAATATTTAATGAAATCTATGGATCGTCTTCCTAGAAAACTGCAAATACAGATGTAGATATTATGTCTATTTCAGAAAATTAGACACCATTTTGAAGAAATCCTTATTCCCCTAAATACCCTTTCAAATATCCCAGGTTAACGGATTCCATAAGAAAACTTCTGGCCAGATGCAGGGTTCTGGAACTGTGGTTCAGGGATAAGCAATGCTTGCCTCATTTGAAAACTCGCAGAAATGCAGATTCCAAGGCCTTGCCCCATCCCAAGCAAATTCCATGGGACATACAAAGATGTGTATGGCATAATCCCTGTTCTAGTCTGATTTAAAATTTAGCTGGGACAAAGGGACACACTTGGGGAGTTAAATATAATGTAGTGACCGATCTAAATCACAAGGAGATAGAATGACTGAATTCTAAGTCAGTGGTTTCACTGCCATCTACTGTGATAGGAGAGAGCCATCCAGAAGGGGAGCAGATGGCACTAGAGGCCTGCATGAAGGTGGGGGAGGCAGAGGGTCACTCGTATGGAGAAAGAACAGTGTCAGGGTCAGGGACCAAGGGAGAAGGGACTGTTAGTGCCCCCCGGGAGCCTACTTACCACAGGCGGGTTATCTAAATGGTGCAAGAGTAGTTCAAGGAATGTTTATTCGGTAACAAAGTATGTATCACTACATATATAACTTTATTCCATCTCTAGCTAGAGAACATAAGTTTTTAGCATGTGCAAGGCTGTATGACTTTAATCTTATAAAAAAACAGGGAAGTGTTTTGTTTGTTTGTTTTTGTTTTTTTAATCTTTATGTTTGGGATGCTCTTTTTTTGGTCTTCCTTTCTCTCTCTCTTTCTTTCTTTCTTTCTTTCTTTCTTTCTTTCTTTCTTTCTTTCTTTCTTTCACAAAGCAGACGTACAATGTGTGCTTGGGGCAGAAATACAGCCCATGCTTTGAGGTTTTGCCAAGTCATTTTGACCTTGACCTTGGTAAATATTTAAAGTATAGTTTCCCTGGAAGCCCAAGAGCAGGGCCCACACACATTACAAGTTGAAAATCTTCTTTATCAGTTCATAGAGGAACATGGGTGAATCGGGGTGTTTGTTCTTTTGGTCAGCATTCAGTACGTGTTCTCAGAACTTTGGGAATTGTCTGCCTCAGAGGTTCTTAGAAGGGGATATGACCCTGAGCCAGAAGGACATTTCCTTTTGCTCTTAGGCTTTCCTGAAATATTGGGCTTGTATAATCCATCTCTCCCATTCCATCCTTACTCCTGTAATTTCTCTTCCACGGAGCTGTGTGTTCCCTATGGCTTTACCACCCTCAAGGTAAAAGCCAACATCGTCCTGCTGCCAAAGGTGAGCTATGCCTTCCCCTTCCCACACTCCTGACCCTCTCCCATCCCCACTCCCCTCCCTCTGCTGTCCTCGCCTGCCTCTCCTCTTCTCCTCCCTACCCCTTGCTCTCCCTGCCCCTTCCCCTCCCACCACCAGGTCACCCCCCCCTCCCCGGTTTGCAGCTTGCCCCTCTTTCCTCCTCAGCACCACCAGCAGCCCAGAGGTCCTGGTGGTCCCCAGCCTTGCACCTCAAGGCCTTCACCAGCTACTCAGGATGGTTCTGCCGGCCCTCGCCCCTTTCAGGCCCTGCCAAGACCTCATCTTTTCAGAGGCCATTCTTGACTCAGTAAGGGTGATCAGCCCTCCAGGTTTGCCCAGACTGAGGCGATTCTTGGACTAGGGATATTGGGTACCAAACCCTTGGGAACCCTGTCCCCAGTGCCTGCTTGTTTTTCTCTCTACTTCTGATCTGCAAACTTGATTTCCCCAGCTGCTTTGTTTATTGCCTGTCTCCCTTCACTGGAATTATAAGCCCCAGGAGAGTAGGGCTCTTTGTTTGTTCTGTTTACTACTGGATCCCCAGAACTTAGAAAAACACCTGACACGAAATATAAATATATGTTGAACAAATGATTCGAATGGTCAAGGGCTTAAAAATCATTAAAAATCACCGTTCCAGGCAATGAGGCATTTTTAATTTGGGGGCTCCTTTTTGGAGTATGAGAGTAGAATCCTCTGAATAGACCTTCATGCTAGGGTGCTACAGATTAAAAACAGTTCCTCTGTTCTCTTGGGCCCAACCCTCTTCTCCTGTCTCTCATTTACTTAATTTCATAGAATTTAACTTTAATGAACCTTTTTTGGATGTGTGCAAAACGTGAAGAAATAAGAAAAAGGAGTTTTAAGGATGTGGAGAGAGAAGCAAGTCAAGATTGACAGAGGTTCTCCAAGCTGTGTTCCTGTGCAAAAGGGGAGCCTTCCAAAGACGCTGGTGTATGGCTTCTAGAAAAAGTGAGGTGCTCTAGGATGCCCTGGAGGTCTCATTTCCCTGGCAGGAGAGAACAAACCCACGTCCTGGCCCACACCGCCTCTTCCTTCACAGCACGTCTCACAGGAAAGCACCCCTCCTTCACTCTGTGGGAGTCGTATATAAACACAGACCATGGCAAGATATTTGTCTTTCTTTCTTGGTCCCAGGACTCTTTTCTTGCTAGATTCAACTCACATTCATTTTTCAGCTTCCCTGTGAGTGAGATAAAAAGTGCCTTGGGAAACAGCCTGCACACTTGTATAAAAAGCAACTTTTGTTTTTGATGCCAAAGTCTTAATTATTCTGGTAAATCTTCTAACCTTGTCAAGAAATGATGGTAGGAGACAGCTGAATGGCTCTGTAGTAATTAGCTGATGGAATTCACCATGGGATAAGCTTTACACTTAGATGCCTATACCCTCAACAAAGCTCTACTGAAAGAGAGACATTCAAATTGTCCCCCAAACTCTGCTTTGAGCCTAAATAGTGGGGCGTGCATGTAACCGCTCAGGACCGAGCATCTTGTATGCCTGATCCAAAGTCGGAGCATTCTTCCGTGTAATAAAAATGGTCTTGGGGGGCACCTGGGTGGCTCAGTGGGTTAAGCCTCTGCCTTCGGCTCAGGTCATGATCTCGGGGTCCTGGAATCGAGCCCCACATCGGGCTCTCTGCTCAGTGGGGGGAGCCTGCTTCCCCTTTTCTCTCTGCCTGCCTCTCTGCTTACTTGTGATCTCTCTCTCTCTATCAAATAAGTAAATAAAATCTTAAAAAAATTTGGTCTTGGTTTTAGTGCCATCCTCTGTGCCCCTCGCAGGTGTAGGGACTCTCACAGCTAGGAGCAGTGTTCAATGTGTGTCCTTAATGAGGACTTGCTCACTCAGCCATGTGCAGCAGGAGAGGAAGAAGATTGTCCTCTTTAAATCAAACCCCCATTATATACATATAAAAAAAATGACATGGGAGTCCTGAGATGGAACACTTTGTCATCTTCATTATTTTTTTCCGCCAGAAAGAGCCCACTGCCCTTCCTCCAACGGAATAGCATGTCGCTAGCAAGCACAGAATGTAACAGAAGAAGCAGCCAAAGGTGGGCATAGCTAATTGTATTTGTGTCAGGTTTTGAGAATAATCAAAGCGTCCCTGCTTTATTACTTATGTCTGGCCCACTGTATACACACCTAATACTCAATATTTTCCTTAGCTTCTTTTATTCCGAGAACCCACGGAACCCTGTAAAAATGCCTCCCTAAAGAGGAAGAAAGGTTCCCCTGAACGTCGGGGGCTGAAAGCAACACCGAAGCTTAGACAGAGGACTGACTTGTCTTCTGCAGCCCAGCTTCTCCTGCCTTCTTGCTGCCATCCCCTGCTCTTGAAAATTTAAGATGTTTTGGAAATTTAAGATCTCTATTTCCGGTCAGCACAGTTCGCTCCCTTCCCCAAGGTGTTTGTCATCCCTATACCGCCTGTTCCTCAGAAGGGGGTGGCTACTCTCCACTCCTCAACGTGAGAGCGATGTTGGAAAGTAAGGGACGTTTTATGGGAGGACCCTGTTTCAACCATAGGGGGTGGCTCCTAGTGGGGTCTCCACGAAGGCGATGCTGGATGCTGATGCGCATGCCTCCTCCGAGTGGGGGAGCTCTGCTCAGTGCCTGGGGTTTCTCTGGTGCTGGTGCAGTGTGGTTACCCCCCTCCCCAGCACCTCCTGTCACCCACCCCTTCCCACAGTGGTGTTTCCCGCTGGCCTGGGCGTTGCCTGGGCATGGCCTTTCTCTTGGGATTCTGATCACTTTTGTGGCAGCTGACAGCTTCTCGCACCTTCTCTTGTCCACGGCTCAAACCTGTGGAATCAGACAGCTCAGTGTTGCCTTCTTAGTGCCGTGTTGGGACCAGAAGACGGAGGAGGTGAGAATTTATCCCTGATTCATGGCTCTGGAGAAGGAAGGGATGGCCAGTGTCGACACACCCAGACCAAGATCAGAGATGTATGAAAAATAGCACATTTGGGGTGAGTGATTTGAGATCTGCTCACTTCTTGGGCCTTGTTATTTGAATTGAATTATGGACACTCATAGTGAGGAAACTGAGTTCCCAGTGGCTTAACTTGCATGGCTCGCCTGTGGGTGATAGAGTGTCGAGACTACACAGCTTTCTGTCTCTTCTGTGTCCTGGCACGTCAACCCTCTTGACGGAACTCCTCAGCCGGGCCTCACGTCTCCCTGCATCCATTTCCAAATCACCAATGTGACTCTGGGTGACTCACCAGTACGAAGAGTGCCCACAGGCCCACACTCAGAGATAGCCCGGCCTCCTGACTCCCCCCAGAGAGCCTGCTCAAGAGGCCGGGCCTGCATGCTCTTGGTACACACCTTTGACACTATTCCGCCCCAACCCTGTGTCTTGAAAACCCTCATCACGCTGGCATTTTCTGTCCCTTCCTTTCCTATTCCTTGCCCCAGGCTGGTCTTCGTCAGCTTTTAATGCTTTCTACTATTTCCCAAACTCGGCAGCTTATGAGGAATGACAGGCTTTGAATACCATCTTGCCGAAGAAGCAAGTGTTGCAGACCTTAATCCCAACAAAATCTCTTTTCAGGGAGCTCTTGCTGAGTGCCAGCCACTGTTCCAGACGTTCATTGTTTCATTTAACCCTCAGGGCAGCCTTAGGAGGGAGGAACTTGGAGTAGATGTGTTTTACAGAGAGGTTGATTAACTTGTCCCAGGCCACCTAGAGGTCCATGCACCAGAGGAATTTGACAGGGGGTCGCCTGGCTCCGGCGTCCTACCCACTACCCACCAGAGGGGGCTCAGGGCAGGAAAGATCAGATTTCAGGAGTCCAGATGTTTTCTGCTGGGACGCAGCACCATGGCCAGTGCCTCTGGCCACTTCCGAAACCTGGCATCTCGTGCACTCATTTGTGCAGAGAAAGCCTGGCAGAAATTCTTGTGCAACCCTTAGTGCTGGCTTCTGATTTTCTTCCCTACTTGTCTTTCCTCCCACGGGAGATCTATAGCTGCTGATGGCATCTGTTCTGTATTCTTCCTTGTTGATATTTGGGAAAATAATTTGTGTCACTTGTTAATGATGCAAATTGGTTAACTTCTCTAAAGAGTTCTAGCCTGAAAAACTATGTTGGACATGAAAACTCTGTAAGAAAACTTTGTGTTTGTCTGAGGTATTTCTGCACGTGAACGTTGCCTTCTATTTTCCCTTGTTTTGTGTATTGCTCATTTCTCTTCTCCTTCAAGGAAACTTCTAAGTTAGTCTAACCTTAAAAATAAAGCCGCCAGTTATGTTACCAGCAAACATGGGTTCATTGAGGAATCACAGAGAACTGCAGTCTGGGACAAACAGTTTACAGCAAAACTGTAGACAAGTCCTAGCAACTAAGTAGAGGAAGGCTGTTTTGTAGGGGAAAGGGCAGGGAGGGTGGCTGGGAGTGCAGTGATGAGGGGAAAATCGATTGGAGCAAACGGGGAGTTGGAAGTAGAGTGGCTTGTCATTGGCTGAGTTGTGATTCTTTCTTATTGGCCGTGCTGTAGGCAGGGGAAGGAGAAAACCTTTCTTGGAAGTTAAGTCTTTGACTGTGAGGTCTGCAAATGGGGATGAGTGGAAGGGTAGGAGAGCACCCGCTTTTTGTCTCCTGACTCTATTTTATTATTTTATTTTATGTTTATTTTTAAATTAATTAATTAATTAATTACTCATTTTAGAGTGAGGGAGAGAGTGCAAGGTGGTGGCAGATGGGACGGTGCCTAGAAGTGGAGGGACGGAGAATTGGATGCACTGCAAGCTGAGTGTGGAACCCCACGTGAGACTCCACCTGGAAGCTGGGAGGTCATGACCTGAGCTGAAATGAAGAGTTAGACACTTAACTGATAGAGCCTCCCAGATACCCCCGGCTCCATTTCGAAGAAGGTTTCCTTTTATTAATTTTCACAGCTCATTAGAAATATTGTTAAAAATATAATATGTAGGGGTGCCTGGGTGGCTCATTCGGTTAAGCCCGAGACTCTTGGTTTCTGCTCAGGTCATGTTCTCAGGGTTGGGATCAAGCACCGTGTGGGGCTCCCCACTCAGCAGAAAGTCTGCTTGAGTTTCTTTCCCTCTGTCCTTCCCCGAACTCATGCACAGGCATGCTTTCTCTCTCTCAAATAAATAAATAAATAAAATCTCTAAAAAGGTAAAATATGCAAAATTGTTTCTTGTACTTTATGTGTAGAAAGTAGCTATTTCCAAAAACAAACAAACAAACAAACAAAACCAAAAAAACCTATGGTATTAATCAATATTATAATGTAATGGATAAAGAACTTCTTGGTGTATATATATATTTATGATTTTATTTATTTTTGCACGCATGCAAGAGAAAGAGAAAGCTAGCATGAGCGTGGTGAGGAGCAGAGGGAAGGGACCTGAGCAAGGAGCTTGATGCAGTTCTCTCTCTATCCCAGGATCCTGGGATCAAAACCTGAGCTGAAGACAGGTGTTAAACTGATTGAGCCACCCAGGTGTCTCAACCTCTTGGTATATTTGAGTAGGATGTTTTGTGACATTTAAATCACATTTGTCTATTGTAAAATAATTATGTATTGTTTTGTGGTGCTTAGCATGTTTAACCTAAACTTAACATTTTCGTAGATTTTTTTTCTTTTTCTCCTGACTCCAAGATTTGGAGACTGCTTATATAATTGTGATTCTCTTTTTGGCTGTTCTGACTCTGCACGTTGCTAGCAGCCCATAAAGGGGGATTTCTGTAATGTTTGAAATGCTGAAGTCCAGTTTCTCTTTTAGCTCGTGAAAAGTGCTGCCTTTGTGTATGCATTATGTTTAGACAGGAGATTCCACAGCAAAATAAGAGCCCGAGGTGTCAAGGACTTCAGAGGTCCCCCCAGGTCCTGTCCCCATGCTAGGGAGGTTGGAGGGAGCTGCCTCCTGGGTCCTAGCACATGGCTGTCCTCACTTGTAGGACCCATCTCAACACCCCCTGCACTGTCAGACACATTTTCCACTTTCTTGTGAATAGTATGCATCACCCCCTAACCCTGGACCCCCAGACCTGGCACTTCCTTGCATGCTGACCCTGCTCAGGGACGTCTCAGCCTATCCGACTAATGTAAATAACATTTAAAGGGGCGACTTCTCAGCTCACACATAAAATTGATCACGCAAAAAGCTGCATAGCTATTGTTCAACTTGAGTGTTGTTTACCCAGGGAGTTTTACTACATCAGAATTCATCAATCTGCACTCTTATGACTGGCACACTTTTCTGTATTAATGTTATACTTCAATAAATACAATTATAAGAAAAAAGACCCACGAGGAAAGTGGTATCATGCAGTATCACCTTACAGCATCCGACGTGTTTACTGGGGAAGGAGTAGGAGTATCGGGGCCTTACTCAGTGGAAATGCCTAAATGTCTATTTCTGCACAGATCTGGCAAAGGACTTTCTCCTCTTGTTGACCTCTAATCTGCAATTGCTCAACTTTGCCCCAGGACTGTTCTAGCTGCCCCCCAATTCTGAGAATGGTCAGTATAAATGGACTCAAAATCGTATTCTTTTAAACTATGATGTGCTTTTCAAGCTAGACCTTGAATTTATAACCTTTAAAAGGTAGTCAGAGTGCCATTGTGAATGCAGGGGCTTAAAGCCATAATCTTTCTTAGGGAGCTTGTTCCAAAATCAAAGAAAAGTGTCTAAACAAAACATTGAGATTTCTATCACAGCTTATGGGGGATAATGATGGAGTTAACTTAAGCTGAAAAGGTTATGCTCTTTCACGTTTCATCCCAGAAATATTTCAGTTTTGAATGAAAACCAGTGGATTTGGGCAAACAAAGAATGGCTGGATTTCTGAGCTATTATTAAAAGAAAAATGAATAAAGGCAGACACAAGTCTAGGGAGCTGCCCTCACCGGATCTTTGATAAAAAGTAATATTAAAAAAAAAAGATATGAGACTTGGCATTCAAAGAAATAAACATTATAATCTCAACATCTGAGATAAGAAATAGGCGTTTTCTTTCTTGGCTTTGGGCAAATTTAAGTTGCAAGTGGAAAACCTTAATGGAAATGGAATCTTTTGATCGTTTGTTCTTCTTTCCCCCTCGTTTCTCTTCCCTTTTGTTCTTTTTATCTCTGCTTTCCTCTTTCTCCTCCTTTCAAAAAAAGACTAGTGCAATTTTGAAACTCTCATGTGAGTTAATACCCAGGATGAATTCATGAACTGTTCCCTTGCGTTGCCTTATCTGATGGGATCTGCTCTGTGGTGACAAGGAAGCCGGGGAATATTTCCTGAAGCAATGAAAACCAAAAATGACCTGCAGAGGTCTGAGGCCATCACCATGATGCTAAAGCTGCCCCAGAGAATTTAGGATTTTGCAAACCTGTCGTGCCCCTTGCCTTGCACTTAGCTGTCCTGATCCATATAACAAGTTATAGGGATTCCCTCTTGCATACAGGCCTCTTGCACTTCCTCCTTCTGAAAAGCACATTAAAAAAAGTAAATTTCTTGCATGTTGGTTCAAGTTTATGAGTGTGTTTAGACATCAGTATGCAATTTTACATGTCTGTGTTTAGGGGGATTTTTTGCACCAGTGAAGAAATGCAGAGAAGCCCAGAGTATACTTTGTAATATCTGAGGGCATCACTTTTCTTCTTACTGTCTGTCCCTCCTCAAAGAAAATAGGACACCACAGCCAGAAACCATGATTCTGGGATGGGGACCAGCTCAGTGAACTTGGAAAGTTGGTTCAGCACTATAAGACCCTATAAGCTCATCTGTCCTCTCTTTCGTGAGTTGGGAGGCATATAAACTATTTAGCCTGTCCACTTTGTGAGTCTCAACAGGCCTTTGCTATTATGGTCCAGAGGCCACACCTTATCTCCACCTGACCTGATGGTCCCTTAAATCCCCTTCTTCAGGAAAGAACAAGACTTAAATTGATGATGCTACATGTTTCTAGCTTTGACACATTGATATATTCTGTTCCTGTGTACATTTTGCTTTTGTGTCTGCCTCTCCTCCTCCCATTCTTTGCTTAAGTGTCACCTTCAATCACCAAACTGTGGAAAAAAACAAGATGCCCTTCAAAAAATGAATGGATAAAGATGTGGTCCGTATACACAATGAACTATTACTCGGCCATCAGAAGGGATGAATACCCAACGTTTGTATCAACATGGACAGGACTGGAAGAGATTATGCTGAGTGAAATAAGTCAGACAGAGAGAGTCAATTATCATATGGTTTCACTTACTTGTGGAACATAAGGAATAGCATGGAGGACATGAAGAGAAGGAAAGGAAAAGTGAATTGGGAGCAGGAGACAAACCATGGGAGACTGTGGACTCTGAGAAACAAACTGAGGGTTTTGGAGGGGAGGAAGTATAGCCTGGTGATGGGTATTAAGGAGGACACGTATTGCATAGAGCACTGGGTGTGGTACGTAAACAATGAATCTTGGAATACTGAAAAAATAAAATAAAATTTAAAAAAAAAGAAAAAGAAAAAATAAAGTCACTTTCATAGTGAGGCCGACACTGACTATTTTATTTAAAAATTTTAAATTCTGTAGGGCGCCTGGGTGGCTCAGTGGGTTAAGCCTCTGCCTTCAGCTCAGGTCATGATCTCAGGGTCCTGGGATCGAGCCCCGCATCGGGCTTTCTGTGCAGCAGGGATTCTGCTCCCTCCCTCTCTCTGCCTGCCTCTCTGCCTACTTGTGATCTCTCTCTCTCTCTCTGTCAAATAAATAAATAAAATCTTTAAAAAAATAAATTAAAAATTTTAAATCCTGCTAACTCATCCAATCCCACCCTGGTTCTGGCCCTGTCCAATATCCCACTTTATTTTTTCCCAGTGGCCACGTAACTTCTTTCTTTGTTAGGTTATCGTCTGACTTAAAACACTAGTATGTAAGCCCCATGAAACCAGGAACATTTGTTTTTTGCCCCCCGGCTGAATCCCCAGTGTCCTGAAAGAGTAGCTAACAGGTAGTAGGACCTCAGGAAATATTTGCTGAGTGGACAAAAGAAAGCAAGGATTTCTCTGACAAAATCTCCCTAGGTGATAAATCTAAGACATGAGAAATGATAGGAAAATTTGGCCCATCTTTTACCTCACCTGGACAGAATTCGGGTTTTAGAGAAGATCCCACTTCAAATCGTGGCTTCTCTCCCAACAGTGTGACATGGGGCAAGTTCCTTAATCTCACTGAGCCTCGTCTGTGTGGTGGACAGTGATGCCTAGGATTAAGTCAGAAAATGGATTTGAAAGTTCTTGGCATAGGATGGTAGTCAAAATTCAACTTCTTATTCTTTTACCCTAACAATGTCAATATGCCTTGAATCAAAATGCCCCAAATCTTATGAACACCCTGATGCTGAGGTGGTCCACATGCAAGGCTGGTTCATGAACACTAAAAGCTTCCCTATTAATTGGGTCTTTGAGGGGCTGGATGGAATAACTCTGCCGTGGGCTGCATGATACCCCAAGATGTCCCTGCCAGCTGTGAATATGTTACATTACCTGGCAAAAGGGACTTTGCAAAAGTCATTAATGCATGGACCTTAAGTAGGAAGATTATAGGAAGATTATCCTGCACTAATTCAGATAGGCAGAGAATTTTCTCTGACTGGAATTAGAGAGATGAGGTAGATAAGGAGATGGGGAGACTGCAAGTGTCAGGAAAACTGGCCCCACCATTGGCGATGAGGAAACCATGTGGAGAGATGAGAAGGAAAGTGGCCAGTTTCTAAGAAGAAGTCTTGTCCTTCTTCTTCCTCGGTCCCATGATTGAGGGATGGAATTTGGCCAGAAGCCTGCTTCAGCATGTGGGTGGATTCCTGGTAGCCCTGGTTGTGAAAAACACCAGCCTTGCTGACACCTGGTTTTGGCCCTGAGAGACCCAAGAAGAGGACCCAGTGGAACCAGGCTAGTCTTTGAAGCTATGGAAACTGTCTGTTAATACATTTGTTTGGTTTCAGGCTGCCAATTGAATGACAATTTGTTATGCAGAGAAAGAAATATAATAGAAAAACCATTGCTGTACCCAGAAAATGAGTGAATGTGATGGTGTGTGAATTATTCCTCAATAAGACTGTTTAAAAAAAAAAAATCTCAATAGAACAAAAATGTAAGATGTTAGTGAATGAGATGCAGTGGAGAAAGAATGCCATGGAGATGAACTGTTCCACCCAGGAACGGATTCTGTAGTTTCTAAGAGAGGCTGAGGTGGAGTATTTGAATTCTCATATCTTCCACGGAGTTGCAGGTATAAACATGCACACATTATGCCCCAGATTGTCTGGGCACATCCTTGTAAGAGAGGCACGCATAGAGAGGCAAACAATATTCATTATGGAATCGCAGCAAAGCATTGCCTTACCTTTATGGGTCAAGGTGAAAACATTTAAGGTTGTAGAGGAAAAAAAAAAGATTCAGAAAAGTACAGTAGACTTCAGGTAATGAACAGAATATTTAAAATTTGTTACATTGTCCCCCTGACATGAGAAATGCTTGTCTGAGTGTTCAGAACTGGAGGCTCTGAGAGGGGCTGGTTTAGTACCGTCAGGAGCTGTGTCTCTCTCTAGGCCATTCCCTGAGCCACCTGCCATATGCTATTTTGAATTAAGACTTAGTAAGATACATGCTTGCATCTGAAAATATAGGCTTGTACAGTGATGAACAGAAAGATTTAACTGCTGTGGGGGAGAGAGCAAGCTGTTCTTTTAGCACCTTTAATCTGCAGATTTTCCAGTTTCTGATCTCAGAAGGGGTCAGCAGCTAAATTTGATTTTTTGTATAATTATTTTAGGTGAAGTCAAATAGCCATTTTTGCTTTAGCAAAGTCTATACATTTTTTTCCTCCACAGAATGATTAAAAAGATGATATGAAGTTGTGAACATTAATGTCTTGGACTTAAAGATCATTTCGACATCATCAAGACAAAGTCTGCTTTCTTGGACTCACCTGTAACCAATATTGTCCTTTTGGTTTGGCACGACCTGGAAAATTGCAGAGAATTCCCTACATAACATTTTGTCATCCCTTTTCCACTGTTGTGCTGGAGTAGCACTCACTCCCTTATTCTTCCAATGTGGAAACCCTGTCTTAATTTTCTGATTGTATTGGAATCCTTTTGCACTGAGCTTTAGAACAATTTGACCATGAGCTGGTTTTTGAAACATCCTTCTAAGTTCATTTTTTTTGAAAGATAGCCTTATAAGATCTGACTTTTCGTCAAGAGTGACCATAAAAATCAAACCACCCAAAGGAGAGCAAACAGGATACCTCAAGTCTTGTCCATACTTGTCTGTGCTCTCCAGGCGATGTGGAGTGATGTCCCTCCACTGGTGTTTTATTGCAAAGATTGCAGGCTTTAAAAAAACCCAGACATAGATTACAATCCATTTCTGTCGCTTAATAACTGGATGTTCTTTGGCAGGATAATTAACTTCTCCAGGTCTGGGTTTCTTGATCTGTGCCCTGAAGATTTACATGCAAGCCAATGAGAAAGTGTGCCAAGTTCGTAGTATTTCTCTCCACTTGTCCCCATAATGCCATTGGCATCCAAATGTGGCCTAATCTCAACTCGCATTACTTTGAACCATCTTATCATTTTACTCTCGCTCGTATTGTTTGCCCTTGCCTTTTTGGCAGGGGGGAATTTAAATTTTTAAAACCTCATCCACTGTAAACTTGACATTTTTGTAGGTGTGCCCTTCTCTGAGCTTCAGCACGTGCGGAGATTTGTGTGAAATGAGTTCCAGCACCCAAGCAGATTCCCTTGTGCTGACATTTCCTGGCCAAACCCTCCCCACCTCATTCCCTGGCAACCACTGATCTGCTCTCAGTTGTTTCCCATAGTTTTGTCTTTGGCCTTTTGGCTGTTTTGTCTTTGAAAATGCCTCGGTTTTTGAGAATGTTATATAAATGGAATCATGCAGTTGGTAACCTTTGGAGATTGGCCTCTTTCAGTCTACGGGGTTTCTTTGGGATTCATCTGTGCGTTGAGTGTATCGATAGCTTGTCCCTGAGGACAATGTTATTGGATTCATTAAGAGTAGGGACAAGATTGAAAGGAGGGTGTTCAGATTAACTAAGAAATGAACTCATCAAGTGTATCAAATCCTCCTGATATGAATGCAGATTTCTTCTCATTGAAACGCAAATGAGAAAATGCCAAAACATGAAGTACTGATCGATTCCTTTTTTTTTTTTTCCTTTGAGAGAGAGAGAGTGTGTGGGGGTGGGGGCTGGACAGGTAGGGAGGGACAGAGGGAGAGGGAGAGAGAATCTCAAGCAGGCTCCACACCCAGTGTGGACCCTAATGCCAGGTTCAAGCTCACAACCCTGAGATCATAACTTGAGCCGAAATCAAGAGTCAGGACATTTAACTGACATTTAACATTTAACCCAGGTGCCCCCAAGTACTGATGAATTTCTTAGACTAAAGGACGCAAAGCCACTTGGTGTCATAACAGAAAGGAAGAGATGAGAAAGGAGAAATTCAGTGCATGTTCATCCTGGGACCCAGTTTTATGTGACATTTTTTTTTTTTTTTTTACATTAAAAATATGCATCAGGGTCTTGGGATGGAGTGGCACATTGGGCTCTCTGCTCGGCAGGGACCTTGCTACCCACCCCCGCCCCCCCGTCTGACTCTCTGCTTACTTGTGATGATCTCTCTCTCTCTCAAATAAATAAATAAAATCTTTAAAAAATATATGCATGATATGTCATGGGGCAGAGTGAAGAACCAGGGTCAAGTAGGATAGCCTCACACACTGCGCGTCTCGGCCAGGGCCAAGAGAAGCGGCGTGGGAGCACCATACCCTCTTATCCTCTTCTCACTTCTCTTCCTCTTTCCTTTCTCTCCCAGCCTGAGCTGGGCAGGCTGAGTCCTGGAGGGCATCTACCCCTGGGATGAACACAGGGAGTGCAAAGGCTGGTCTAGTCTGGCTGGACTGGCCGTGTTGGGCCACGAATGTGTGTGGTCTTTCATCCCCATCTTGGTCACAGCCTCCTGTGCTCAATGCATGGCTCCCAGGGTAGAACAACAGATGGCAGTGTCTGTTCCTAACCTCCAGTCAGCCTCATGTGACCCCTCGCTGCTCTTCAAATCACTTTACCTCCCTTAAACCCCTCCTCCAACCGTAACATTTCCCCCCTTAATCCACATGTCACGCCCAGGTCCCCACTGGCCCCTGGTTTGGCATTTATTTAGTATTTACTAGTGTAGACTTGGTTTGAGGGACAACTCTTTTTTTTTTTTAAACATATTAGGTTTCATGTTTATTCAACTTCACAGAAAATCCAAAAATGTGTCTGAAAATGCTTATCTATCTAACTACCAATTGTTCATTATGGTGACATAATACTATGTGGTAGGGGAGATGGACCTAAGTTAAACAAATTCTTAAATTCCTGACATTCTTCAAGTGGGCAAAAGGAAATCTGAAAAATCAAACTTACAAGTTGTAAGAAGATACAGAAAGTAATTTTACCTGTAATACCTGGAACAAGTTTTACAGCCACATTTGTAATTTACATATACAAAGGGCTATTTTTTAAAGGGCTTTATTAAGTTAAGTAAATCTTTGTTTGGTAATAATGCATAGGAAAGCATTTTTTTTTTCTTTCTTTTTTTTTTTTAAATCAGATGAGGCTTTGGACAGTCCCATAAGAACTTTGTGTCTATTTTGGTTCAATCCTTACTCCCCCTTTTTAAGCCTTTGGGAAGTAAAATAGAGGCCCTGCAGGGACTGAGTAAGCAAATGGCTTCACTGGTCCAGGGATCAAAGCCTTTTCTGCATCTTCCCAAGTCATTCTACTCATTTGCTCACCCAGGAGCTGATTCAGAAATGTCAGGCAACTTCTACTACAAACTTAGACCTTGGAACCTGAAGGGAAAATGAAAATCAACCTTGTCCCTGAGAAGCCCATAGTCTGGAAAGAGAGAGATCCTAACTTGATTTCTGTTATAGTCCTCACAAAATTGGGAGTAATATAGTTGCAAGCAATAGCTCTGACTCACAGCAGCCAGGGAGGCTGTTTAGTGATTTCGTGAAGAAAATTTCACTTTGCCTGTGGCCCTGACAAATGGACTCCCTGATTTAAGGGCTGCCCCCAATCAAGGAAGCTATTCTTCCAGCGAAGAGCATGGGAGAGACGCATCCCGCCTCATTCCACGGCATGAGAACACTCTGAATCAGTCCCGGACAAAGCAGAAGTGTGAGCATTAGAGATGTTCCTGCTTACAGAGCAATAGAACAGAGCCGGGCTCCTCATGATTGTCATTACTGCGGCACGTGGGTATTTCACGGACATCTTCATGAGGGAAAACTGAGTTTACCACCAAGCCCGGCAGATGCCATTTATAGTGTCTGATATATAATTACTCTTAGGTTAACGACATTTTATATGGTAGAGCATCCTTTTCTCATTAATAAAAAATAGTATTAACTGATTTCTAACTTAGAATGGGCTATTTTTATTCTAAGTCCCCAAGCCAAAGAGTTTGTGCAGGGGTTGGACGTGAAGTTCTCTGCCCGCTGTATAGGCTGGATTACTTCACTCAATGTGAGATTAATCAGATCAGCATTATCCTTGTGGTCTTCATCTGCTCATTCCTGTTCAGAAGTGCTTTTGGTAACGCCAGAGTGGAAGGGCTTTCCCATTACGTGGGGAGAGTAGAGAACTGAGTGACAGACTTCTTGGGAAGGTTCTGGAAGCCTTGATGGGGGAGAAGAAGATTTCTAAGTGGACACAGGAGACGCAGGTATCCTCTGGGATAAGGAAACCACTCAGAGGTCAGAGCTGGGACTTAGAACCAGACAGAACTGGAGTTGTTGCCTGGCTCTCTGAGTGAGTCAAGTTATTAACTTCCCAAAGCTCAGTTTCCTCTCCTGCCAGATAGACAATTACACCTACTTGACAGGCTGATGTACAGATTAAACTAGATAATGCATCTAAAGAATTCTTGGAACACAGGGAGGGCTCAGTGGCAGGAACATATCACTGTGGGAAAGGAGGGAGGTCTGATCTTCAAGGGGACACCCTGCACGGAGGCTGGGAAGGCTGGAGGTGGGGGGCATAGGGGTCAGTATGAAGAGATAGGTCTCAGATGGAGACAAGGGACCGCAATGTGAATGACCTCAAAGGGCACCGTAGGAATCCTTTGGTCAGAGAGCCGGTGGTGACAGAGAACAGAACATCTTCGCAAGCAAAAAAGCAGGAAGCTGGGAGCCTGGAGAACTTCATGTGTTTTAACAGATTTAATTTGAACCCAAACCAATAATATGCTCAGTAGAATGTTATCTTATTTATTTGTTAAACAAGCTCAGTAGGTCTGCCACTTGGACGCCTGTTATCAGGAGTTAGCTGGATTCTCTCTGTATTTAAAACCGCAAGATTCCATTTCTTTTAAAATACTTGGTAATTTGGACTTTGTGTTAATTTCTCTCAATTAGGCCTAATTAGTGATTCTTCACCGTGCCATATGCAATGTTTTCTTAGCCTGGCAAGGTGATAAATTGCTTTAGTTTACTATTTTGTCCCAAGGCTATTTGTAAAGGAAAACACAAGCACCCTTTTAATGAATTCAGGTCCCCTAATAAGGGCAACAATCTAAACAAATCATTAAATGGAGAAGAGAGGTGTCAGTGCACACACAATATCCCATGTTTCTTGCATTTAATGGACGTTTTGACTTACAGAGTTTGTGATTTTAATATAAAAACACATACATGAATATGAGCTGTGTATGATACACACATGTAAACATACATATATCTTACCTCCATTATCCATTACTTACTGATGAGCAATCAGAGCCCTGAGGAAGACTTGGGATGGGTGTGGCACCTGAGTGGTTAGGAGTGATCAAATGCATTGTCTCTCTTGCAGGGCTCCACAGTACAATGGAAAGCCTTGATCACATTGTATCATTCTGAATACAAGCTAATCCTGCATGATGCTCTCAGAGTACAGACCAGATACTAGGGGCATAACCGGGGAGGGGGGAAGGGGCCGGGTGGTATTCAATTTCAAGCCATGGATGGCAAAGGGGAGAGGTGGTGGTCAGGGTCTTAGGAAGGCTCCCCGAGACCAGATTTGCGTTGGTCCTGAAAGTTGGTGGGTTGGTATTCTCTAACTCAATACCAAAGGAAAATTCAGTTTTTACTTTTCTCTTTTTTTTTTTTTCCTCTTAATAACCATCCTTCTTATTAAAATAAGAAGCAGTATACACTTACTAGAAAATCTGGAAAGTCTGAAAAAGCAGGAAAAGATGATCCAGAGACAAATACAGTTATTCCAAAAATGCTGAGCGATATTGTTCCTTCTGGATTCGTGTTTACGTGTCTGTGCCAAGCAATGAACAGGGGTGGCCAAACCACCTGTCAACACTTATAGGTGACCCCCAGAAGGAAGGTTGCCCCGCAGACACCACATGAACCTGAAAAGCCCATCCAACTGATTTCAAACTTCTGGCCCTGAGAACCATAAGATGATTATATTTGTGTTGTGTCAAAGCCACTGAGTTGGTCACACTTGGTTGCAGCGGCCACAGGAAACTCACATGAGTCCTGAAAATCTCCAGGGTTCAGTTAATTAGTCAAATGTTTCAAAGTGCAAAGTGTAAAATGCATTGTACTGCGTCTAATAATCCGGAGACTCTGTAGAAGAAGTACTTGAGCAGAGATGAAATGCTGGGAGGGTAGAGCTGAACGGTAGTGTTGAAGAAGCAGAGGGCTAGGGAGAGGGAACTGCTGGCGGCTCCTGGAGGCTCCGGTTCCCTGAGGTCCGTGGTGCTGCTCCGGGTTCCCTGAGGTCCGCGGCGCTGCAGTCTGCCTGGAATCAGCATAGAGGGGCTTTTCGGTAAAATGCAGGTGCTGCTGTGTTATGTGTGAGACAGGGTTGGATACGCTGAATTCCTATATTTTATTGATAAATGTTAAGATCTGATAGGACCGCCTGGTACAGTCAGAACTTCATATAGAGAATTTCTTATCCGCCCTTTTTTTTGGCTAAAGAATCATTTACGGTAGTCAATTCTGTACTGCGTACTCAACTTGGAAACTGCATTTCCTTACCTAACATTACATTATAAGCATTTCCTTTATATAACCATTTCCAATAATGATTTGAGTGAACTATTCAGACAATGTGCACATGAATATCATTATTCTGCTACTGTTGGGCCTTTTTGGATCCTAATTTTTATTGTTATAGATGTTATCGCCCTGAATATTATGGTAGGCAAAATATACATACACAGAGAGAGCGGATGATTTCTTGGAATTTGAAACTGTGAGACTTTTAAAGCAAACGGTCTGAACATTTTCAGATGACCAATTTACTTTTCAGAAATGTATTAATTCATATCCTGCAAGTGTTGGACAACATATCTTTTTTCAGAGGAGCTGTAAAGTCCAGTTGTTGAAGTTGTGGACTGGATGTAAAAACAACAGGGGTGCAGCGGCAATTCTAGAAGGGAGGGATTAAACGTTAGTAAACAAGGAGGAGAAGAAATGCCTGGGTCAGTCTGAGATTGGCTTAGGAGCAGCCCCTTTACAAGGAAATCTCCACGGTCTTACTGAGCTGGGCGGGCGGGGGGGGGCGGCGGTGGGCAGGGAAGAAGAAGACTTCTCTTAATCTGTATTTGTCAGCTGCACAGGGTTTTCACTACAGTGTATGTAAGAGATCAATAAACATCATAACATTCTCTAATGATTGATGCATTCGTACTTTCCAGGAGATGTTTAACTATTTATTATTTTTGTCCCATATGGCTTGGGTGAGTTCTGACGGTGGTTTGGATTGGAGAATTAAAACGTCTCCAAGCCCCAGGCTGCTTCCAGGTCACTGTGGTGAGCAGCTGCCAGGCCCGCAGACACTTAGGGGAGCTCGGGGAGGGAGATGGCCTCAGCAGTGGCGCATACAGGAAACATGTAAATATGAGTAAGTATGTACAAGCATACAAAGTGCTGAGATGAGGACTGCATGTTATGGTTTTGATAACAGGAGCATTTAACTTTGGGGAGAAATCTTCAAAGAAGCAAAGCTCAAGCTGGTGCAGGACTGACGGGTGGAAGGCAGCCAGCTAGAGGGAGTGGAGGGAATTACAGCACCTGGCAGGTTCAGAGGGCTGGGGAGAGCTTCTCCTGAAATGTCCTGAGTATTTAGGTGCAGAAAAGGATTAAAAATGAGCTTTGAAGATAGCAAATAAGGGGCTCCTGGGTGGCTCATTTGGTTAAATGGCTGCCTTAGGTTCAGATCATGATCCCAGTGTCCTGGGATCGAGCCCCACATGGGGGCTCCCTGCTTGGTGGGTGTTCTGCTTCTCCTTCTCCATCTGGTGCTTCGCCTGCGTGCTCTTTCTCTCTGTGTGTCATATTAAAAAAAAAAAATATTTATTTACTTATTTGTCAGACAGAGATCGCAGTAGGCAGAGAGAGAGGCAGAAAGAGAGGGGGGATGCAGGCTCCCTGCTGAGCAGAGAACCCGATGCGGGGCTCTATCCCAGGACCCTGAGATCATGATCTTAGCTGAAGGCAGAGACTTAACCCACTGAGCCATTCAGGTGCACCAATAAATAAAATCTTAAAAAAAAAGAAAGAAGAAAATAGCAAATGAGCACGAGGAAACAGGCTTCAAGACAGAATTATTAGCACCATGCACACATCCAAAGGTAAAAATCCTGTTTTGCAAATAATTGGAGTCCTTTTCTTCTCCTTTCTATTTATTTATCCCTCATCACACAGCATGCACAAGAACACATAATTACACTCTTTTATAGAAAGGGAACATAGACGGGGGAGCATATTTGAAATCAGGGAGAGCTAGAGTACAAGCTCTACCTTCATGTGCTGACCTCACAATTCAGTAGACTCCAGACTCCAGCTAGGAGTGTCAGAGAATTCTAGGGATGCCTGGGTGGCTCAGGCAGTTAAGCGTCTGCCTTTGGCTTAGTTCATGATCCCAGGGTTTGGGGATCAAGTCCCTCATCAGGCTCCTTGCTCAGTGGGAAGCCTGCTTTTCTTTCTGCCTACCCCTCCCCCTGCTTGTGTGGATGTGTTCTCTCTCTCCTTCTCCCTCTCTGACAAATAAATCTTTAAAAGAGAGAGAGAGAGAGAGAAAGAGAGGGAGAATTCTAATGACATGGGGAAGCAGGAGAGGCAAAAGTAATTGGTCCAAAACCAAAAGTCTAAGTAAAGTATAATTTGTCACAATAGTTAGTAATAAGACAGGCTTCGTTTACATTCCAAGTGCTGCCTTGGGCTGCAATTCTGTTTATACCTCTCATTAAAACCTCTCTGCTGCTTGAAATCCTGAGGCAAAGACTCTAAAATCTAACTGTGGAGTCCAGATCTGACCCTTAACGATGAAATGCACATCAGAGACTTGAGGTGTGGAATAGAAAGTTGTAGGTTCAGGAATATTTTCCCATATGTCTGTACTATATACACCCTGCTCTGATGCTTCTCCTGATTTTTGAATCACTGTAGAGCCATTCAGAAAGGAGAAAATGACAGGATTTTGCAAATCCTTCCACAAGTCTCTTTAGTTGCTATGGCAAAACTTTGCCAAACGGTTCATAAGCAAAAAAGAATGATTTAGCTAACAAGGGACTTCAGGCCCAAGCAAACAGTACTCGGGAATGGTGAAATGAATGGTCTAATCACTTGATTTGCAGGATGTTTGAGATGTAAACAGGCGCTGTGATAGAGCAGCTTTCAAAGTGTAAAATATAGATTCCTGTGTGGCTTGTTATATATCACAAATGAAAATGTTTTTCTAACAACTGAAATGTCATTTAAAAGTATAGTTGTTGTTTTTCTTAATTGGAAAAGAGATGGAAGAAAATATATCAAACAAAGGTAATATATCACACACATTAAAATGTATGAATGTTAAATATATTTATATAGTAGTAACTTAGATTGAATTACTGCTTAATCAAACTATTGTGGCTTGTGGCAAAGCAATAAAAAAAGGTAAATTGCATAATGATATTTAATGAGACATGCTTATGAATTACCTAGAGTTCATTTCATAACTTTCAAGATATTAGAGTAATTAATTGTTGTCCATAATCTTTATCTTATTTTAGGAGAATTTTCTCATTGCTAGTCAACCTGTTTAAATGAGCCAGGATTATTGTATCATTTTTTAAAAAATCCAGAGTCTTCTTGGCAGTGGAATGAATTATTATACAGACAACTGCATTTTAATCATTTTAAGGTAAACCAATGAATAATTTAACTTTGAAACTTCGGAAGGCCAATTATGACTTTATGCTACTTATTCCTGATTGCTTAGGCTGGGAATAGATGAATTTGGACATGCTATTCTTTGAAAAATTATAATGGCTTAGTTCAGTTCATGAGAGCTTATCTCATTAGAAGCAAAGCAGTTAAATTCAATAAGGACATGAGGCTTAGGACAATATATTTTAAGGATGGGCCAAAGAATATAAAATTTTCCTAAATTTCAAAGAGAAATGTTTATAATTTTATGTATTGAAGTGAAGAAGAATAGTATTTTTGGTGTGTGTTTGTAAGCTTCACCTTTAGAAGCAAAAATTAGAACCAAAAATAATTGTTATTATCTGTACAAGACTGATAATCCTTTCAACAAGACTATGAGGAAGGTAGTATTTTTCTCCACCTAGGTGATGTTCTGATAGTTTATTAACTTCTGTAAAGATCTCAAGTTGAACTTTATATTCATATCTCCTGACACCAAATTTCATAAATCTTGTGATGACAGTATATTACCTGATAGTACTGGGATGATTTTTTATACATATAGCTATTTTACTTTCAGAAATAACTAGCTTTTCTTTTTTATTATTTTTTTTTATTGACTATATTCTTTTTTTTATTCACTATATTCTTAAATTCTTCTAACTTTTTTTTTTTTTATATTCTCTCTCTCTCTTTTTTTTTTTTTTTTTTATAAACATATATTTTTATCCCCAGGGGTACAGGTCTGTGAATCACCAGGTTTACACACTTCACAGCACTCACCAAAGCACATACCCTCCCCAATGTCCATAATCCCACCCCCTTCTCCCAAACCCCCTCCCCCCAGCAACCGTCAGTTTGTTTTGTGAGATTAAGAGTCACTTATGGTTTGTCTCCCTCCCAATCCCATCTTGTTTCATTTATTCTTCTTCTACCCACTTAAGCCTCCATGTTGCATCACCACTTCCTCATATCAGGGAGATCATATGATAGTTGTCTTTCTCTGCTTGACTTATTTCGCTAAGCATGATACGCTCTAGTTCCATCCATGTTGTTGCAAATGGCAATATTTCATTTCTTTTGATGGCTGCATAGTATTCCATTGTGTATATATACCACATCTTCTTGATCCATTCATCTGTTGATGGACATCTATAGCTTTTCTTTTTTTAAAAAATATTTTATTAATTTATTTGACAGACTGAGATTACAAATAGGCGGGGGCAGGGGGGAGAGGCAGGCTCCCTGCCGAGCAGAGAGCCCAATGTGAGCTGAATTCCAGGACCCTGGGATCATGACCTGAGCTGAAGGCAGAGATTTTAACAAACTGAGTCACCCAGGCAGTCATAACTAGCTTTTCCATCACCTTAAACAACTAAGTGCAGACTCTTGTTCTTACTTCAGTAGTAAATCAAAAGTAGATATAAGAAGGGGGAACCTGGCTGACTCAGTAGAACTTGGGGCTTTATCTCCAGGTCAAGTTCAAGCCCCACACTGGGCATAGAGTTAACTGAAAAAAAAAAATAAATAAAAATAAAAAATTAAAAAAATATATATATGATGTACTTCTGGTAGCTTTAGAAAAGAAAAGAAAAAAAAATGAGCCTATTTTGCCCCTCTTTGCCTTTCCCTTCAGTATGAGAGGCTGAAATGTTTGTCAGCTCTCTGAATATCCTGATAAAATATTGCTGGTAGAGACTGATGTCCGTGGTCCATCAAGGAGGAATAGCTCTTGTAACCATCTATATTACTGGAGAAATGACAAGTGAAAAAAAAAATCCATTTACTAAAACTTGTGAGATGCAGTTAAAGCACATATTAGAAGAAAATTTGTAGCTTTAAAGGCATATATTCAAGAGAATGGCTGAAAGAACAGATATTAGTGAAATAAAAGACAATAAGAGTATCAACAAATCTAAAAGTTGGTTTTTCAAAGAGAGTGATAAAATTGATAAACACCTGGCAAAACTGATTAAGAATATAAGAAAATGACAAATGAAAATAGGAATGACAAAATGGGACATCACCACAGATATTACAGATATCACATATAATATCTTATATGTACAGATATTACATATAAGAAGATATTATGCATGGGTTTATGCCAATACATTTGAAAAATGAGAAGGCATCAAAAAAAAAGAATGTGGATAATCTTATATCTATTAAAATCAAATTCATATTAGAAAACCTTCCTATAAAGGAAGTCAGAAGCCTAATTGGCTTCACTCATGATATGTACAAATAATAAAAGAAGAAATAGTTCTAATATTTGACAAAATCATCTATAGAATAGGAATATTTAGATATTTTTCACCTTATTTTATGAGATCAAGGAAACTTAGACACCAAAATCTAACAAGAATATCCAATAGGAAGAAAAATCACAGACCAATCTCTCTCAGGAGTATCTATACAAAAATCCCCAAATAGCAGCAAACAAATTCCAACAATATAACAAAGATAACACACTATGAATAAGTTGTGTCTGTCTTAGTAATGTGAGTTAGAGTTAGTGTTCAAAAATTAATCAATTATATTAATCAATATAATTATATTAATATAATTCCATTTCAATGGGATCTAAGAAAAATAATTTTAGAAAATATTATTTTATTATTTTATTTTTATTTAATTTTAGAAAAATATTAGACAAGATTGCAAAAAAACTCTTAGTAAACTCAGGATAAAAGGCAGCTTTCTTGATTTTATAAAGATTATCTACACACAACTTACAGCAAACATTATATTTAATGGTGAAATGTTGAAGGCTGTTCTTCACAGATCAGGAAGGGCTACACACATTCTCTACCCTTGTATGTATTCAACATTCTAAAGGAGATAATAGCACAATATGGTAAGATGGTAAGAAAATAAATAAAGTGTAAGGATTAGAAAGAAAGAAATAATAGTATCATTACTTGTGGATAGTACTATGTATGTATAAAATCCAAAGAAATGTACTTGATGCAGTCTTAGACTTAATAAATTAATTTGGCAAGACTTTTGTACACTTGGCCACTTTATAACAAGTAAATTAATTTTTATGTAAGCAAAAAATAGAAAATAAAATTTGATAGAAAAGTAGCTTTACAAAAGCATCAAGCCACTTCAAATACCTAAGAGGGAGTATATAGAAAAATGTTCTACACAGAAAAGTATATTTTATTGAAAAAAAATAAAGAACACCTAAATAAATGAACTCTTATAACATGTTCCTGAATTGGATGACCCAATATTAAAAGGAAAATAATGAACCTCATTTTGATCTACAGACTAAATGCAATTTCAAGAAAATTTTAAAGATCGATTTTGTGTGCGTATAAAAATCAAGGCTATGTCCAATGGAAAAAAGACAGTCTCTTCAATAAATGGTGTTGGGAAAATTGGACAGCCACATGCAGAAAAATAAAATTGGACCATTTCCTTACATCACACACAAAAATAGACTCAAAATGGATGAAGGACCTCAATGTGCGAAAGGAATCCATCAAAATCCTTGAGGAGAACACAGGCAGCAACCTCTTCGACCTCAGCCACAGCAACATCTTCCTAGGAACATCACCAAAGGCAAGGGAAGCAAGGGCAAAAATGAACTATTGGGATTTCATCAAGATCAAAAGCTTTTGCACAGCAAAGGAAACAGTTAACAAAACCAAAAGACAACTGACAGAATGGGAGAAGATATTTGCAAATGACATATCAGATAAAGGACTAGTGTCCAGAATCTATAAAGAACTTAGCAAACTCAACACCCAAAGAACAAATAATCCAATTAAGAAATGGGCAGAGGACATGAACAGACATTTCTGCAAAGAAGACATCCAGATGGCCAACAGACACATGAAAAAGTGCTCCATCCATATCACTCGGCATCAGGGAAATACAAATCAAAACCACAATGAGATATCACCTCACACCAGTCAGAATGGCTAAAATCAACAAGTCAGGAAATGATAGATGCTGGCGAGTATGCGGAGAAAGGGAAACCCTCCTAAACTGTTGGTGGGAATGCAAGCTGGTGCAGCCACTCTGGAAAATAGCATGGAGGTTCCTCAAAATGTTGAAAATAGAACTGCCCTATGACCCAGCAATTGTACTACTGGGTATTTACCCTAAAGATACAAACGTAGTGATCCAAAGGGGCACGTGCACCCAAATATTTATAGCAGCAATGTCCACAATAGCCGAACTATGAAAAGAACCTAGATGTCCATCAACAGATGAATGGATCAAGAAGATGTGGTATATATACACAATGGAATACTATGCAGCCATCAAAAGAAATGAAATCTTGCCATTTGCAACAACATGGATGGAACTAGACTGTATCATGCTTAGCGAAATAAGTCAAGCAGAGAAAGACAACTCTCATATGAGCTCCCTGATATGAGGAAGTGGTGATGCAACATGGGGGCTTAAGTGGGTAGGAGAAGAATCAATGAAACAAGATGGGATTGGGAGGGAGACAAACCATAAGTGACTCTTAATCTCACAAAACAAATTGACGGTTGCTGGGGGGAGGGAGGTTGGGAGAAGGGGGGTGGGGTTATGGACATTGGGGAGGGTATGTGCTTTGGTGAGTGCTGTGAAGTGTGTAAACCTGGCGATTCACCTGGGGATAAAAATATATAAAATATATAAATATATATAAAACATATAAAAATATATGTTTATAAAAAATAAAAAATTAAAAAAAATTAAATTTATATTAGACTAAAAAAAAAACAAGGCTATTCCAAAATGTATATTGAAATAATGGAGTCAGGAATAGCCATGATAATCTTGAAGAAGTGGGAGGACTTATTTTACCAGCTATGAGGACAGATTCTACAGCCACAACAATTAATTCCACACACTTTTGTTTCAAGGATAGACACATAGACCAACAGAGAAAAATAGAACCTAGAAACAGGTGCTTGTATACATGAACTTGATTGATGGCAAAGGAAGCCCTGGAGTGCAGGGGGTAATAAAGGTCTTTTCCCATAAGGTGGTGCTGAGTTAATTGTTTATTCATAGACAAAAAATGAGTCTTCACCCCCACCTTCCATCACACATGAAAATCATTTTCAAGTAGATCATAGGTGTAAATGTAAATGGTGAAACAACATAACTTCTAGGAGATAACATAAGAAAATAGCGTCACAATCTTGAGGTAGGGGAAGAGTTGTTAAATAGAACACACCAAAATACTAATTTTAAATAATAAGCTGGACTAAACTAAAATTAAGAACTGATATCTAGCAAAAAACAAAACAAAACAAAACAAAACAAAACAACAAAACAAAACAAAACAAAACTCAAGAAAAAACCATCTCCTCTCACTTTAGGAAACAGCACCTGGATATATATACTAAATATACTAAGCAAAGACCTTATATACAAAATATAAAAAGAACGAGGTCTTATCAAAAAGAAAAAGATGACCCAACAGGCAAGTAGGCAATTCATAAAGTGAGATATCCAGGTAGGCCACAAACATCTGGAAAGTTGCTCAACTTTATTGTTTGTAGAGAACTCTGAGCAGATGACCCTACTTACCTGGCCCAGCTTCTGACCTACAAGACCCATGTTGGGTCAGGGTATAAAGGAGCCAAAATGCTCATGTTTTGCTTTTGGAAGAATAAATTGCTACAAATGCTTTGGAAATTGGTAGGATCAATTAAGCTTAATATATGCATAAGGTGTAACCCAAAACAAATATGCAAATAAAATATGTACAAAAATATTTATAATCCTGTATTAATTCTGTTTCTGTATAAGTTATACCCCAAATTTAGCACTTTACAATAATAACAACTATTGTGTCACAGTTTCCGTGGTTCGAGAATCTGTGTGTGGTTTCTCTGGGTCCCTCAGCTCAAGGGACCCTCTCATGAGGGTCTAAGATTGTGGTCTCACTGAAGGCTGGACTGGGAGAGACTCTGCATCCAAGCTCACCATCAGGGTTGTTGGCAGGATTCAACTTCATGGGCTATTGGCTAAAGGCTACAACCACTTCCTTGCCCCATGGGCCCATCCAGAAGGAAGCTCACAACCCAGAAGCTGGTTTTCCTCACCAAGCAAACCAGCAAGGGTGATCAAGGCAAAGGACACAGTGCTTTGGGAAGGAAGTATACAATAATGTGAACATCAAGAGGCAGAAATCATTAGGGGCTATCTCAGAGGCCACTGACCACATTGTGTTATTCAAAATAGCCAAAAGTTGAGAATAAACTGATGGATAAATATATTGTGTTATTTACATACAGCAGACCATGACCCTGAAATAAAACCGAAAAAATTATTTCTGTGCCAACTAACATGAATGACCCTCACAAACATAACAGAACAGAAGAAGTCAGAGACAAATGAATCACCTATATTATTGTCTTTTTATATAATGAGGAAAAGCTGGCACAGTCACAGGACACCTATGGTGCTTATCTTTTTGGACATGGGGAATGGATTAGTCACTGGGGGACAGTGTGTGAGGCGATATATTTAGAGGCTTATAATGTTCCATTGTTGAACAGTGGAGTGGTCGTATGTATGTTTTCACTTTGTGTTGGTTGATTGAGCTGCATACACACAAGATTTGTCGACTTTCCTATGTATATGTTATACTCCAGTAAGATGCTTATTTAAAATCAGTTGTGTAATACCACATGCGATTTGTTGTTTGAGGTCTAACACACCACTGCCTCTTACATCTTAATAATTTAGACTAGGTTTCTCATGGGTAACTAGACCAAAGTGAAATTTCAAGATGTATGCCATAGTACCTTATCTCTGGGCTCATTACCCCTTTCTTAGCACATCTCCAGAGAACTCCCAAGTGAACAAATGCACTGTGATTTAAAGCCACCTTGAGATTGTGAGGTTTTTAAAAAAGTGTTTTATCCTCCTATAATTTCTGTGCAACTGCTTTCGTAAGAGAAATTGGAAGGGTCAGAGAGGAAAGGGTTTATATTCTTAGTGGGCATAGCAGATGGAAAGCAAGGGGTAATGATCCCAAAAGGAAGGCAGATTTAAGTCTCCAGCTTTAAAATCTAAAAGCCCTAGAGGCACTTGGGATCTTTAGAGAACTCAGGGATTCAATAAAAGTGACTGGCACTCTGAGAGAGCTGAGAGATACAGAGGGATTGTAGCTGGCCTGTCAGAGATGGTTTTTAAAAAGACAGATATGAGCAAGACAAGTGGAGGCCCCATGCTGTGGACTGATAAATATGTATAGTTGGGAATAAAAATCCCACTTCTGGGCAGTATTGAAGCCACAGAGGAAAGGCTAAGTCAGCTTTGACCTGAACTCTTTCTTGATGGAGAAAGACCAGGGCTTTCCAGAAATGAAAGATCTGCAAGAAGAAACTTTAAGCCTTCATGATATGGATGTGATGTGTGTGAGTAAAATTTCAGTGCCTTTATTCTCTATTGGGTCCAGACGAATGGTAGCCACGTGGACTGAAACTATGGAGCCCCAGGGGAAGCATCCAGTTAGATGGGTAACATGAAAAATATGGCCCCACTGCATTTTTGATATTCTGCAGTGTGGGTGGAAGGGTGTTCTAGAAAGTTCCTCAAGCTAACTCGTGACCTTTGTCAGGAAGACACTTCTGTTTGGGGGACTTATTTTAGAGCAATGTATTTCATCACTATCCTATGCAGCCAGTTAGAGAGACATGTTCCTGGAAATTTTCAGACAGGTGATTTCATAGCTAAGGCCAACATACAGGCCACCTTCCTACCACGGGTTTCAACTTCCATAGAAGACGTTGCATATTGATAGAGTCATTCACCTTCTGTCCACCAGTGTGCATGTGGGTATTTCTTTGCATGACTACTCTGTTGTTCAAGGAGATGTATCCAAGGATCAAGGTGCTAATATTCTTGAATTGGTAGAATATTGAATTAAAAGAATCAATCAATATTATTCATTGTGAAGCCTTAGTTAGAACAAGCAATAGAATTTTTGAGGCCTTTAAGGTATTAAATATTTCTTGTACATATTTCATAAGGGAGAAATAGTAAGCAAGCAAGCAAGCTTAAAATATACTTCCTGAACAATTTCTTGGCATGCTTTCCCAAGTCTACTTGGTTTGAGGGACTACAAAGTAGTGGACTTAATTGTAAGTGGACAGACAACAGTTAACAATGACCAAGATGTCCCCTGAACCTATAGCTATGGTCTAATTTTATATTAGATCCATTTGAAAGCTACAAACTTGCAGAAACATGAGTTTGGAATCCCCAGTAGACTACTTTCTTTGCAGTGCTGGTTGGGACAGTGACTCCTGTTTTATTTTTATTTTTTTGCTTTTTATCATAGGACTTGATGATCAGAGCAGATCGATTCATTCATGTAGATGTTTACATGGAAGGTGAATTAAAATCCATAAACTAACACATATACATACACACTGACTTCTCTTTCTTCATGTCTTTTTGACTTCCCTGTGTGTTAAAAGTCCAAAGTACTCAGAAAGAGACCTGTTCTTGCTTGCTAAGGATATGATATTTTGGCTTCACTTCTCTTCTCCTTATTCTCCTTATTCTTATTCTCTTCACTTTTCCTTATTATTCACTTATTGTTATTCACTTATTATTCGCTATCTCCTTATTATTCTCTTATTCTTTTTCTCTTCACTTCTCCTTATTCAGCGAGTCTCTCTTTCAGCATTTGAAGATGGATACAAATGAAAGTGACCAGTTTGAGTGTGGTTATATCTCATGGGACGTAAATATCATTAATGGAGATCTGTATGCAACTCAGAAGCATGTATGAGGTCCCTCATATTCAATCCACATGGCTATGCACTGTGGGGACACAGAAATATACAAGATATGACTCCTGTGTTCAAGGATCAGCAAAAATATGCACACATGTATCAAACTATAAAATACAAGGCCATCTGCACAGGGAAACACGCAAGATGAAGAGGCGATAAGAGTCTTATCAACGGGCAGGTGAAGAAAGTCCCTTACCAAGTAGTTCAGAGGGAAGGTTTCATAGCAGAATAGCTTAATAATGGAATCGTGATGAATAGGATTTGGACAGCAGAGAGAAGACATGAACTTCAGGTATAATAGTGGATGTCTAACCATCTTTCTAAATGACTCATAGTATCCAGTATAGAGTTTTTTTTTAAATGCAATTCTCTTTCATACCGAATTCTCCTTTTATAGATGGGGAAACTGAGGCACAGAGAAGGTAAGGCACTTGGAGTTCATAAAGCTTCTAAGTGTCAGAGCAAAGACTTAAACTCAGACATTCTGGCTCTAGTCTATGTTCTGAAACGTTGCCTTACCTGTTCAGTAATTCAGTCAAGTAAGTTCTCCGTTGTGTATAAGCTATTAAACTAGTTATTGAGAATCAAATAGTGAAAAGGTCATAGATTTCTTACTCAGAATGGGAAGAATCCACTGGAGAGACAGATAAGTAAACACAGAATTGCAAGACAGACTGGCAAAGGCAAGAAAAGTACTGTAGGATCCCCAAGAAGGATCTCAGGGAGATTCTCTTGGGAGAACAGAAACATGTGCAGAAGGATCTGATACAGATCTGAGGCTTGGGACGTGAGGAGATATTAGCTAATAAAATGAAGCAGGCATTGTGGGTAGAAAGGACCCTAAGGCAAAATCAGTCTAAGGGCAGAAAGTAGCTCCACCTCTGGAGGGGAGTGAGAGGTGGTTAAGGAGAAGCATGAGGCCGGGGCCCACTCATAGCCTGATCCTGCAGACCTCCTTCTTCTGTGTTAGGAGTCTGGAGCTTCGTCCTGAGGATTGAGGGGAGGCTAGTACAAGCTGAGGTCTGAATGGATAAAAGAGTGGAGCATCTAGGTAGGGAGACCATTTAGGGTTATTTATCAGAACTGTGGTCTGATCTCTGAGTCAGAAAGGGGCAGTGGGAATGGGGAAAAGCAGAGGTTTTTGGAAATATCATATTAAGAAAGGAGACCCAGTTGGAAATGATGAGTGGTTGCGTGGGACCAAGGTAAGGGTGTGAGGAAAAACGATAACGACTCTAACTTTCTGTCTGGGGTAAATAGGTAACAAGTGGTGACATTCATGCATCAGGGAACAAAGGGAGACATGGCATGGAATAGGAAGGAGCTTGGAAAGGCTCTAAAAATGCACCAATCTAGGTGTGTGCTTCTGGCATGTACCTGGATTAAACCCACAGCCATGGCACCACCTAACACAGTGAGCCAAGTTAAATCCACAGGCCTAGTCTGTCCCTGTCCTGAGCACACTCACCCATCATCCAGCCCCATAATCACACCAAGCCTCTCCCAGATGGCCCAGAAGGGCCTGGCTTCTTGACAGTTTCCCTCATGGCAGATTGTGCTCCTGCTCTGTGCAGACGGATGAAGATAAAGGGAGCACCGATCCTTTCCCGCAGGTCTCAGTGTCCTCGGGGGTAATGTGAGAGGCAGAGACCTCATGTGGCTGTCAAGGCTGACCAACAGGCATGCGTGAGGGGTTCGGTCAAACCTCCTGGCCCCTAGGCCTCAAGACGAGAAGAGATATCAGGTGTGGCAGACCAGAAACCTGTACCTTGTAAGCCAGACTGTGCATTTCTTATCTTTTATTTTTCTTGCTTAGTATTAAAGTATAAATCATATTAACTTTTTTCAAAAGTACCTGGATAAAGTACTACATGCCTAGGTACTGTTAAGAAACCTTTGGATGGAAAGAGCAGGTAATAACTATGAAGAGAATGCAGGACACCATGTTTTCTCCACTGTCATCCCTGTTTGTGTCATGATGCCTGTCATACCCTACAGGTCACAAAGTACTTTCACACTTCCTGGCCTGTTGGATCCTCTTAACCAGCCTGTGAGACAGGGATGGCTATGTTTCACCATGAAGATTCTGGCTCCCATGTAATAAGCATCAGAATGAGGGTGATAGGGTTTCTTCAGACACTGGGTTAAGGAATCCATCTGAGGACTGTAGCTCTGGCAGAGGAGTTGGGAGGAGGAGACCCTTCTTATGAGGAACATAATACTTTGGCTCTGAGGCTGCACTTGCACATAAATGGAACTAAACCTCTGTAGCAAATCAATACGTTCATGTATCTCAAGCATCCCAGCAGTATGAGTGTGAGGACATAAATACAGTCAGGTTGATAGTAATTGCTGACACTTGCTAACTCCAAGTCATCTCTGAGACTTAGTTTGCTTAGGCAGAAAGTCTGGTGCCTTATGGAGCTCTTTCAGCCCCTCACCAATGACCTGCCTGTTCCGGGAATCCCAAAGAGGTATTTCATTCATGTAATGCAATTATCCATTAGACACACTGACCCAGGGCCCCAGGTAGGGCTGTGTGACTGTCTGTGCTGCTGCACGTTCCATCTGCTCCTCTGGTTTATCCCTTTACCCCTCACCTGTCTCTAGCATGCTGTATATTCTGGGAAGTTCATGGAGTATGGGCTACATCAATCTACCCGGTGGCTTCAGTTGGGTTCTGCAAAGGGGCACATGGGCAGACTTCGGAGAGAAGGTGAAGGAGGGGCTATGTTTTCTTCCTCTTGCTCTCTCCCTGTGAGATCCAGTCAGTCTTCTGTGTCATCACACAAAGGTTCCAGCTCTCATATAAGTGACAACCACTCTCTGCCCTTCGGGTGGAGGGCTGCAGATGGGCTGGCCATACTTCCAAAGGATTGCACCAGTCCTGGTAAATTTCCATCTTGTTGGTAAATAGCCCCTACTCAACTTTTCTCCTTGTTTTTCTTTTCATGACAAGTGCACACTTTAATCCCCATCCTCTCTTTTCCCCATCCTTCTCCCCCTCCTTCCTGGTAACTATCAGTTTGTTCTCTCTAGTTGAGTGTGTGGCTTGGTTTGTCTCCTACTGGACTCTTCAATCACCCAGTAGTAGCATTTGTTAACTCCTGGGCCTTTGATCAACATAGTCAGCTTGGTTGATAGCCACCTGCAGTGTAGGGGGACCTCAGCATTACCACCTGTTGTGTCGCTTTGTATGACCTCAAGGTGGAAGGCATGTCTATATCCCATCAGAGCCTCTGCCTTCAGCTCACATGCCCTGCAGTGGTTACTGTCCAGGGTGACTCTATGCTGCTTTTCTGCCTGCCCCACCGCTCTGCAGGGTCTGCCTCAGCACTGTTGGGGCCCCTGCCAATTGCTTCCCAACCCCTAGATCTGTAGCTCCTGTTCTGCACCTCTCCAGATTTCTCCCAGTTTCTGTCCCTGATTGGCTTGGGCTCTCATTTTTTCAGTCATAAAAATCCACCCATTGTCTGCATGTCCCTCTCTCTTTTGTAGACTGTGGAAAAAGGGAATGCTTCATTAGACTTACCTGGACCGCTCACAATATACTTCTTTCATTTCCACAGCTCTTTCTTCCCTTGTGTGTGTACATATACACACACACACATACACACATGCACTTCAGGGTGTGTCTGAGCACAACCCCTACTGCTCCTGGCCTTCCTGTTGCTGTTGTCTCACTGTGCCATCAGACTTCTATCCATCCTTCATGATTTCCTTCTCAGAGACCCCTGACCCGTTATGTTGGCTCCTTTCTGTTGGCTATACTTCTCCAGTCATTGGAAATGCCAACATTGGTCTAAATCCAGGTACACAGTGTCCATCACCCCCCTGGGTGTTGGCTCCCAGGGGAGTCCAGCACATCTTGTCATCCATGGCTGCCTGGCTATTGGGTATCCACGTCCAACCAGAGCACAGAGAGCAAGATACTTTTTTCAGCTGGCCTTTCTCCTCATAGCTGTTCAGTCCTGTAGGCATAAAATATGTTAAAAAAAAAAAAAAGACTGTGAGATGGTGTTCACTGACTGAAAAGATGCTGAATCATCTGGACAATTTAAGGACAAGATAAAGTGTTCTTTTTTTTCTGAGTTCTCTTCCTAGTGGAATTCAAGAAGTCAAATGCAGAAGAGCTTTAAAACGTGCTTTAAAAATTAAAAAAAATTATCATCATGATTGTTATTTAAAGAGAGCTTTTCAGATATGTACATACACTGGAATACTATTCAGCCTTTAAAAAGGGTGACATTCTGATGCATGCTATAACATGGATAGATCCTGAGGACATTAGTCATACACGGAAAATGTTGTATAATTCCACTTATATGAGGTACTTGGAAGAGTCAAATTCATAGAAAGTGGTGTGGTGGTTACCAAGACTGGGGGGTTAGGGATGGGAATTATTGTTCAGTGGGTAAAGAGTTTCAGTTTTGCAAGTTGAAACAATTCTGTACATCTGTTGCACAACAAGAATCTATTTAACACTCCTGAATGGTACACTTAAAAATGGTTAAGATAGTAATTTTTAAATTTATTTTAATTCCGGTATACTTAACAGGCAGTGTTGTATCAGTCTCATGTGTACAATATAGTGATTCAACAATTGTATACCTTATTCATTGCTCATTGTGATAATATACTCTTAATGTCAATCACCTATTTCACCCATCCACTCATCCACCTCCCCACTGGTAACTATAAGTTTATTCTCTATCGTTAAAGTCTGTTTTTACTTCTTTGTTTTGTTTCTTAGTTTTCATATATGAAAGAAATCATATCTTACTTGTCTTTCTCTGACTTCTCTCACTTAATATTATACCCACTAGAACCATTCATGTTGTTGCAAGTGGCAGAATTTCCTTCTTTATTATGGCTGAGTAATATTCCATTATATATATATCTTCTTTATCCATTTATCTAGTGATGGACTCTTAGGTTGCTTCCATAGTTTGGCTACTGTAAATAATGCTGTGATATGCATAGTAGTGCACATATCTTTTCAAATTAGTGTTATTTTATTTTTTCAGTAAATACCCTGTAGTGAAAGTACTGGATCTTATGATGGTAGCTCTATTTTTAATTCTTTGAGGAAACTCCATATTGTCTTCCACAGTGGCTGCATCAGTTTTCATTCCCACTAACAGTGCATGAAGGTTCTTTTTCCTCTATATCCTTGCCAACACTTGTGATTACTTTTGTTTTTGATTATAGTCATTCTGACAGGTGTGAGGTGATATCTCATTGTGGTTTTGATTTGCATTTCCTTGATGATTAATGATGGTGAGCATCCTTTCATGTGTCTTTCGGCAAGAGTAAATGGTATGTTATGTGTATTTTACCACAATTAAAAATTTCCTTCAAAAGCCAAAAAAAAAAAAAAAAAAAACCTTCTTCATTTGTTTCTTAAAAGTCATGAGAATCAGCTCCTTTTGGGTCAACATAACTCTTGTGCTTTTTTTGTATCTTTGGAGATCCTTCTCTCAGGCTGCTGTTCTCTGACCTATGACTCCATCCTAGACTTGTCTCCCCAACTGTAATGGGGCCCTATTTATTCCTGTGGGTTAGAACTCACAGAGTCTCCATGGGGCATGTTCTAATGTTTTCAGGACTGTGTAGTTACTTACTCATTGCTACTGAAATTCACATCGTTATCATTAATTTTTTTATTAGCACCTCTTTAAATTCCTTTGAGATTTTACACCTCTGCTTCTATTCTCTGACCAGCTACAAAAAATACTTTATTGCTTAGAAGTCAACTGATCTAAACATGTAACCACCTAGTACATAATAATCTTAAATTGAAAATTCATTTTAGAATTTGCAGAGGTAAATGGAATATATTTGGACCATTTAAAATATGCGTAAAAAGTACTTGATAAAGTTTTGATTATATTTCTGATTCTCTGTTGTTGCTCTTGGTCTGTTGTTTTTCTGTTCCTTTTTTCTCATGGCAGATTGAGCCAAATGAGTGAATTCATTCATTGTAATGGCCCATCAAGCCTGATGCTTTGGTTTGGGCAGATGGTTCTTCCAGGACAAGGCAGCTTTCACATACAGATCTGGCTGAGGTTTGGGCAGGGTAGGCATCTGGCTGCAGGAAGTGCTTGGCTGGCTTTTTGGCAGATATTCCAGCCATTCAGAAGAGTTTAGGAAAACTCCTCTCTAGGAGTTTTAGAAGACAAATACCTACATTAGCATTAGGACCTCCTTAGGGAGAAAGAGGAAAAGGTGAGAAATGGAGACTATATCCTCAGTCCTCTCTAAATTACCCAGACCTTAAGCCTGGCTGGTGCAGTAGGGAGAGAGGAAGGTAGGTTTTCAATTGGATATAATATTGAGATTTAAATCCAGTGGACTTAAAAGAAAAAAAAAAAAGACTGGGGATCTGTCTGACATGTAGAAAAGGGATGAGAGTAGCTAAAGGCAGTGACAGAAAGAAATAAAACCATTTCATCTTTATAACCCACTGAATTGAGGCCATGTACAAGTAAATGTCGACTCCTTCATGAATCTTGTCTCTCTGGATTTCCATTGTGTCTCCAGAAATACCTGGCACATATTTGGTAGGTGCCCAGTAAATACTTGTTAAGGAAACAAGCAAATAAATAACATAAACCCAAAATATCCTCTGAGGTCAGGTAGAGGCAAATATGAAATATCACTCTGCCACTTCTTAACGGGGTTGACTTAAACAATATCCTTAATATCCATGTGTCCTCTGAGCTCCTGTTTCTCTCGTGTGAGTATGATAATGATAACATTGGTCTCACAGGATGGTACTGGTTGACAAGATAATGTATGGAGCACAGAGTAAGAGTTCAATAAACATTTGTTTTTTTCTTCTTTGTTTATGTACCATATTTTATACAAATTCTGTTTTGTACAGCTATTTAAGATGAATTCCTGTGGACAGTGAATAAATAATACTAAATTGCAAACAGAGATTTCAATATGAGTAGTCACCATAGTTCTGCAGAGATTTACTTAATGAGAATACTTTCTTAAAAATCTGAGAAACATTGTACCCAATGAAAGGAGTGCTGTAGGATTAAAGATACAAAACCAATGCCAGGCAGCACTGCAAAGGTTTTCTACCAATTTCTTCTTCCATTTCTTCATGACATCCTACTCCCTCTTCAGAAAGCCTTTTTCCTGAAGAGGGAGTTTTTCTTTTTTTTTTTTTTCTTTCTTTCTTCTTCTTCTTTTTTAATCTCTCATTTCTTTGAACAGAAAGAAATAGAGAGGGGAAGAGGAGAAGATCAAAGAAATGGAATGAGATTGGAAGAAGATCAATCTCTTGGCCTCCCAAGTGGAAGACATAAGGGTGGAAGAGAGGCAGTGGAACTCAGGAGTATAAGGCACATAACTAGAGGTGCCTCCACAGGGTGCGGCCCAGAATAAAGATGGCGCCGGCTTGCCGTCTCTTCCGGCCAACAAGGCGCCAATTTCACAGTTTCGGTTCCTGAAACCTATGGCACTTCCTCCTCTCGCCCAATCTTATTGGCTCTTCCCCCCTCTGTCCTCACTTCCCTTCTGCTGCTCTCTATAAGGTGTGCCCCTGCACAATAAAGTGAGATCCTGCTTCGACAGATCCCCCGAGCCTGGTGTCGTCCGTTGGTGCGTCCGGGTTCGCGACACTCGCCATCCCGCTCAGCCCCAGGAAGGGGCCTCCGGCTGGTCCGGTCGCCTCCACCCCTCCCAGGGAACCCCAACAACTGGTGCCCCGTGTGAGGAACCTCACTCTTCTCGCTGACGGGCCAATCGGTCAACGGGTGAGTGTACCCCCATAAGTTATGGGGCAGTCCTCTTCTAAAAACGACCCCCCTGTTAAACCAAAAAGGTTCTACCCCTCGCTAGACCCCTTTGACGCGGCTCCTTGGCCCCCGGACCTCCAACCCAGATCTCTGGCTGAGGGCCCCCCTGCGTGCCCCCCTTCCACTAACCCCTTTATTTAACTGTCAGCGCCCACTCCTCCGCCTCCTTATTGCCCCCCCCTCCAGAGAATACCTCCCCTGAGCCCTCCAGTTGTTCTCTCTTCCCTGTTAATGTTAACCCAGGAGGCAACCGTCCAGCTCCATGGTACCCATGGGAGCCTGGGGACCTTAAGGAGCTCAAGAAGGCAGTGTTGGAGGATGGGCCCAACGCCCCCTGGACAGAAACCATCCTCCAAGGTCTGGCCCATTCCCCATGTACGACAGCTGACTGGTGGTCACTAGCTAGGGCCGTTCTTCCGGGGGCCCTATATATAAAGTGGACAGCCTTATATAAAGAGGAATGTCAGCAGATTGCAGAAAGAAATGCCCAAGCCAATCCAGCCATCCCTATAACTATGGGAATGCTTGCTGGGACTGATGGCCAGTATGCCTCTGGAACCCAACAGGCAGCCATCCCCCCCCCCCCCTTACCAGGACCAAATCCGAGCCGCTGGGCTTGCGGTTTGGAGCAAACTTGAAGAGGGGCCTTCCGAGTCACCAATAGCAGGGTTAAACCAAAAAACTAATGAAGA
The DNA here is from genome assembly GCF_964662115.1 of Mustela nivalis. Classification (NCBI taxonomy): domain Eukaryota; kingdom Metazoa; phylum Chordata; class Mammalia; order Carnivora; family Mustelidae; genus Mustela; species Mustela nivalis. The sequence goes on from NC_139027.1 coordinate 85,852,834, forward strand.
TTTGCCCTCTTTCATTGATCGGGTGGAGAAATCCGTTAAGAAAAAGATGCCCCCTGGGGATCTCAGAGACCATTTCGTCAGAATGGCAGTATGGGAAGGAAGGACCCGAGATTATAAGATGGCCTGTGCTGGCCTAAAAGAAAGATCTATGGACTGCTGGGTTATTGCTACAAAAGACATTGGGTCCACATCGCATCAGGCGCGAGCCTTAAGAGAGCATCAACAGGACAGCCTTGAGACGCTAGTGTGTGTAATGCAGCAGGCATCATTGCAGCCCCACCAGGCCAACCTTCCCCGCCTGTGCTTTGGCTGTGGGCAAGAGGGGCATTTTAAGAGAAACTGCCCCCTAGGGCGCAAACCAAGCTCCCCACAACCTGTTGATACGCCCCGAACACCATGTCCTAAATGTAGGAAGGGGTTCCATTGGGCCAAGGATTGTAGATCTAAGTTTGATATCCAAGGCAAACCTTTAAACTCCAATCGCGGCAATCCCCAGCCCCGTTAAACAAGGGGAAAACACCTGTCAAGGCTCATTGGACAGTTCCTTTAGTCCCAGGCCTCCGGCCCAAAATGCGTCTTACCATCGGAGACAAGTCCTTTAAATGCCTCATTGATACAGGTGCTGAACGCACTGTCCTCAGGCAAGAGGAAGTCCCCCCTTCTTGGAAACTTGTCCCCGGCCCTCCCCTACTGGGGGTAGGAGGCCAGTCCAGCTCTTATGAGACTGCTAACCCGTTATGTTGGGTAGATCCAGATGGCAACAGAGGACAGATTCGCCCCCTAGTGGCCCCTGGCCTCACCGCTAACCTACTTGGTCAAGATATTCTAGGGGCAACGGAGGCCTTCATTACTACTGACCATAAGGCCTTCTTTGATGATGTACTAGATGAGGAAGAATACCAACAGCAGTTCCAGGAAGGAAGGGACTTCCATCCTAATTACCGAGAGGACCCCTATCTTGAGAGCATTAGGCAAAGGTATCAGTCCCCCCAATCCTAAAGGCCACTGCCCTGCCCCAGGTCCCTAAGATTACCTGGAAAGAGGGACCTCCCATTTGGGTGGAGCAGTGGCCTCTCCCTTCCCACAAACTACAACAACTCCATATCTTAGTGCAGCAACAGCTCGACCTAGGACATATACGCCAGTCCCTTAGCCCTTGGAACTCACCCATTTTCGTTATCAAAAAACCCAATGGTACATGGAGATTACTACAGGACCTGCGACAGGTCAACAATAAAATGGTCCCCTTTGGAACCCCCCAAAGGGGACTTCCATGGATTCCAGCCATTCCATCCAACCATTTTATTACCACCATTGAAATAAAGGATTGTTTCTTCTCCATTCCCCTCCACCCTGATGATATGGAAAAGTTTGCCTTTTCCCTGCCCGCTCTTAATTTCTCTGGGCCCGATCAGAGGTTTGAATGGACGGTCCTCCCCCAGGGGATGGCTAATAGCCCATCAATCTGCCAGAACATATTAGCCCAGATTTTTACATCATTTTTCAGAAACCCAGACATTCTATTTTACATCTATATGGATGATATTATCCTAGGAGCGCCTGACCGCTCTCAGCTTGATCTCCTCACTACTGAGTGCCTCTCTATTTTGGCCCACCATAATTTCAAGGTGGCCCCTCAAAAGATCCAAAGGATCCCCCCTTTTAAAATCCTTGGATCCTTACTCTCCTTGGATACAGTGTCCCCAATCAGACCCCAATTAAAGATTCAACCCTCGTACACCCTACCTCAGTTACAAAAACTACTTGGTGAAATAAATTGGATGAGGCCATGGATCTCTATTTCTACTGAGAAACTCACCCCTCTATTTGACCTACTCAAGGGCTCAAATCTTTTGTCTGATATCATTCTAAACACAGAACATATCCAAACACTCAATGAGGTCCAACGGGCCATTGATAAATCTACCTTAAAGCGATTCACTCCCTCCGTGCCCTTAATTCTATATGTTTTCCCTGGGGAATCCCTAATGACAGCGCTATTAGCCCAACAAGGAGAACCCATTCAATGGATCCACCTTTCAGTGGGGGGCACCCCGCGAGTATACGCGGCGACTGACCAACTCGCTGACTGCATCACGAAAGGGAGAAACAATTCGCTCCGTTTATTTGGACAGGATCCAAGTAGCATTGTTATTCCCTACTGAACTCAGGACTTTACATGGCTCCAATGCAATAATGCTAGGGTGGCCATAGCCTTAGAAGGATTCTCCGGAAATATAGATTGCCATTATGGGCCTTATAAATGGATGAATTCCTTTGGTAAGCTGCAGTGGAAGATCCCCATGCTATTCATCACCCAAGCAGATCCATCCTTTCATACAGCCTTTACAGATGGAGGAAAAGTAGGAGCTTCAGTAGTGATCTTCCCCCCTCACTCTGATACTGATAGAACCCCTACCCCTCAGAAATCTCTCATCCACCTGGTCCAGGGGTCTGCACAATTTAAATAGCTTTATGCTGTGGTCCCAGCCCTTTCCACCATTAAGGGTCCCCTCAATTTATTTTCTGACAGCCTCTATGTGGTCAACCTCTTACCCAACCTAATCGACGCTCACATCAAACTAGATTCTACCAACTTGCATCTACTCCCCAATGTTACTCTGTAGAAGAGGCTGCTCACTTCCATAAACTTACACACACCAATTGGAGGGGACTCCATCAACGCTTCCCCCAGGTACCCATTAAAAATCTCAAAAAAATCATTCGAACCTGCAAATCCTGCCAACCTTTCCTACAAGTTCCCCCACTCCAGGGGCCGGGGTGCAATCCTAGGGGGCTACACCCCAATCACCTCTGGCAAACAGATGTAACCCATTACCCCTCCTTTGGTAAACTTAACCCCATCACCCCACTTATGATAAATTTGTTTTCGTGTCCGTAGACACATGTTCACATGCTTTCTGGGCAACTGCCCATGCCGGCGAAAAGACTAAACATGCTGTCAGCCATTTCTTACAATGTTTTGCCACTCTAGGACTCCCCAAACAAATTAAAACTGATAATGGTCCTTGCTTTACTAGCACAACCTTTAAAACCTTCCTCTCAGAATGGAACATCTCCCACTCCACCGGCATTCCTTATAACCCTCGAGGATAAGCCATTGTGGAAAGACAAAACCGTACCCTCAAAGACCAATTGCAAAAACAAAAGGGGGAATCCTTTCCCCCACATGATCAACTCAAAAGGGCACTGTTCACCCTTAATATTTTAAATTTTTCAAAATACGATCATTTGACAGTGTTCCAAAGACACTGGTCCGCCATAACCCCTTATACCTCAATATCGGTCAGATGGAAAGACCCCCTGACTGGGTATTGGAGGGGACCTGACCCCCTCCTCACTACAGGTAGAGGGTTTGGATGCATATTCCCCCCGGAAGAAAAGAAGCCTATTTGGGTGCCCGCATGAGACATCAAATACCCCCCAGCCCCAGAAAACAACAATAACCCAGACCCAGAGAGCCCACAACTCTCTGAGGAACCTTTTCTCCTTATCTGACCCACAGACCGATCAAAAATCTCATGCTCAGGTAATGCTCCCAGAACCGTCCCTACATCACAAGGAAAACCTGGGCCTTGCCCATGCTCCACATTCCATCCCTCACTCCACACTGCTTGCTACACAGACACCGCCCAACAATGCTCTTTTGATAACAAAACATACTGGTACACAAAGCGGGGGACAAACTCACCCAGCGATACGGGGGCCGGCAGCAACTCGATGCCATCCCCTTGTTATGACACCCCAGGGCAGGATGTCTGCTTCAACTCCCTGGCGCCCATTGGAGTATCTGCTGGGGGCGGGCCCCAAGATCAAACCCGCAATGCAATTGTATCACGCAGGATTGAAATTATGATCAAGAGCCAAGAACCTCCTGTCTATCACCCCCTAATCTTACCTGAGAACTGGGGAGTGCTACAGCTTGACCCCGAAACCGAAAGTATTCTAAACACTGTCTTCGCTCTCATAAACTCCTCCAACCCCTCTCTCGCCCAGAACTGCTGGCTATGCCTTAAGAATGGGCCTCTTCTGGCCCAGGCCATTTTAGTCAACAATATCTCATTATCCCTACTCCCCTCATCATGTCAGCTTCTACCGCCCCGACCCAACATATATATTTCCCCCCCTCTCCCCTAATACCTCCTGTCTTTGGGCTCCACCCCTTGCTGATAATTCCTCTAACCTAGATCTCGGACGCATTGACGATGTTTTCTGCAGTAATAACTGCCGAAAAGGGAGGCATCTGCTTGTTTTTGCAGGAGGAATGCTGCTTCTATGCCAACAAATCGGGCATAGTTCAAGATAAAATTAGAAAACTACAAGAAGACCTGGAAAAGAAGCGTCGCGAGATGTGGAACAGTCCGTTCGGGACCGGCTTCAGTGGCCTTCTCCCATACTTCCTCCCTCTTCTGGCCCCCTCTTTATTCTGCTCCTTGTCGTTTCCTTTGGCCCCTGCCTTATCAATAAGCTAACTCAATTTATACAAAAAAGGATGGAAGCCATTCAGTTAATGAATGTTCAAGTACATTACCAGAGACTAACCACCCATGATGAAGAAATCTATCATTAATCTTTATTGGCCAATGACGGGTAAGACCCCATATCGGTTGGGGCAACCTAAGACAGGCCTTAAAGGAGATGCCCCCCCGTAGCAGCATGATATTCAGTGACGGGTAAGACCAATGAGAGACACAGAGCAACCTAAGACAGAGGACATACCTATGCTGTATGACCCTCAATGACGGGTAAGCCTGTTGTCTTGTCACTGGCAACCTAAGACAGAAGTCATGCCTACAAAAACAAAAGGGGGAAATATAAGGCACATAACTAGAGGTGCCTCCACAGGGTGCGGCCCAGAATAAAGATGGCGCCGGCTTGCCGTCTCTTCCGGCCAACAAGGCGCCAATTTCACAGTTTCGGTTCCTGAAACCTATGGCACTTCCTCCTCTCGCCCGATCTTATTGGCTCTTCCCCCTCTGTCCTCACTATATAAGGTGTGCCCCTGCACAATAAAGTGAGATCCTGCTTCAACAGATCCCCCGAGCCTGGTGTCGTCCGTTGGTGCGTCCGGGTTCGCGACACTCGCCATCCCGCTCAGCCCCGGGAAGGGGCCTCCGGCTGGTCCGGTTGCCTCCACCCCTCCAAGGGAACCCCAACAAGGAGGGAAAGAGCCAATGTGGTACTCTGCCAAGTGCCATTAGCAAGTGTCTATTTGAAAGAATTTAAACATAAGAATTTCGTTTTTAATATTTTTTAAGAGAAAAATTTTCTCTTCAGAAAATCAGAAAAATAGAGAAACAAGAAAAAGATTGGGACAGAGATGACAACAGGGGTTTGTTTCCTTAGAGAAAGAGGATACCAGGTATCCAACCGGCCCACTTAACACTGCTCAGGGCCAGGCCAGCTGCTGGGTTCTGTTCCACTCATTTTTTTGGAGCAGAATTTTGGCGTTTTCCTCATATTTGCCCTTGGAAATTTAAGTTTCTCCTCATGGCAGCCATCTGGCACTGTTTTTTTCATGATCCCTCTATACAAGGATCAGGATAAGTGAGGCAAATGCTTCCCCCCAAGGAATCCACAGATTCTCCACTCCCTGTAAATGAAACTAAGAATGGAAATGGATTTGGGAATCTCACACAGGAAGCCAGTCCACTGAGGGGAAATTCAGATTTACAGAAAGGATAAAGCATTTCTCTAAACACTCAGCTCTTCTTGCACACTTTAAACATGATTGCATTCCTTTACACACTCATATACACAAGCACACACCTGCTCACATAGACAAATAAGTTAGTCTGTCACTTGCCAAGAAATCAGTTGCTTTAATATCTGAGGGAAGAGGATGATGTTTTACTTGGATTTGTCACGACCTGTGCATTTCAGGTCTGCTTTTTCTTCTTTTCCTTCCTTTTTTTCTGGCCATCACTAATTTATGAAAAATACCATCAGTGGGAATCTCTTATGTGTTCAGCACTATATGAGGTGCTATTGAGATGAAATGAAATATGAAGCATGGTCCCTGCCTTGGGAAATGTGGGACCTGGAGATAGGCACACATGTGATTAAGCAGTAAATCCTGTAGTGTTCAAGCAGTAAATCCTCTAGTGTTCAATCCTATCGTGTTCAAGGCTTGTGCTAATATGCAAATTAGCTCATTCTTCCTCTTGTGACCTTCCTTTTTAGAAGGTTTTCTTAAACCCACTTGATGGGCTCAATAATGTCTCTGAACTGCAGTTTTGGGTTTGCTTCATTTGAGGGAACGTACCTAGAAAGGCTCGTTCTAGCTTCCCTGTTACTTGCTGTGCCTTGTACAGGCCACAAAGGCCGGAGAACTCCGTGGAGAGCTGATGGAACTCCACACGGGTATGTTGAATGATTGCTCTACTCCAGGTGCCATGTGCTAGGTATAACACACCTAACACAGATACTGTCTCTATGTTTGAAGAGCTTACGGTATTCTAGAGAGGACAGATGGGGATGCAACAAACATGCATGAAGTAGAGAAAGATTATTTCTAACTAACAAGAATGAGCAAGGTTTTAATGGCAGTGGCACGATTTAGATAGGTTCGAAGATCATTTAAGGAAGGGGAGTGTCCTGAGTTTACAGAAAGTTTGGTGGAGATGAGGTAGTTGAAGACATGCATAGCCAGAGCATAAGGGATAAGCCTTGAGTGTTTGGTAAGCTTGACTTGTCAGTTTACATCGATCTTAACATGAACTTAGACAATATTTGTATATTTTCCCATTTTCAGTCTGCAGTTCTCCTGCAAGAAAGGTATTTAGAAGATTCTATTTCCAGAAGCCTATTTGGAGACACAAGCTCAGCAGCTGGCATGATAATGAGCCCATTTCAATAGAATAAATCCTATTACTATTAATATTAAGCAGCCACAGAATGATTCATGAAGCTCTTTTCAAAATTCAAAAAGTACTTAATCAAAAGAAGGGGTAGGAGAAAGAATAAATAGAAATCATGTCAAAGTTGATTATTATTGGCTTTAAGAGTCAATTCCACTGTTTCTCAGGCTGACTGATGCTGAGTGCACTGATTTATTTTACTAAATAAAACTTTGCATTTGGGCTGATAGAGAAAAACCTGACAAAAGGCCCAAATATCCAGGGAGTTTATGGCTTTTTGTAGGTCATACAACTGGCCTAAGGTGTATCAGTTCTGTCTTCCATATTTTTGATAGGTTTCCAGTTAGTAATTTTCTGTTAATTTCTCTCTCTCTCTGTTCCTTGGCCCTCATTTCATCCTGCTTTTGTTTTTCAGCATACAAATAGGTATCCCCATTTCTTCTTAAAGAAAGATTTTTAGGTAAGGGCCTGATTAATCAGGTAAGACTTAAAATAGATTTCAGGGGTGCCTGGCTGGCTTCATCAGTGAAGCATCTGACTCTTGATTTTGGCTCAAGTCATGATCTCAGGGTTGTGATTTTGAGCCCCATTCAGACTTCACACTCTCCCCCACCCCTCATTCGTGCTCTCTCTCTCTTTCTAGAAAAATAAAAAACACAGATTTCAAATCTTATTCTGCATCAATACAGAATATTTGTCATTCATCAGGTGAATGACAAGTGGGAGAAAGAAAACAAGTTACCATAAGACCAAAAGGACATTAGACTAGATGCCTATGGATGATGCTATTTCATCTCTTTCCAGGACAGGAAATAAAGATAAAGAATCTTTCTTGCTTCCGGGCCCTTGTTTCCTTTTCTACTCTCCTCAATACCCTTTGAAGGATCACTGAGAGTTTAGAGGATCCTAAAAGGTCCTGGAGATTGCAGTAAAGACGCCATCCACATAAGCATGAAGCATGTGATGTCACCATCCTGTCCATTTGGCAAACTCAACCAGCTTTGAATTTAAGGCCAAATCTTGTTCTCAGAAAAGCCAACCACGCTTTTCCCTTCACCTGTCTTTTCTTCCTCCATCAGCTTCATAATTGTTTAGAAGGTGAGCCCTGCTTGTTAGGTAGCTCTTGCTGTATCAAAATGACCCCGCAACTTAGTGGCTTAAGCAATAAACATTTGTCATCTCAGTTGCTGTATGTCAAAAATCTAGGTGCAGCTTAGCCACTGAGAAGTCTGCTTGTGCTGCAGCTGCATCAGGGCTCAAGGGGACGTAATCCATTTCCAGACACACAAAGTGGTTGGTCAGCCTGGGTCATCATTGCCTGTGGTTAGGGCCATCCGTTCTTTGACATATGGAATTTTCCATATATCATCTTGGATGGATCCTCCATGGGGTAGCTCACAATAGGGCAGCTGGCATCCAAGATGAAAATCACGCTCTTTGTGTAACTTCACCTTAGAAGGGAGGGGAAATCACATCACTTTTCCAGTATTCTTTCATTAGAAGCAGGTCACCAGGACCAACCTACGCTTCAGGGGAGGCGATAGCACAAAGGAAGAGGAATCATCGGGTTCTGTCTTAGAGGTGCTAGCCATAGCTGCTTTGAGTTATTGCAAAACCAGTACTCTAGAGAGAAGCTCCTTAAGCAAGGATTTAGCCCCAAGGCATCTTGAAGTCCTTAGCGCTCTCTTTTAGTCTTTTTTTGGGTACCAAAATACAGAGACTTTTGACATCACCTCCACAAAATGGGAGTTTATTTTGAGGACTCCTTAACCCAGCAGAACTGGTGACAATCTTTCTCTGGCCATCTGCTTGATTCCTACTCTCTGACAACTCCCTTCCTTGGTTGGTGACTTGACCTTGTCTCTTACCTTCTCAGATTGCTTGTGGCCCATGATGGCCACCCATGGCTTCCCTATGGTTTATTTTACATCAGATCTCATGGTTAATGTGACATTCTTTCTGGGTCTCACACACTTCCTGAGAGCACATCCTCTGCTGGCCAATGATCCAGATAGTTCAGCCCCACATCCAGTAAGGGTGTCTGCCCAGACAGACCCCACAGAGTTTTCAGCAATGATTATGAAAAAAAAAAAAAAAAAAGACTTTTTTCTCTTATTACTACCATTCTGTACCTGTGAAAAATCTCCCCAAAGAACATTTCCTTTGTTTCCTTTCCTGCTCCCCATCCATCTCACAAAAGGCTGCTACTTTTTAGACCTTTTGTTCCTACTGCTGTTTTAAGAAAAAAATCCACCCATAAAAATTCTTTTACGTTTGATTTCTTGATATTACTTCTTTTAATTCTTCATCACAAAAGGGGAAAGGAACTTTCTATCAAAGGAAGGATTCTTTATAGAGGGGACGGGATTATAGGACTAAAAGAGACACCTGAAAGTGGGTAAGAGAAGTCTGGGCGACAAACATGTTAATGCCTTTTTGTCCTGTTGTGAGCACATTCTTCAAAACTTGTAACTGGATTCACCAACTCACTTTTTCAGGCCAGCCCTAGTTAGATGACCAGTTATAATCTGGGTTCTTGCCTTTCATTAAGGGGCATCATTAATGGTATATTCTTATTTGGCTGGAAATCCTTTAGTATTTATAATGTGGTCATTTGGGTAGCAGGGCCTGGAGCTAAGACAAATCCTCCTAGAATCAAGTGCTGTCAGGGAAAGCAAGTAGAACAGTGTTAGGTCAATCGAAGTACAGTCCCAGTAAATGCAGAATAAATAAGATAACTATGGATTTAAAACCTAACAAACACCAATGCAGTGGGGATATATAAATATGTGAGTATGTATAAGTATAGATTATAAGCAGAAAAATGTATACATTCAGGTCGCATGATGATCAGATCCAAATTCTGGAGAGCAAGTCTTCACAGAAAGACTTAACCCAATCTTTATCAATATTGAAAGAGAAGAATACAACATCTTCTAAGCTTTCATACGTATTTGACAGCCATGAACAAAACAATCACTCTAAGAATTACATTAAAGCAATAATAATAATTTGTGAATGCTTATGATTCACAAACTAAGTTAATATGCATTAATTTGTCTAATAATCCCAGTACCTCAGGGAAGTGGTACGATTAGTATACTCACTCCACTCAGGAGAAGACTGAAGATTATAAAGGTCAAGTGACTAGTCCATGTTGCGTAGGGTCTAAGTGATGAATTCGGATGCCAACAAAATATGTCTGTCTCTAAACCCTATACCTGGATCCACAGACTGCAGTTCATTTGAAACACAGTATTGCAGGAACATCTGAATGATTACTTCTTAAGGGATCTTAACAAAACGCAGTGTGTCTCTGAAGTAAAATTAATTCCCACTCTTCCAACCTGGATCATTTTTTTGTAAATATTTTTGTTGAAGCAAATTCTCTGTGGTTGCGAAAGCTGAGTGAGGGTCTCTCAGTCTGAGCTCTGCTATCTTCAGATGTGTGATGGGGGGGGGGACTTCTTCATCTCTCTGACTCTTCTATTGAATAAGAGGAGATCTCTCTGGGATGCATGCGGAGACCTTGAAGAATTATGTGTTAAATGCCAGGCAATGAGTAAGCACTTAATAAATAGCAACTACTGCTATTATTGCTATTAAAGAATTTCAGTATTTTCTCCGAAAGAAGACAAGCTCAGGCTTGTAAAATTGTTAAGGCTGTTTACACACAGCAACAAAAGATCTGGGTGGAGGCAGCCATGCAAACATTTACCTTTAGATATGCAACCTATTAAGATACCTTCAAGTAGATGAGTGATGAGCTAAAATTCTCTACATTTCACATGGTGCAGAGACAAAGCCTCTTTCTGTAATTCCCCTTATGAGAATTATTATAATTCTTTTTTCCTTTTTTATTTAAATTTAATTAATTAACATATAATGTATTATTTGTTTCAGGGATACAGGTCCATGATTCATCAATCTTATATAATATCCAGTGCTCATTATAACACATACCCTCCCCAATGTCCATCACCCAGTTACCCCATCTCTTCACTCACTTTCCCTCCAGCAACCCTCAGTTTGTTTCCTATGAATAAGAATCCTGTGGATTGTGCCCTTTTCTGGTTTCTTCTTGTTTCATTTTTTCCTCTCTTCCCCTATGATCCTTTGCCTTGTTTCTTAAATTCCACATATCAGTAAGATCATATGATAATTTTCTTTCTCTGGTTGACTTATTTTGCTTAGCATAACACCCTTTAGGTCCATCCTTGTTGTTACAAATGGCAAGATTTCATCTTTTGATGGCTGCATAATATTCCATTGTATCTGTGTGTGTGTGTGTGTATATATACACTACATCTTCTTTATCCATTCATCTGTAGATGTACATCTGGATTCTTTCCATAGTTTGGCTATTATGGACATTGCTGCTATAAACACTGGGGTTCAGGTGCCCCTTTAAATTACTACATTTGTATCTTTGAATTAAATACCCAGTAGTTCAATTCCTGGGTCATAGGTAGCTCTTTTTCAACTTTTCCAGAGTAGCTGCACTAGCTTGCATTCCCACCAATAGCGTAGGAGGGTTCCCCTTTCTCTGCATCCTCACCAACACTCATCCTTCACTGACTTGTTGAGTTTAGTCATTCTAACTGGCATGGGGTGGTATCTTATTGTGGTTTTGAATTGTGTTTCCCTGATGTGGAGTGGTGTTGAGCATTTTTCATGTCTGGTTGGCCATTTGGATGTCTTCTTTGTGTAAATGTCTGTTCATATCTTCTGCTCATTTCTTGATTGGATTATTTGTTCTTTGTGTGTTGAGTTTGATAAATTCTTCCTAGGTTTTGGATACTAGCTCTTCATCTGATATGTTATTTACAAATATCTTCTCCCATTCTGTCAGTTGTCTTTTGGTTTTGTTGACTGTTTCCTTTGTTTTGTAAAGTTTTTTATTTTGATGAAGTTGCAAAAGTTCATTTGCCTTTGTTTCCCTTGCCTTTAGAGATGTGTCTAACAAAAAAGATGCTGTGGCCTAAGTTGAAGAGGTTGCTGCCTGTGTTCTTCTTTAGGATTTTGATGAATTCCTGTCCTACCTTTAGGTCTTTCATCAATTTTGAGTTTATCTTTGTGTATGGCAAAAAGAATGGTCCAATTTCATTCTTCTGCTTGTGGCTCTCCAATTTTTCCAGCACCATTTACTGGAGAGACTTGTCTTTTGTTTATTGGGTATTTCTTGCTTTGTCAAATATTAGTTGACCATAGACTTGAGGGTCTATTTCTGGGTTCTCTATTTTGTTCCATTGATCTGTATATCTGTTTTTATAACAGTATCATATTGTCTTGATGATTACAGCTTTGTAATTAAGTTTGAAGACAGGGATTGTGATGTCACCAGTTTTTTTTCCCCCCAACATTCCTTTGGCTATTCAGGGTCTTTTCTTGTTCCATACAAATTTGAGGATTATTTGTTCCAATTCTGTAAAAAAAGTTAATGGTATTTTGATAGGGGTTGCATTAAATGTGTAGACTTCTCTAGGTAGTATAGACATATTCACAGTATTTGTTCTTCCAATCCCTGAGCCTGGAATATTTTTCCATTTTGTATGTGTATGTGTGTGTCTTCAATTTCTCTCATGAGTGTTCGATAGTTCTTTGGGTACAGACCCTTTGCCTCATTGGTTAGGCTTATTCCTAGAAGTCTTATGATTTTTGGTGAAATTGTAAATGGAATCAACTCCTTATTTTCTTTTTTCTTCTGTTTCATTGTTTGTGTATAGAAATGCAATGATTTCTATATATTGTTTTTATCTCCTTCCACTTTACTGAATTGCTGTATGAGTTCTAGCAGTTTTAGGGTATAGTATTTTGGGTTTTCCACATGGGGTATCATAACATCTGCAAAGAGTGAGAGTTTGACTTCTTCCTTGTCAATTTGGCTACCTGTTATTCCTTTTGTTGTCTGATTGCTGAGGCTAGGACTTCTAGTACTATGTTGAATAGTAGTGGTGATAGTGGACATCCCTATCGTGTTCCTGACCTTAGCGGAAAAGCTGTCAGTTTTTCCCAACTGAGAATATTTCCTGTGGGCTTATCATAGAGAGATTTTATGATACTGAAGTATGTACCCTCTATCCCTATGTTGTGAAGAGTTTTAATCAAGAAAGGATCCTGTACACAGACCAATGATTTTTCTGCATCTATTGAGAGGTTCTTTTATTCATGTAATGTATCATGTTGCTCGATTTATGGATGTTGAACCAAACTTGCAGCCCAGGAATAAATCCCACTTGGTTATGGTGAATAATCCTTTTAATGAACTTATGGAGCCTGTTGACTTATATTTTGGTGAGAATTTTTGCATCCATGTTTATCAAGGATATTGGTCTATAATTCTCTTTTTTGGTGGAGTCTTTGTGTGGTTTGGGATCAAGGTAATGCTGGCCTCATGAAACGAGTTTGGAAGTTTTCCTTCCATTTCAATTTTTGTAAATCATAATCAGAATAGGTATTAATTCTTCTTTAAATATTTCATAGAATTCCCTTGGGATGCTGTATGCCATGGGCTCTTGTTTGTTGGGAGATTTTTGATTATAGCTCTAATTTCCTTGGTGGTTATGGGTCTGTTCAGGTTTTCTATTTTTTCCTGGTTCAGTTTTGGTAGTTTATACATATCTAGGAATTTATTCATTTCTTCCAGATTGCCTCATTTTTTGACATATAATTGCTCATAATATATTCCTATAATTGTTAGTTTTTCTTCAGTGTTGGTTGTGATCTCTCCTCTTTCATCATGATTTTATTTACTTGTGTCCTTTCTCTTTTCTTTTTGATAAGTCTGGTGAGAGGTTTATTGATCTTACTGACTCTTTCAAGGAACCAGCTCTGAGTTATATTGATACGTTCTACTGTTCTTTCTGTTTCCATTTCATTGATTAATGCTGTAATCTTTTTTTTTTTTTAAAGATTTTATTTGTTTATTTGACAGAGAGAGATCACAAGTAGGCAGAGAGGCAGGCAGAGAGAGGGGAGGAAGCAGGCTTCCTCCTGAGCAGAGAGCCTGATGTGGGTCTCGATCCCAGGATCCTGGGATCATGACCTGAGCTGAAGGCAGAAGTTTTAGCCCACTGAGCCATCTAGGCACTCCAGGTTTCTGCTCTATTCTTTATTATTTCTCTTCTCCTGTTCAGTTTAGGATTTATTTGTTGTTCTTTCTCCAGCTTCTTTGGGTGTAGGATTAAGTTGTGTGTTTGAGACTTTTCTTGTTTCTTGAGAAAGCGTAGTATTACTATATACCTCCCTCCTAGGACTGCTTTTGCTATATCCCAAAGGTTTTGAACAGTTGCATTTTCATTTTCATTCATTTCCATGATTTTTAGAAAATTCTTTAATTTCCTGGTTGACCATTCATTTTTTAGTAGGATGCTCTTTACCCTCCATGTATTTGAGTTCTTTCCAACATTCTTTTTGTCATTAAGTTCGAATTTCAAAGCATTCTTTTCCAAATATATGCAGGGAATGATCCCAGTCTTTTCGTACCAATTAAGACCTGATTTGTGACCTGGGATGTGATTTATTCTAGAGAATGTTGCATGTGTACCTGAGAAGAATGTGTATTTTGTTGCTTTAGGATGGAATGTTCTGAATTTATCTGTGAAATCCATCACATCCAGTGTGTCATTCAACGCCCCTATTTCCTTGTTGATCTTTTGCTTAGATGATCTGTCCCTTGCCATGAGGGGAGTGTTAAAGTTCCCCACTATGACTGTATTATTATCATTGATTGGTTTATGTAATTGGCTGCTCCCGTGTTAGGGGCATAAATATTTACAATTGTTAGATCTTCTTTTTGGATAGACCCTTTAAGTATGACCTAATGTCCTTCCTCATCTCTTATTACAGTCTTTGGCTTAAAATCTAATTTGTTTGATAGAAGAGGGCACCTGGGTGGCTCAGTGGGTTAAGCCGCTGCCTTCGGCTCAGGTCATGATCCCGGAGTCCTGGGATTGAGTCCCGCATCGGGCTCTCTGCTCAGCAGCAAGCCTGCTTCCCTTCTTCTCTCTCTGCCTGCCTCTCTGCTTACTTGTGATCTCTCTCTGTCAAATAAATAAATAAAATCTTAAAAAAAAAAGAAAAGAATTGCCACCCCAGCTTTCTTCTGATGTCCATTAGCATGATAAATTGTTTTCCACCCCTCACTTTCAATCTGGAGATGTCTTCGCATCTAAAATGAGTCTCTTTCAATAGCACATTGATGGGTCTTGCTTTTTTTGTTATCCAGTCTGATACCCTGTGTCTTTTAATTGGGAGATTTAGCTCACTTACATTCAGGGAAACTATTGAAAGATATGAATTTAGCACCATTGTATTCCCTGTAAAGTGACTGTTACTGTATATTGTCTTTGGTCTATTTTACTTTTGGGCTCTTTTTTTCCTTAGAGGAGCCCTTCTAATATTTTTTGCAGGGCTAGTTAATGATCACAAATTCTTTTAGTTTGTTTGCCCTGGGAGTTTTTATCACTCCTATTGTGAATGACAGACTGGCTGGATAAACTATTCTTGGCTGAATATTTTTCTCATTTAGCACCCTGAATATATCATGTCAGTCCTTTCTGGCATGCCAGGTGTCTGTGGAAAAGTATTATGCCTGCCAGGTCTCTATGGATAGGTCTTTTGTTTTTACCCTTGTAGGTTTAGACTTCTTTGTCCTGAGGTGTTTTCAGGATTTTCTCTTTGTCTCTGAGATTTGTAAGTTTCATTATTAAATATCAGGGTATTCACCTAGTTTTGTTGATTTTGAGAGGGGATTCTCTGTGCCTCCTGGATTTTGATGCCTGTTTCCTTCACTAGATTAGGGGAGTTCTATGCTGTAATTTGCTCCTTCTGTCCCCTGCCCTTTCCTCTTCTTCTGGGATCCCAATTACTCTAATATCGTTCTGCTTAATGGTTTCACTTATCCCTCTATTTCTCCCCTCATGATCCAGTAGTTGTTCATCTTTCTTTTTCTCAGCTTCTTTATTCTTCATCATTTGGTCTTCTATATCATTAATTCTCTTCTGCCTCATTTACCCTTGCAGTGAGACCATCTATTTTTTTTTTGCATCTCATTAATAGCTTTTTTTGATTTTGACTTGGTTAGATTTTAGTTCTTTTATTTCTCCAGAAAGGGATTCTCTAGTGTCTTCTATGCTTTTTTCAAGCCCAGCTAGTATCTAATAGTTGTTATTCTGAACTCTAGTTCTAACATCTTACTTATGTCTATACTGATTAAGTCCCTGACAGTCACTACTGACTTTTGTTCTTTTTTTCTTTTTGAGGTGACATTTTTTTTCTTGTCCTTCTGTCCAGAGAAGAATAGATGGACAAAAGAACAAAATACTTAAAATGGCAATAATGACCCCAGAAAACTATACACTAAACAAATCAGAAGAGACCTGAAACCAGAAAGGAAAAAACAAAAGATAATATAATTTGACAGGTGAGCACAATAGAGCAATACATTAGATTCTGTGTGTATTATGGTATGTTTTTTAGAAAACTAGGTCCAAAAATTATAAAGAAAGAAAAACTTATAGATGTACAAAAATGAAATTAAATATAATGAAAGGTTAGAATGAAACTGCAACAACACAAATTAAAAGACAAGAAAAGACAAAAGAGAAAGAAAGAACAACAACATCAATGAACAACAAAAAGGAAGGACTATAAACAGACAAGTGAATAGAACAGAGCAATAGACTCTCTCCTAAAAGTATTTTGGTCAGGATGTTAGAAAGGAAAATTGTATATACAAAAATAAAATTAAATACATTGAAAGGATAGAATGTAATTGTACAGATGAAAATTTTAAAAAAGACTTTAACAAAACAAAGAAATGAAATAAAAAGAGGAAGAAGAGGAAGAAAAAAAAGAAAAAAAAAGGAAAAAAAAAGAATATGATCAGTCAGGTAAATGGAATAGAGACATACATTAGATTTTGGGTGTATTTTGGTCTGTTAGAAGAAATTGCATCCAAAATTGTAAAGAAAAAAAAAGTTTTATATATATATGATTAAATTTCAATTTTTCAATTTCTGAAGGGAAAGAACATAACTATAAAAATGAAAATTAAAAAATATTTTTAAAGGAGTTTATAAAATAAGAAATTGGTTGAAAAAGGAAAAAAGAAAAGCTTTTTTAAAAAATAAAAAATAAAGTCTAAAGATTCATAGGGGAAAGGTCATGAATTCTATGTGCTTTATCACCTAGCACTGGAATTTTGCAATTCTGTGTGATGGGTAAACTTGTTCTTGGATAGACAGTCTTTTGCTGATCTTCTGGGAGAGGGGCCTATTGCAGTAATTTTCAAATATCTTTGCCCCAGGCAGAATTGCACAACCCTTGCCAGGGGTCAGGCTAAGTAAACTGCTTGGGTTTGGTCTGGGGGGCTTCTGTTTCCTGAAGGCTTTCTGTGTAGCTTTGGAGGATGAGAATGAAAATGGCACCTTCCCAACCTCTGGGCTCAGGAAGAGCCAAGAACTTGGGGCTCCCCTTCTCAGTGAGTCCTCAGAGAAAAGCAGTCAATCATTCCTCTCTCCCTGGGCTCTGGTGGCACACTGTGCTCAGCCAGCCTGTGACTGAGCATTTCTTTCTATGGAACGTGACTCCATTTGGAGTCTCCAAACTCTGAAGATTCCTGCAGCACACTTCTGCACCACTCCTCTCTGGGGAAGCAGAGGGGGTCTCACCAGTTTTGCTGCTGACTGAGGTCCTGCTCAGAGAACAGTGACCTGACTGTACCATGGATCATAGTTTATGGCCACCCCTAGCTGAGACTCTATTCCTTGGCTCACTCTTTGCAGCCAGCTTCCTTGCTCCAATACCTGGGAGCTTTGCTGCCCTCAGGCACCTCCAGTCTTCCTGTAACTTTGAGGATCCCAAGACCACACTGTCCCAGCTCAGGTTCCATCCCCACTTAGTTGCCTGAGCAATGTCCTTCACCAAAGCAGACTTCTAAAACTTCCAATTTTGTGCTCCACTGTTCTATCACTTGCCAGTAGCTGGCTGATGGAGGCTCCCTCACCCTGCCCCCACTGCTGTCTATCTTCCCACATATCGCCTTAGATTTACTTCTCCACAATTCCTACCTTGCAGAAAGTGGTTGTGTTTCTATTCAGAGAGTTGCAACTGTTCTTTTCTTGGATCTCTGTTGAGTTCTCAGGTTCAGAACATTTTGAGAGCTATAAAGCTAAATTCCTGGGACCAGATGAAATTAAGGCCTCCTACTCCTCTGCCATCTTGGGCTCCCTGAATAAAAACAATTCTTCCCATGGACTATGCAAAAGTGATGTGGGGTTTGTATTTTAAAGTGGGTTAACCTTCTAATAACAAATAAACCCTCAATTTATTATTTAGAGTTCAGCCCACTTTCTATGACTTTTAAAAAAGCAGTTAATTCATGACTTTCTTTTCTGCCTAGAATTCTATATGCTATATTCTTGAATATTTTCCTGTAAGTATCCTGGTGTATGAGAGAGATTATAATTACTTCTGTGTTGGGGAGTTGAGAATAAGGATATAGGACTTAAGAAGGCAAAGTCTACATTCCATGGAGGTACTTTTGGGTGAGGGGTGTACTAAAAGATATTATTCTTTTGTTAACCCCCATGTGCTTTTCTCCTCATTTAACACCTTTCTCATTTCTCTTTCTCTCTGATCATTACCCACCCACTGATGCCTTTTGCCCTCATCCTGACTAAAGAAAAAATTCCATGTAGATAGGTTTAGGTAGTTTAATTTCCCCTTTAAGTTTATGGCAGGCAACCAAAGTGTCACCTCTACTTCCTGACTAATATTATAAACACAAGAAAATTTTAAATTTTCCTGTTTGGAGATCTTTTCAATCAGTAGAACTTGCAAACGGAATTGGAGGGTGGGAAACACACACACACGCGCGCGTGCACGCACATGCATGCACACATACACATATTCAATTGCAGAAGTCAGATGGTATTGGTGCCCCAGAGGTCTGCCCTGGAGAGCCTCTTCTTTTCTGTCACCCTAAACAGCATCAGGAGATGACAATATTTATGCCACTGGTCACCATCACGACTCTGGTTCAACTTAGAAAAAATAAGGATTTTATATCTCGCATGAAGGAAAATAAAGCCTCATGTTTCCTCACAAATTCTGAGACTTTTTTTTCTTTCTTGAATGTTATTTCATGAGAAGAACATGGAGCAATATTATGACTTAGGCAAATGTTCCCATGAAAGTTTATTTGATGTCTCATTAGAAGGCAAACTAATGCCTCAGCAGAATCTGTCTTGCTTTTAGGAGAGATGCATAACCGGTACCAAGCTAACCAAGCAAAAGAGGATGGATTTACTGATCTGGATCATCAACAGATCTAGGCATCTGGGCCAAGGAGGGATCATGGCATGGCCATTCCTAGCCATTCTCATCCAAAACATCCACTGTGTGCTTTTAGCTCATTCTGCCATGAAGATGACATGAAGAATCTGGGAATCCACAAGCATGGCTGTACATGACAGTACTGTCTTTTAAAATGTTAGAACTACAAAGTGTGGGGGAAAATAAAACAAGCTATCTCCATCAGTTGTGTGAGTTGGGCGGCACATTCTTAATGCTTAGAAATATATGATTGAATTTCCTCTTTAATAGAAGGAGAGAACTCCAGGCTAATTGCATAGCGTTCCTTGTTCTGAGTTTCAGCCCTTTATGACTATCACCAGCAGGGGTATAATATAGCTATTTTCTCTTATGCGCAACACTCAGTTAATAATGATTTACACTTCCTACTGATGCTGCTGTCAGAGAAGCAGTGACAAATCTTGCTTAGTCTGGTGGGATACAACATTTTAGGCTTTGCTAAATACTCTATCAGGTTGGCAGCAAAATGGACAAGGTGAAAAGCCCAGTTCATCTATTGGGGACTTTTCACGACTGTGCTGACACCACACTACCCAAGCCCCCCTTGAAATTTTGAAAAGGTGCTTTAGAGCCAGAGCCTGTTTATTTATCTCTTTGGAAGTGCAAGCTATCAGGTATATGTCGTGCTGCAGTTTGAGGGTATGCTATAAAAGTGAACCCTCCCCCCAAAAGATGCAGAGCTGGCTTCTCCTGTGAAAGGCTTGCTGTGCTGTTTTCACTTGCTCCGAGCTTGCTGCTCCCTAGATGGAAGATGTTGCTTCCTTTGGGGAGGAAAGTGTGCATCATCACTTTCAGCCTTTGGGAGCCATGTATTGCTGAGAAAATTCATGTGGAAGCTGCATGACTATTTGCTCTGGGTTTTGTAGATGAAGTATTAGCACACATGAATGGTGAGACTTTTAGTGTTTCCTATATGATTTCACAATGAGCCCCAGAGTGGCTGAGGAGATTATTTACCTGTAAGGCAAGAGGTATGAAATGGCTCTCCATAAGCATAAAATGACTTTGAAGTTGTAAAAACTATGCATATTTTGCAATTTAAACCAATAGATCTCAATCTTCTATTCAGATTCCTTGTGCAAAGAACAGAAACTAACTTGAACAAACTTAAGTATAAAATGGGAGCTTACTGTAGGTGTACCCATCTCCTAGAATCTTAAAAGAGAGAAGGACAAGTAGCTGTACTTCGTGGTGTGTTGGAGAACAATCAGGAGTGAGGTGGCAATCCATCTCTCAGAGCTGCCCATGTCCATTTCAATCTCTCTTTATAGATATGCTTACTTACGTTTACGTGTGATTCAAGATGGTGTCTTCCTCCTCTGAATATCTCATACCCTGTGGTTTTGATTTGCGTTTCCCTGGTGACTGATTATATTGAGAATATTTTCAAGTGCTTATGAGTGATTTGTAAATCTTTTTTTAGAACTGATTATTCAAGTCTTGGCCATTGTTTACATGGGTTGCTTGGCTTTTTGTTGAGTGGTTTCTTTATATATTCTAGGTAGATGATACATGATTTGAAAATTTTCTCATTCTATGGATTGCCTTTCCACCTTTTTGATAATGTCATGTGATACACAAAACTCTTTAATTTTAAAGAAGTCTAGTTATCCCAGTACCATCATTGAAGATACTATTCTCCCATTGGATGATCTTTGCACCCTTGTGGAAAACCCATTGGCTATAGATGTATAGATTGATTTCTTGGTTTTCCATTCTATTCCATTGGGACTGTGAGTCTGTTCTTATATCAATACTGATTTATTTTTTCTTTAATTCCTCTAGCTTTGTAGTGTATTTTGAAAAAAAGAAGTGCGAGTCCTACAACTTTTTCCTTAGTTTTCAAGGTTTTCCCCCCTGCTATTTGGGATCCCTCATAATTACATATGAATGTGAAGATAAGCTTTTCAATATCTGCAAAAATCATTATTGGGTGAATTTTGATAGGAATTTCATTGAATCTGTAAGTATCTTTTGGTTAGTATTGACCTCTTACCAGCATTAAGTCTTCCATACCATAAACATGCAATGTCTTCTCATGTACTTAGGTCTTCTTTTATTTCTTTCCACAATATTTTATAGTTTTTAGTGTACAAATATTTTACCTCTTTGGTTAAATTTATTCCTAGGTATTTCATTATTTTGATGGTATGGTAGGTGAGATCAGTTTTATAACTTCCTTTTTTGATTGTTCATTGCTGATATATATAAACAAAACTAATTTTATGAGTTCATCTTGTACTCTGAAACTTTGCTGAGTTCATTAATAGGTCTATTTTTCCTTATGTGTGGATTCTTCTGAAATTTTCTTTATATAGATCATGTTCACTTGTGGATAGTTTTAATTCTTTATTTCAAAATGCCTTCTATTTCTTTTCCTGCCTAAATTTTCTTTTAGCTCCTTAAATATATCATTCCCCTGCCCCTGGCCTTCATGGTACCTAATGGGAAATTGAAGGATAATCTTACTGAGAATACATAATATGTGACAAATTGCTTCTTTCTTGCTTGTTTTAAGATTCTCTCTTTGACTTTAGTTTTCAACAGTTTCATTATAATACGTCTCAGTGTGGATCTCTTTTAGTTTTTATTACATGGAGTTCATTGAACTTCTTGGATACATGGATTCATACCTTTCATCAAATTTGACAGTATCTTAATGTGGTTTTGATTTGAATTTCCCTGATGGCTAATGATGATGAACATTTTTTCCATGGGTCAGTTAGCCATTTCTGTGTCTTCTTTGGAGAAGTGTCTGTTCAGGTCTTCCATCCATTTTTTGACTTGACTATCTGTTTTTTGGGTGTTGAGTTTGAGAAGTTCTTTATAGATCTTGGATATCAGCCCTGTGTCTGTAGTATCATTGGTGAATATCTTCTCCCATTTTGTGGGTTGCATCTTTGTTTTGTTGACTGTTTGCTGTGCTTTGAAGAAGCTTTTTATCTTGATGAATTCCCAAAAGCTCATTTTCACTTTTGTTTTCCTTGCTTTTGGAGATGTATCTTGAAAGAATTTGCTGTGGGGTGCCTGGGTGGCTCAGTGAGTTAAGCCTCTGCCTTCGGCTCAGGTCATGATCCCAGGGTCCTGGGATGGAGCTCCGCATCGGGCTCTCTGCTCAGCAGGGAGCCTGCTTCCTCCTCTGTGCCTGTTTCTCTGCCTACTTGTGAACTCTGTCTGTCAAATATACAAATAAAATCTTAAAAAAAAAAAAAGAAATAAAAAAAGAACTTGCTGTGGCTGATGTCAATGAGGTTACTGCCTATGTTCTCCTCTAAGATTTTTTATGGATCCCTGTCTCACATTGAGGTCTTTCATCTATTTGGATTTATCTTTGTGTGTAGTGTAAGAGATAGTCAAGGTTCATTCTTCTGTATATAGCTGTCAAATTTTCCCAGCACAATTCATTGAAGAGACTCTTTTATCCATTGGATATTTTTTCCTGCTTTGTCAAATGTTATTTGACCATAGAGTTCACCATAGACTTATTTGACCATAAAGCCCATATCTGGGGTCTCTATTCTGTCCCATTAGTCTTTGTATCTGTTTTTGTGCCAGTAACATTCTGTCTTGGTGATCACAGCTTTGCAATACATAACTTGAAATCAAGAAACATGATGCCCCATCTTTGTTTTTCCTTTCAACATCTCCTTGGTAATTCAGAGTGTTTCTGGTTCCATACAAATTTTAGGAATGTTTGTTCCAGTACTGTGAAAAATGCCATTGATATTTTGATCAAGATGACATTGAAAATACAGATTGCTCCGAACAGCATAGACATTTTTTTTTTTTTAAACAGTGTTTATTCTTCTGATCCTTGAGCATGGAATGTTTTTTCGTCTTTTTGTGTCTTCTTCAACTTCTTTCATGAGTGTTCTGTAGTTCCTAGAGTATAGATCCTTTACCTCTTTGGTTAGGTTTATTCCAAGGTATCTTATGGCTTTTGTATTGATATTGTAAATACCAATTTGTATTGGTATTGTAAATAAAATAAATTCTCTTTCTCTTTCTACAGTTACACTGTTAGTGTATAAGAAAGCAACTGATTTCTGTGCATTGATTTTATATCTTGCCACATTACTGAATTGCTATATGAGTTCAAGTAACTTAAGAGTGGAGTCTTTTGGGTTTTCCACATAAAGTATCATGTCATCTGTGAAGAAAGAGAGTTTTACTTCTTTTTGCCAATTTGAATAACTTATTTCTTTTTGTTGACTGATTACTGTTGCTAGGCCTTCTAGTACTACTTTGAACAATAGTTGGCAAGGGTGGGTATCCTTATAGTGAAAAGAAGGGCCATAAGTACCCCAATGTTCATAGCAGCAATGGCCACAAACACCAAACTGTGGGAAGAGCTAAGATGCCCTTCAACAGATGAATGGATAAAGAATATATGGTACATATACAATGGAATATTACACCTCCATCAGAAAGGATGAATATCCAACTTTTGTATCAACATGGACAGGACTGAAGAAAATTATGCTGAGTGAAATAAGTCAAGCAGAGAAAGTAAATTATCATATGGTTTCACTTAATTGTGGAGCATAATGAATAACATAGAGGACATTAGAAGAAAGGGAAAAGTGATTCGGGGTAAATCAGAGGGGGAAACAAAGAATCAGATACTGTGGACTCTGAGAAACAAACTGAGGAAGGGAGGGGGTGGGAGTTTGGGTGAACCTGGTGGTGGGTATTAAGAGGGCACGTATTGCATAGAACGTTGGGTGTGGTGCATAAACAATGAATCTTGGAACACTGAAAAAATAAAATTAAACTAAAAAAAAAGTGGGTATCCTTGTCATGTTCCTCTGTTAAGAGAAATGCTCTCAGTTTTTCCCTATTGACAATGATATTCACTGTGGGTTTTTCAAAGATGGATTTTAGAAAATTGAGGAATGTTTCCCCTATCCCTATACTCTGAAAAATTTTAAACAGGAAAGGATGCTGTATTTTGTGCTTTTTCTGCATCATTTGAGAAGACCATGTAGTTCTTCTCTTTCTCCTATTCATGTGTTCTATCACACTGAATAATTTGCAAGTATTGAACTGCCCTTACATCCCAGGGAAGGACCCCACCTGGTCATGGTGGGTAATCCCACCATGTGTACTGTTGGATCTTATTAGCTAGGATCTTGTTGAGAATTTTGGCTTCCATATTCATCAGGGATATTGGTCTGAAATTCTTGTTTTTGATGGGGTCTTTGCCTGGTTTTGGGATCAAGGTAATGCTGCCTTCAAAGAATGAGTCTGGAAGTTTTCCTTCTGTTTCTACTTTTTGAAACAGCTACAGGAGAATAAGTATTATTTATTCTTTGAGTGTTTGGTAGAATTCCCCAGGGAATCCATCAGGTCCTGGACTCTTGTTTTTTGGGAGGTTTTTCAATACTGCTGTAATCTCTTCACTGGTTATCAGTCTATTCAGGTTGTCAATTTCTTCCTGTTTCAGTCTTGGTAGTTCATAGATTTCCAGGATTACATTCATTTCCTCTAGGTTGCTTAATTTATTGGAATATGGCTGTTGGTAATAATTTTCTACTCATTGTTTTTATTTCCTTGGTGTTAGTTGTGATCTATCTCCTTTCATTCATAATTCTATTAATTTGGGTCCTTCCTCTTTTTGGGGGGGAAGTCTGGCCAATGGTTTATTGATCTTATTAATACTTTCAAAGAACAAGCTTCTAGTTTCATCAATGTATTCTACTATAGTTCTGGTTTATAATTCATTGATCTCTGTTCTAATCTTAATTATTTCCCTTCTTATATGTGGGTTAGGCTTAATTTATTGTTGATTCTCCAGATCTTTAAGGTGTAAAGATAATTAGTGTGTTCATGATTTTTCTTTTTTTCTTTTCTCTCTCTCTCTCTCTTTTTTTTTTTTTAGTGAGGCTCGGAAGGCTAAGTATTTTCCCCTTAGGACCAACTTTGCTTATCTCATAGGTTTTGGACTTAATGTCTTTTCCTTCTCATGGGTTTCCATGAATTGTTTAAATTCTTCCTTGATTTCCTGATTGACCCAAACATTCTTGAGCAGGATGATCTTTAGCTTCTATATATTTGAATTTCTTTCAAACTTTTTCTTTGACTGAGTTCCAGTTTCAAATCATTGTTGTCTGAGAATGTGCAGGGAATAATCTGTCTTTTGGTATTAGTTGAGACCTGATTTCTGACCCAGTATGTGGTCTGTTCTGGAGAAAGTTCCATGTGTGCTTGAGAAGAATGAGTATTCTGTTTTAGGGTGGAATGTTCTGTGTATATCTATGAGGTCCATCTGGTCCAGTGTGTCATTAAAAACTCTTGTTTCTTTGTTGATTTTCTGCTTAAATGATCTGTCTATTGCTGAGAGTGGCACATTGAGGTTTCCTACTATTAACATATTATTATTAATATGTGTCTTTATTTTAATTAGCTGTTGGCTTATATAGTTAGCTGCTCCCATGTTGGGAGCATAGATATTTACAGTTGTTAGACCTTGTTATATAGACCCTTAAGAATGATATAGTGTCCTTCTGTATCACTAACTACAGTATTTAGCTTTAAATCTAATTTGTCTGATATGAGAATTGCTTACTCAGCTTTCTTTTGAGGTCTATTGGCAGGAAAAATGATTCTCTATTTCTTCACAGTCTGGATGTATCTCTAGGCTAAAATGAGTCTCTTGTAGACAGCATGTGGATGGGTCCTGTCTTTTTATCCAACCTGCAACTCTGTGCCATTTTATGGGAGCATTTAGGCAGTTCACATTGAGAGTGAATATTGAAAGATATGACTTTATTGTCATCATGTTTCTGTGAAATCCTTGTTTCTATATATTGTCTCTGGATATTTATATTCTATATAACTCTTGTGGTCTTTCTCCTTTTGTAGAACCCACCTTAATATTTCTTGCAGGGTCATCTTAGTAGTCACATATTTTTTTCAGTTTCTGCCAGTCCTGGAAGTTCCTTATTTCCCCATCCACTCTGAATGACAATCTTGCTGGATAAAGAATTCTTGGCTGCATGTTCTTTTCATTTAGTACCCTGATTATGTCTTGTCATCCCTTTCTTTCCTGCCAGGTCCCTGTGGACAGGTCTGATGTTATTCTCATGTTCCCTCCTCTTTATGTAAGGAATCTCTTCCCCCCAACTGCTCTCAAGATGATTTCCTTGGTTCTAAGACTTGTGAGTTTTACTATTATATGCTGGGGCATTGGTCTGTTCTCCTTGATCTTGGGAAGGGTCCTCTCTGCCCCAAGGACATGAATGCCTGTTTCATTCCCCAGATTAGGGGGGTTCTTGGCTACAATTTGCTCAGATATGTCTTCAATCTTCTCTCTCTCTACTCACTCGGGGATCCCAATAATTCTGACATTTGAATGCTTCATGGCATCATTTATTTCTCTAATTCTGTTTTCATGGATTTTAAGCTGTTTATTCCAGGCCTCCTCCTGTTTCTTCTTTTCTATCAGTTTGTCTTCTAGATCACTGATTTGTTCTTCTGCCTCATTTACCCTTGCTGTTAGAGTATCTAGATTAGATTGGATCTCATTGATAGTATTTTAAAATTCTGCCAGATAAGCTCTCACTTCTGACCTTAGAGAATCTATGTTGCCATAAATGGTTTTCTTCAACCTAGCTATCGTCTGCATAACTGTTACCCTGAAGTCTATTTCCAACATCTTGCTTATGTCCATATCCATTAGTTCTGTAGCAGAGATCATAGTCTTTGAGTTTTTCCTATTTGGGGGGTTCCTTAGTCATTCTGTTGAGTGGTGGTTGAGGGAATGTAGAGAATCCAAATTATTGACCACAACCCAAGCAAGATGCACCTATTTTATAGGGACCTTAGGGTTGTCAGCCTCTTGTTCTTCCAGCCTGTCTTCTAGGGGAGGGCCCTGCAGTGTTGTTACTCAGGCAACCCTGTTTGGGCAGAGTTGCCCTGCCCCTTGTAGGGGGATGGGTTTAGTAAAAACCAGTTTTCTGAAAAAAAAAAAAAAAAAAAAAAAAAAAGAACAGTTTTCTGGGTCTTTCATTCTCTGGGCACTTTTTCTGGTGGCTTCCCATGTCCCCGCCCTGAGAGTCAGAGCAGAAGTGACCATATTCAAACCTTTGTGTCAGAACAGGGAGATTGGAGTCTGCCCCTCAGAGAGATCTCCAGGATATAATGTCCCCGCTTCTGTTTGTGCTGTCCAAAACCACAGTGCCCTAGGTTGTGTGCTCCACAACAGCACTTCCAGCCCTTGCTTCTAGGTCCAGGCATGTCTCTGCCCTTTGTGATTCTAAAACTGCCAGCCACCCTCATTTGGCATGTATGCCCATGCAGCTCCAGGTTTCAGTCTGGGGGGCTGCCCAGAAGTCATTTCCCTGCCACTACTGGTCTGCGAATCTGTGCCCAGTTCCCAGCTTGGGAGGCTTTTGTGCTCAGGTGGTGTAGGTTCCCAGAGGCCCCCTCTCCCTTCCATTTATCTTTCAATATCTGCCCACAGAATCATGGCTCTCTGCTTCACACCTTGAGACCAACCGCCTGAGATATTTTGTTTGTAGTGTTCTAGATATATCTTCTTACATCACAGGCTGATTTTGTGGGTGTTTGGAGTGGTCTAATAGATAGTCTGCTCAATTCAGGGGACCCGTTGAAATAGGGCCCCCTATTCCTCTGCCATCTTTGCATCTCTCTGAATACTAGGAGTTTTTTTTTAATTTATTTTATTTATTTATTTATTTATTTTTAATCTTTCAGTTTTTTTCAGGTTGTCTCTTGCTGAGGCACTTCTCTAACAGTTAGGAAGTTTTACGCTGAGCCCAGAAATCAGTAACAGGTGAAAAACTAGGGTCTCCAGTATTTTTTTGAGCAGGCACCTTGCACATGGCTTTTTAAATTCCTCTGTATACATGGTGCTTTTGAGTTTCCTAATGCCCCAAGAAATTATCTCCAACATTTCCTTTTCGGATGTAGGCAGTCTATTTCATGCCTCAATCATAATATTTTATCTGAAGTCATTGCAGATTGTTAGTTAGTCTTACATATATTCAACCATAGCCTGACACTTTCCTGCCCTGTGTTGGTTCCACATTAGACAAACAAAAACTGCTTCTGTTTTGCAAGTGGCCTAGAATAGTCGTAAACAAAAATTTGCAAGTAAGATCTCTATTCCTTCTGGAACCAGAGACCAGATCCCACATTGGGAATGGAGGTTGTCATCTTTGAGACTTACTGATTCATGAAAGGCATGAGACAAGGGAAACAAAAAAAAGTCACAAAGCTTTCCTATCACTTTTAACTTGCTTTTTCTGATTTTAAAGTCTCTTCACAGCTTTTAAACTTTGACTGTTTTCCACAATTCTAGCAATGTTGGTTCTGACAGTCCCTGCTTGTTTTTTAATGTTTCTGGGGATGTGGGACAGGAACTTGAAGCGGTCTACTCTTCCAGTTTGCCGACATCCACTCTAGTAGTATTTTGTTTGTTGTTTGTTTGTTTGTTTATTTATCAAAGAAAGGTGCCAGGTTTATTTTGAAAACAGGAGTTGAAAAATAACTATAGCTTTTACATCACACTGTAGCCTGATGCCTGCTTTAAAAATATTTTACTGGAATAGCCATGCTTATTTTCTTATGTATTATCTATAGCTTTGTTCATGCTATAACAGCAAAGCTGAATGATTTCAACAGAAAATGTATGGTCCCCAAAGCCTAATATTGACTCCCTGGACCTTTACAGAAAAAGTTTGTAGATTCTGTTTTAAAGTAAGTGCTGCCTGTCTGTTTAATTATACAGGTTTCCATTTAATGTTACTTAAATATGTACAAAGTTGCATATAAAATTTTTGTACTTATAGAAATCACAAACTTGTGAAACAAAAACAGATTTTAAAGGGAGTCAAAAAGCTCTAGAAAGTTGATATGGCTAAAATCAACAACTTGATTTAATGTGAGGTTCTTTTGATGAGATAAAATTGGTGATGCTGTCTTTAAGTGGAGAAATTACTTACCTGATTTTAGTTCTCAATAACTTGATTTGATTTTTGATTTTGAAAATGATTCCTTTGAATCATGATTATTACCATTTTTATTTTTCCTTTTTGACAGTAAGCTTGTTAAATAAGCTAATAGTTTTTTTTTTTTTTTTTAATATGTAAAGACCAATCATTTCCATTATAACTTTTTTTAGTTTGGGATCCACAGGAGCAGTCCCTGAGAATAAAGATTCCCATAAAATCGACTTATTTAGGACATGTTATCAGGAGAAACTGAATAGAAGGGTGGAAAATAAATAGGGGGAGGAAAAAAGTTAAGTAACAGTTAACTTCACCAGAAGTTCTAGCCTGAGCCTGATCCTGGAAGTGTAAAGTATACCTCAGAGTTTGTCCAGAGTTGAGGTTGGGGAGCTGGGCTTTTATTCTCACTGAACCACTTATGCATTGCTTAAGGATGCCCAGGGAATATCCACACCTATGTACTTATGGTTCTGCACAGGCGTGGACAAAATGTCTCCAGTAGTCCAGCGTAATTTTTCCAAGAGAGTTTTGTGTGCTAGCTCTTCAAAAGAGTACACATTGCACATTGACTACTCTCTTACTGATATTCTGATTGCAAATAAATATAAGTGGAACAATATGTTAGCTTGAAATGTAAATAGAATGCCGATTGGTATGATACAGGTTTTTATTAGTTTAGGGTGTCTATACTACTGTAAGTTGGAGGAGGACTCAATTCTCTCAGCACATTTACTATGCAAATAAACTTTCAATTTTCATTTGTACAGTACACTGATATGCTATTTGGCTTTCACTTTGAGAGGATGCATCATTTACTTATCAAGTCCTTCTGTCCTTTTCTCATTAGCTTTCCACTAGTAAAGTACTGTGTTTCTCAGAGACACTATATGATTTCTATGGTATCAAATCAACATTTCAATTTACTAAATAATTTAAAAAATTAATTTTTATTACATGAACGTATCTTTCAATTGTGAATTGGTTCCATTATGTTTGTTATGTTTATATCTGGTAAAATAAGTCAATGAGTTCAATGGCCAATTAAGGATGATTGTGTCCTTTGGACATTACAACAAAACAAACCTAGGGCAGCCTGATATGCTCTTCAACATGTTAAAAATTAAACATTATTGCCCTAGGTGATTATTTGGGTACAATACATTTGTAAATACAAATCAAACATAAACGCTGGGACAAAATTTTTTTGATGATGTATTATTTAAAATATTATCCCAAAATAAATTTGCAGAATTTAAAAATATTATCAAGACCTTGTAAAGTACTGACTATATGTTGGTAGGTTGCATAGAGTCTGTGGACATGTTGGAAATACTAAAAGACTTTAGACTTCTAAATATGCAACTTTACATGTATTTTAATTGCCTCATTTATAGTTAGTCTCCCATTTAAATTATGATTATTTGAGAGAAGAACTTTGTGTCTATTGCTTTATAATCCCTATAATTGACATGGGCTATTATTTTCACATAGTAAATGCTTAATATGTTATATAATATCATAGGTAGGAGGATGAAATAGAAGCCCAAAGACTTGCTATGCCATTTGAAATCAAGGAAGGGAGTTGGAGAGAGAACAAGATGTGGCATCAGAAGACTAGAGCTTGAATCCATGGTCTATCACTTATTAGCAGGGTTTTTTAATGTTATTATGTTTTTAATCTCTTAGTTGAAATCTTATTTTGTTGTGTTATTTCCCTGATTTTATTATTATTATTGTTTCCCAGTGCTCCATGCAATCTGTGCCCTCTACAATACCCACCACCTGGTACCCCGACCTCCCACCACCCGCCCCTTCAAAACCCTCAGATTGTTTTTCAGAGTCCATAGTCTCTCATGGTTCATCTCCTCTTCCAATTTCCCCCAACTCCCTTCTCCTTTCTAACTCCCCATGTCCTCCATGCTATTTGTTATGCTCTATAAATTAGAACAATTTTTTTATTCTAACTTCTTTGACAGGAAATTCTATATGTCCATTTCTTTTGGGTCAGTTACTGGAAATATACTGTGTTCTCTTGGTAATTATTTTATCCTGATTCTTCAGGATCCCTGTAGCCTCGTGTAGATGTCTTTTCATTTGAAGAGGCAATCAGCTTTTCCAGATGTTATGGACTGACTTTGGTAGAGAAAGATCACCTGTGCATGAGCACATTGGCACATCTTATGACCATATGTCTTGTGATGTAGGCATTAAGTGTGGATATGTGGGGTTGTGGCTCCAGGTCTAGGAAGGCATGGTGACCCACTGGATCAAAACAGTAGGGTTCACAGAACTGACAACTGTATGGTCTTTGGTGAACCCTGTGTGGGGTCCATGGACCTTGCAAGAAATGATGCTTAGTCTAGGGTTTGGGGAGGAACTCAGGTGGTTGCTATTTGCAAAGGCAAATACCTGTGGGGCAAAAGCAGTGAAATCTACAGGGGGAACTATGACTGCTGTGCTGGCCATGGATTCCTCTTCAGTAGTGAAAGCTGCTGAGATCCTCTGCAGAGCTAGTCCCTGGGAACTGCAGTCCCTGCCACTTCAAAGTGGATATTGATACTTGGCTGCTTATCTTCCTTTTTCCAAGACAACTCAATATGTCTCAGCTGTTCTGGTCTCCAGATGAAGTAAAACCAAAGCAGGTCCTCATGTGAGACCTCAAAAGCCCAAGGAAGCCAGTTATTTACCTGGCTTTCACTTTCCTGGCATGGGAAATTCTTTCTAATTGGATAGTTCCCTCTTGGAGCTGAGCAGTGCTGTCCTGGGGATGTGATGATGCTCTGTTCTTCCTTTCCTTTTCCTGCAGTTATTCCCCAGTATTTTGTTCCACTGTGTTGCAGAAGTTTCTTAGGTGGATTCCTGAGCATTTCCAGAGATGTTTTTGTTCACTGGTAGGTGTTTAATTATTGATATTTGTGAAGAGCTGGAGGCTGAGATTTCCTTCTCCACCATCTTGGTGACATCACTCTCTCTAATGTTAATGTCTTACATAATTATGGAACTCTTGTTAAAACTAAGAAGTTAACTTCAATACATTAGTATTATCCAAACTCCAAACCTTATTTGAATATCCCTAGCTTTTTTACTACAGTCCTTCGCATAGTGTTGTTAACATGTAATATTTCTAGCTTTTCTTTTTTCTCACTCCTCCAACGTTTAGATTATTCTTTGCCCACAACCTTTGTTTCCTCTCCTGCTCCTGCCCACACCCCTGTCAAACTAACCCCAGGAGAGTCTTACTCTTGCCAGTCTGGTTCCTAGAGATTTTGCTGCAGAACTAGGGAATGAAAAGAAGGACCTGAACAGATTGTCAAGGAAGAGGTGGGAGGAGAGGGTACACTCTCGGAGACTAAAGTCATCTACATGGGAAGAAGAATAGAAAGAAAGAAGGGGAAATAGAGTGAAAGGAAATTTATTAGAGGGGTACAAAGAGTTTCAAACTCCTGATTAAGTAAATGAGCTCTTGGACTACAAAGCCTTAGATGTTTGTGTCTGAAGATATATATTTATTTAACCATTAAATTCTCCATGAGTGGAGACTTAGAAGACATCATACTTCAATTTGATCATTTCAGGGATCTATAAGATCAAATACTGCCTTCTTGTCGCCTGCATGCAAGTCTTACCTCCTCCCATTTTTTGCTAAATGCTCACTCCATCTTTCATTAGGCACAGCTTCTCACCACCTGAGAGAATTGCCTTTCTTTTTTTCTTGTTTTACAGGTTCTGCTTAAAGGAAACTGCATCTGGACTGCATTAGCCCCTGAGAACAGTCTTCCCCCAACCCTTCACTTTCTCACCATCTTCAACACAGTAATAGTCAATCATGTTGTGTAAATATCAGACATTCTCCTGAAGGATCTAGGCTATATTGATCCAATTCTAATCTCACAGGATTCTGATTTCATTTTTCCTTGAGACTCAGTAACATGTGACCTGGTACACAGCTTCGTCAAGTTCCTGATAGTGACATTTTCTTTACAGCATTTATTAGCATTCTCAGGCAGGTTTCATAATTAGTCTGAACATCTGTTTTATGTCTGTGGAATGGAGGTAATTATTATCTCACAGAGCTATTGTGAGGATTAAGTCAGATAGTATGTGTAAAGCACCTGGCACAGTGCATGGTAAATGGCCAATGTCCCTAACCACATGGCAGCCCTCAGGTGGCAGAAGATGCACATCTGGAGCTTAGCTTCCTGATAGGGAGTTATGTCCCTTATGCTTCTTATTTTTTCATCTCTGTATCATCCATAAGACATGTGACATTTAGTTACTCATAAAAGCTGCTCAATTACTGTTTATGTCTAAATTCCAGGAAGTAGCATTAAGTGTACTGGATTCATCTCCCATCCTTGGTGCCTGGTCTAATACCTGAACATAGGCTGGATAATTATTATCTTTCCCCTGGCCTCTCCTGCTGCAGGAACCTGTGCTTGAATTGGAATTAAAGCTGCCCTAAAAAGACAAATAGCTCTGGAGAATGAGTCTCCTGATTCTCCTAACCCTGTGCCAGGAACATGTCTGAGGCCTGTCCCAAGAAGGAGCACCAAGGTAGAGAGAAGACAGAGAGAAAACACAGGGCTCCAGGCCACCAACTCTGGCATCCTAACAATGATGACCCACGAGCCAACATATGTAAACCATCTTCCAGAGGTCAAGCTAACTGTATATTCAAATTGTCTAAAATCTTATGCAGCAAGATTAGCTGTTATTTGATTTCAAAGTGATTCAAGGTGCAGGTAAATGCTCCAAAGCTACTTCACCATTCTATTAATCAAACTATCCAAACCTATTTATCACTTGACGCTCTCTTGATAATTGTTGCATTCAAAATTCTCTAGATATCCTAAACTGTTTTTTTAAGGTAAGGATAATTTTAACAATCAAATACAAGCCATAAATCTCTTGCCAGAACCTTGCATGTATGTATACACACAAAATTGACATATAGTTTCTACGAACTAACAAATCCTCTGAAACCTACTTTTGCATCCCCATTTCCATGGACCTTGAGTTGAAAAACCTAGTTAGAATACTTCATACATTAACCAATGATGAACATTCAAATTGGGCCTGATGAAAGATGGTAGAGATATAGACTTACCCATTATCTCATGGATCTCTCAACATATTACTCTTGTGATGTAAAGACCAAATGTCAGGTGAATGAAGATGCATTAATTTTCATGAAAATTAATGTAAAACTTACATTTTAATGTAAAATAGGAGACAAGTCTAGTTAAGAGAACATATCCTTTACAGGAAGACACTTGAGCTACATGTCCACTTATCAGATGCGCTGGTGCACTACCATGATTCCTCTGCCAGCCATGCCAAAGACCTCATGGCAGATGAAGTGCCCATGAGAATCCTTATGGTTATATTGGTATGTACATGACCTAGAAAAGTAGTCCAGGGAGCCCCTCAAGAAGGAAAATGTCTTTTTTGAATGTCAACCTACATTCAAGAGTGATAATAATATCAGTGACCAAAGTGAACTAGATGCAATTTTTCATAAAGCATTGAGGAAAGATAAAGCTACCTGACATATAGTCTCAACCCAGCCCAAAGATCTCTGTTCTATTGTTTATCTATCTATCTAATCTATCAATCATCTATCATCTATCTATACATATTTTCATGTAAACTTTTACTGAAATATAATACACACAGAAAATCATAAGGATATATCTTTATGAATTTTTTAAAAATGAAAACACCCATTTAAGCCTGGTCAAATAAAAAAGAAATAAAATAATACTTGCATCCCAGAACCTATTCTTTTTCCTCACTTATTTACTATCTACCCGTCTGCATTCACATAAAGGTCAAGTTGGCCCGTTTTTATAAATGGAAAAAATACATCATGTATTCTTTTCTGCTGGGCATTATGTTTATGAAATTCATCTATGTTGAGTGTAATGGTAATTCTTTTTCACTGTGGAATACTATTTCATTATATGAATATATCACTAATTTTTTCTGCTATTATTGGAGATGTATATAATTTCTACTTATCATTTTTGAATAATGCAGCTGTGAGAATTCTAGTCATACATCATTTGATGAGCATATGTATGTATCTTTGCTGGGTATTTTCCTAGTATTGAAATTAATGATTCATAATTTACATATATTCTTACTATTGTTGCCAAACACATGTCCAAAGTGGTTGTGTCAATTTACATTTCCAGCAATAGTGAATAAGTATTCTATTGTTTCACATCCTCACCAAGATTTGATATTATCACATTTTGTTTTTATTTGTTTATTTATTTCAGATTTTATTTATTTATTTGACAGAGAGAGAGAGAGAGAGATCACATGTGGGCAGGCAGAGAGAGAGGGGGAAGCAGGCTCCCTGTGAGCAGAAAGCCTGATTTGGGGTTCAATCCCAGGACCCTGAGATCATGACCTGAGCTGAAAGCAGGGCCTTAACCCACTGAGCAATCTAGAAACCCCTGTTTTTATTTTAATATTCATTAGTTGCCTTGTGTGAAGTGGTATTCATTCTGTTTTTTTTTTTGTTGTTGTTATTGTTATTATGTTTGGTCAGCCAACATATAGTACATCATCATTTTTTTTTTCAATGATTCATTCATTCAATGATTCAATGATTCATTAATTGTGCACACCCAGTGCTCATCACAACACATACTCTCCTTAATACCCATCACCTGTAATCCCAGCCCCCCCCGTGTCCCTCCCTTCTGTAACTCTCAATTTGTTTCCCAGAATGTGGTTTTTTATTTGGATTTTAATCATTACTAATGAGGTTGAAATTTTTTTTTTTTTAAAGATGTATTTATTTTAGAGAGAGAGAGAGAGAAAGCATGGTGAGTGGAGGGGCAGAAGGAGAAGGAGAGAGAGAATCTCAGGAAGATTCCCTGCTGATAACTGAGCCCACTACCAGCTGGATCCCACAACTCTAAGGACATGACCTGAGCTGCAGACACTCAACAGACTGAGCCACTCAGGTGCTCCAATTTATTTTGTTATTGGCATAAACTTTTAAGGCATATTTTTAATGTTATTGGCAAACCCTTTTAAGAAATTTTTTGCTCAAGTCCTGTACCCATTTAAAAAATTAGAGATTGTTTTTTTCTTATTGATTTTTAAGATTTCTTTATATACTCTAATATAAGCTTTTTGGTATAAGTAGAGCAAATACTATCCCCATTCTCTAATCTACTTTTTCATGTTCTTGTTGGCATCTTTTGATAAAAAGAAGTTCATAATTGTTATAAAAGTCCAGTTTGTTACGTTTCTCTATTATATTCCTGCTTTTTAGAAAGTTTAATTTAGGAAATCTTTGCCCATTAATCCCCTTCACCTATTTTGCACATCCCCCCCCATCCTTTTCTCCTTTGGCAAGCACCAGTTTGTTCTCTGTATTTACGAGTCAGTTTCTGTATGTTTGTTTTTAAATTTGTTTGGTTTTTCAGTTATAAAATAAATAAGTTATGGGGATGAAAAGCACAGTATAGGGAATATAATCAATAATGTAATAATTTGGTATTGTAACTATACTTACTGTGGTGAGCATTGAATAATGTATAGAATTGTCATACCACTATGCTATATACCTGAAACTAATATAACATTGTACATCAACTTTACTTCAATACAAAAAGAAAGAAAAATAGTTTTTCCAATCCCAAGGTCAAAATGATACCATAAAGTTGTGATTATTCTTTATTATATCCTAGATATATATTTATATATACATATATATAAATATATATATAAATAAATATCCTAGATATATATTTATATATATATAAAATTTATATATATATATAAAAATTTATTGTTTTTACTTTTTATGTTTTGGTATGGAGTTTAGCTGGTGTGAGGTAAAGTCAAAATTCATTTTTTCCCCATGTGAATATCCAATTGATCCTTTATTACTTATTTATTTAAAAGACCATCCTTTTCTCACTGCACTGCAGTAGAACCTTGGTTATAAACCAAGTGACCACTTGTGTGTCTGATTTTAGACTTTCTATTTTGTTCCATCTGTCTATATGTTTGTTCTTGCACTAATTCTACATTGTCTTGATTGTTGCAGCTTTAATAAACATAGATCTCCATTCATCTAAGTATTCTACATGAAATTTAGAATTGTCAATTTCCCAACACAAATTACTGATGGGAAGAATTGACTTTTTTTGGAGAATTAATATCTTTGGCATACTGAGTCTTTCAATCTCTGAACATGGTATGTCTTTAATTTGTTTAATTTTGGCAAAAGTGGGATTTTTAGGGTTCTCTTAAGTCGATTTAATTTATTAATTTCTAGATAGTTAATGTTTCTCTATGATTTTTTAAATGGCATTACTTTAAAATTTCATGTTATAATTGTCTGTTGTTTACCCATAGAAATCCATTGGATTTTTGGTAGTTGACCTGAAATACAGCCAATTTGCTAAACTTACTTATCAATGGTAGTCATTTATAACTGGTTGCATTTCTCCCCCCTGCAAGAATCCATGGGCAGGGGCTGCTGATACAATGTTGATTCCATTAGTTTGCTTGACCTCACACCTTCAACATTCAACTTCTCTCATCTTTCTTAACCAGTGGGAAATTGATTGTTTCAATTCTCCTCTCCTTTCAATTTTCTTCATTTTCCAAGCCTCCACTTTGTTTGCTAAACAAGTTCATTATATGTAATTTTTAAATTTCTTTCCTGCACTTTCTCACTACTTTTTTTTATTATTGTCTGTTACTGGCTTTGCTGCATCATAGAGATAGTATTTATGGTTTTTACGCAAAGCATATATGTAACTGCAAACAAAGCAACTGCATTTTTAAACAACGGTATTAGTTATTTTGTGACCAGAAAGCAATGCTGTAGGAAGTTTCATTCTAACATTGCAGTTTTTTGTTTATGGAAAATGTTTCTTTTTATTTTAGGAAGTTGGTTAGAAATATTGGTTAGGGTTGCAATTTTTTCTGTTTAAAATAATGAAGAAAGGTTCTTGGTTAGTGTTTTGCAAAGAAATGTCTGATTTTCAGAAATGAATTAATGACCAAAGTGGAAAATTCCTATATTATAAATGAGCCCTTTACTATGCTGAAATGAAAATCATAGATAACAAAACAAATCTACATCTTAATTTCAAAATCCCCCAATTACGGTATATAGAAGAAAGAATGAAAGCAACTTATGATATGATAATATAAGTACAGTGTACAAGTGCTTAGGTATAATTACATTAGAAGACAACAAGGTAGTGAGTCTCACATTTATGCATATAATCAAGCTAGTAGGGAAGTTAGCAATATCCCAATACTGCCAATGCTGCTTTTCTGGGTGACATGACTTTTCAAAACAACAAATATCTTTTTAAAAGTTCTGATTAAAACCAAATATAGATTTTCTTTATACTGTATTACATTCCTGGAAAACTCAGGGTAAATCAAAACATGCAAAATTTTTATGATTTTAAGTTTTGAAAAAGTAGGTTCTAGTTCACTTAATAAATTTTTACTTACATGAATTTCCTTTGGGTTGTTTTAAAGTTCTGCAAGGTGCAGAATAACCCTTCACTTTCTGGGACTGTTTTGCATTTTACAGGAAGCGTAACACACCTGAATCTCTATCACTAACTTCCAGTGATGCCTCTCAAACATTGTGACTGCCAAAACACCTAATTACAAATTTTCAAAACACCTAATTAAGAATCAGAAACAGAATAGATTATCAAACAGATATTCTGGATTGTTTAATTTATTGTTACTGTATCAGAGTTTAACAGAAGATGCAAATAGCAAATGAGTACAAGTAAGCAGCCATAAGTGATAAAAGGCTAAATGATTGTTAAGGGTTGAAAGACAACATCAGAATCCCACCTTAACTTCCAGGTTTCTAGGATTAAATAAGAAAGTATTGAAGTTCACATTCCACGTGAGAGATCTATGGGGATCTGTCCTTTCAGAGGCTAGACAGCTACAGAGTTAAAAAGGGGTTGTTTCACTGGTTTCAAGTGAATTTTCTAAGTGGTCAGCATAGGAATAATTTGTGAGCTTCTAATCTATACATCTGATACAGTTCATGTTTTTATTATTAGATAAGACTGCATAGATAGAAGTGTAGGTCTTAAAATTGTTTTTATATTGGCCTCCACCTGGCAATCAACATTCTACATGTTGTTGGCCAGGAGACCTGGCTCCTTGGACTACCGAGAATTGTCAGAAGCATCCTTCCAGCTTGGCCTCTTCTATGTGACCTGCCTTTCTGATCAGGTAT
Source organism: Mustela nivalis (assembly GCF_964662115.1). Lineage (NCBI taxonomy): Eukaryota > Metazoa > Chordata > Mammalia > Carnivora > Mustelidae > Mustela > Mustela nivalis. Next base: position 85,892,325 of record NC_139027.1, read on the forward strand.
TCCCCAGGCTGGGGGGATGTCTGTTTGAAGGGTGTTTGCATTTGGTTTCTGCAGAGCTTTTGCATCTCTTCTTGCAAGCATTAGCCATCATCTGAATTTTAATGATGAATTATCTAAATGTGATTTCTACTCTGTGTTTCTGCAGTTCCATGAATTTTAATCTGCTGCAGCTGTCAGTTCCAGTCACTCCATTTTAAATAGAGTGTTTCATCTGTGACTCCACATTTTTGCCATCACCAGCAAGCAGCTTGAGCAGCCTGTGGTAGTCAGGGACAGTAACAGTCACACAGATCAGAGTTTGAAAGGATGAAGTGTCCTTTAAGTGAAGGCCTGACTTGTCCATTCTGGGACAGAGGTAATGCAACAGTCCATCTCTGGGCCTCACATAGCTGAGGGAAATGAGCATGAAAATTGGTTGCTAGGTCATCAGGAAAAAAACAGGTCTAGGAGGGGAGCTTACTACCATAGTATGGCAAGAGTCATAAGATGGACATTTTTGAGAAGCCCTAGGTTTTCTTCAAACCTTCTTAAAGTTTCAAGATTGAACGACAGAACTCAGAAGAAAGTCCCCACATATATACAATGGAATATTACTCAGCCATCAGAAAGGATAAATGCCCACCATTTGCATCAACAAGGATGGGATGGAGGAGATTATGCTAAGTGAAGTAAGTCAAGCAAAGAAACACAATTATCATATGGTTTCATTCATATGTGTAACATAAGGAATGGCATTGAGACATTAGGAGAAAAAAGGGAAAAATGAAGGCGTGGAAATCGGAGGGGGAGACAAACCATGAAAGACAGTGGACTCTGGGAAATAAAATGAGGGTGTCAGTGGGGAAGGGAGTGGGGGGAATGGGTGAGCCCATCCTATTAAGGAGGGCATGTATTATAATGAGCACTGGGTGTTATATGAAAACAATGAATCATGGAACACTACATCAAAAACTAATGACATACTGTATGGTGATTAACATAGCATAAAAAAACAAGAATAATCTCTGATGATAAGTCTAAAAAAAAAAAGAATTTTACCACAAAGTCTTTTCAATGGAAGAATATGTGATAGAAAATGTTATTCAAATGTTATCATCACCTTGAACTTCAGAGTTGTGGTCACTTTAGGAAATGTTAATTTTTTGTATTAAACCACAGTGCTGTAGAAACTAAGGGAAGTGTGGAACTGTAGGTAGGCAGGCAGAAATTTGCAAGAGCATGGATTGTGATGCTGGACAGCCACTCTCTCTCTCCTTTTTTCTTTATATATACTTATATACACATACATTTATTTACTAACATCTATTTTGCTGCTCCTATGCTATTTAGCAAATGATTTATTCTACTAATTTATTTGAGGATTTACCAAACAGCCACCACAGGGTGGTATAATGCAGATAGATACATAGATCCTGGGGACAATTGTATATAAAGGAATATAAGTTATAAGCAGAAATGTTTGTTTGCTTGCTTTTTATTTTGATAATATGCAGTTTTACCTGATTTTTTTCACAACCTTGGGAGATAGAGCAGGAATATCACAGCTACTCAGCAGTTACGTGTTGACTAACAAATTGGTTTCTGCAGTCAGAGATATGATTGAATGTGCCTAGTGAAAATATTAATTACTATCCTCATGTTACAAAATAAAGAAACTCTGGCTGAGGGAGGTGACTGGTTTATCAAAAGTCATAGCCACTATGTGGCAGACTGAAAAATTGAATGCAGATCTTCTAATTCCAAATTCCAAACACTACTTTGCAGTGTCACAAAAGAACTTCAGACAAAGTAATTTAAAAAAACAAGAAATAGGAAATTATCTGCATGCTCCACAAAAGGGAAAATGAGTATGTGAGTGATGATATTGGTTTTTGGTGGAAAATTATGAAGCCATTAAATATTGTGCTCTAGAGTGGTCCTTTGAGACAGTTCCTATGCCACCAAGTTTTTCTTGTTTCTTTCTATGTTTCCAAATTTTTGATGGTACGCAAATGTTACAATTACAAAGAAGAAATTCTAAGGAGAGTAGTGACTTCCAACCAAACATCATCAAGGTATGGAAAGGCTCCATGGGAGCAAAAGAAAACATGTCATGATGGGTAAGGAGACTTAGAATGAGATGTGCAGGGAAAATGAAAAAAATGTTCTGAGACAGGGGATCTCAGAAGCCTGGGCTTAGCCATATGTAGATTTTATAGAGACCCTGGGATAGTCCTACTTGCTGAAGCAAAGGATGCAAGAATGGAACGGTGCAAAGTAAAGTTGGTGAGGTAGGTTGGGGCCCAGCCCAAAGACGGGGGAGTGATCTTCAGTTTTCTGTGCTGTGCCTTGTTTTTTATGTAATTGAAAAGCAGCCTCATACCGATAGCACAATTCTTAGAAACAAACTGGCTAAGTCTGTTCTTTGTGAAGGTAGAGAAGATGGAAACCTCCTAGCTTCTTGAAACCAATAAAATAGTGAGAAATAGTTATGTTCATAAGTAGATGTTAAATCTAGGGCACATACTTGCCAAAAAACATAGGGCACTTGGCAAGCTCAAGCTAGAGCTATTAAACATTAGGGCCTATTACTGAATATTTATGGTCTGCACCATTCTTGAAATGGTGTAATTTGAGTGTCCTCCAACGGTTTATGGCAGGTATTTCTATCCCAATCATGAACACACTAGCAAGTTTCAGCCTCACAGAAGTCAGCTCTATTTTTGCACTGATGCATTTTCATGCTCCGGGAGAATGCATATGCATTTCAAATGAGCATAGGATGGTATAGATATTATAAATAGATTATTTTTTGACTTCATAGCTTCATCTGGCATCTTTTTTCCCTTTTGAGAAATTTCCTATTTCTGTTTTTATTAGTTAAGAAGATAAAACAATTCATTCTAAATATTGCCAGGTTGAATTTCCATCATGGAGTCTGAGAAACCCCTTTGTTCGAGATGTGTCCGCTAATGCAGCTCTGGCTCTGTTCATTGGTGCCTTAACCAGCATCCAGTAATATTTTTAGTGTATTTTAGATTTCTTTAACTCTATTCCTTTCTTATTTCAAAGGAGATGAATCTTCCCAGATATATTCTGTGGCTTAGGTAAGCCCATTGTTATTTCCCTGTGCCAACTGCTTATTGTTTTGGTCCCCTTCCCAGCTCTAGTTTTGCTTGACAGCTGGAATCAGTCCAGTAGCAAAAAGGGTTTTGATTTTCATGACAGACTCAAATCCTCAAAATTTACTAAGAACTCGACCTTGGGCAAGGTACAGGTTTATGCCTCAGTATCTGCATTTAAGAATTAGAGGAATGATACTTTACTAGAGGATTCATGGGGTGTTACTTGAGATAACAGGAATAAGCTTCTGAACGTGAGGCTCAGGTCCAGCATGATGGCTCAACCTAACCAATGTTTGACATCCACTCAGTTCTTTTCTCTGGTGCTACAGACTAATTATGAAATTTCATAATCATTTTGAACTTTCAACTCTGATAAGTTTAAATACCTGTCTACAAATGACCTTTTGAGATTATTTATAGTTTTATAAATTATAATTTTAATTATCCCATCATTTTCCCCAAGGATAATCAACAGCTGATGCCATGTTGGACAACATCCCCTCAGTGCAGAGAGGGGTAAACAGGGGCTGGTTAAAAAACCACCACATAGAGATGTCTTCTTTCCTCCTTAACATCAAGGATCACCTAGCTACAAAACCTGTCAGAATTCAAGAGTGGCACATCCCAGCCAGGACATCACCACCTTCCTTCTCAGTTTATTCTCCATACCTACTTTGGTGCCAGGAAAATCTTCCATTCACCTGACTCTGGCTCCAATAGCTGGTCAAACCTGAAAATTAGATAGGAAACAAAAATATTTTTCAATTTCTTCACCAAAATTTACCCCCAAATTGCCCACATCTTGGTGTAGATTCAGGAATGATTAACTTGTTCCTGCTTCTTGTGGCTTCTTATGGGTTTTATATATTGGAAATGAATGGTACAGTCATATGTAATCTGGTAGGATTTATTGTATCAGATAAAAGGAATAAATATAACACTCACTGATACAAGTTAGTACTCTTTTCTTGAAGATTTTGCATGCCGACATAAAAATTGAATAAACTATGCTTTTGAACCAGGGATTTGGTTGATGGTGGGATTAATTTTCTCTTTTTAAGAGCTTAAAATGGGGCCAGGGTTAGCAATCAGGTAGCTGCAGTGGCAGAACTTCTGATTCCTCAATCATCCCATAACCTTCTTCAGAGTGGCCCAGGTGGGGAACCCAGATGGAACAGGATGTGAGAGCTGAGTTTTAATGGCACAATTACAGGAGCTAACAAGGAAGTATATAGGGGCCAATCAGCAAATTGCAGAGTATTGAAAAGAAGAAAAAGGATGGCCGCATGCTCCCCTTACCTGAAATCTATTTCCTTATTTCTTGCTTTACTTCATTTCACAACCCCCATCTGCACACACACACATATACACACACACACCCACAGCTGCCTGTAAGGTGTAGTACAATTTATAAGGGCTTGTTAAGAAATACTGGGGTCCCAGAATCCCAGATGTGAAGAGAAAAGCTAACTAACAAATCTAATGGTTATCAAATTATTTTTCTACTGGGGGCTGGGAGTGGGGAATAAATCACTAAAAATATAGAAACTTTAGTTTCAGTTGTCAGATGTTGACATCCAATAGGGCCATACCTGAAGACTGGAGCAGAGCAGCAGAATATTATAAAAAGCTATGATCCTGGGTGGTCCATTCTTTTGGAAGCAGGATTTCTGCCAACCCTTGATCATCAGAGGACAAAGTTGAACTCCAAAGACTTGGCAAGGACCCAGTACCTTAGTTGTTCCAATATATTTAACTGTGTACACCTACTTAAAAAAATAATACCTATATTCATTTATTTTTAACTAAATATTTGTATAAGTATTCTACCCTACCTCTTAAAACAAAACACCATATGTGTACATCATAAAAGAAAAGCACAAAGATAGAACACTTCTTTTTTTTAAAGGATCAAATCTAAAAGTAAATATAAATGGAAGCTTTTGTGCTTTCTTTCTGTGCTTCAAAGGATCACTTTGGAGAACCTGCTCAAGACAAGTGTTCCACAGTTCATGGGAGGTCTTGGTCTTCACAAGAAGATGAGATTGTTATTTGGAAGCTGAAGCTTCTGTCAAGATGAGGGTTAGAGGACACTCCCGTTTTGGGGAAGCAGGTGGCAAAGGAGCCCTGGGATCACTCCCACAGAATAAATACTGCATTTACAATAGCAAAACTGATTCAGTTTGCTCCAAATTATCACAACTGGAATCAGAATATACTCCTTTCCTCAGTAAAGTCTGCTCTAAATACTTTGTCAAGCTAAGTGTGTAGGTGGAAGACAGCCAGGATGCAAGGTGACAAATATTTATATTTATAATAAAGACCAAAGGATATAATTTTCATGGTTGACGCTGAGAATGAAAAGGTCTCTTAGAAGAAACACTATCCTCATCCTTTTCTCTCACCAATTTAGGCTACGGAGGTGAACGAAAACTTGGGAACTCATACGGAAGAAATGATCTACCCCTAAATTTAGGAGTTCTTTAGAATTCCAAATGGCGTGGGCTGAAACTCAGCAGAAAGTTTCATCCAAAGGGAGACCAGGTATCATGAGCACATTTTTTCCTCATCCTTAGAAACTGGATTTCTAAGAAAACATATGTTATGCCCAATACCCAAACAACATAATCCTCCTGGGGAGATGTATTAGTCAGGGTTCTCCTGAGAATCAAAACCAGGAGGAGATATGTTATGGGGAATTGGCTCATATGATTATGGAAGCCAAGAAGTCCCATGCTGCCATCTGTGAGCTGGGGACCTAGGAAAGCCAGTGGTATAACTCAGTCTGAGTCTGAGGCCTGAGAACCAGGGAGGACTAATGGTGTGAATCCGAGTCCAGGGGCTGGAAAAGGTGAGATGTGATGTCCTACTCAAGCTTGGAAGCAGGGGAAAAGAAGAAAATTCTTCCTTCTTCCTTCTTTTGTCCTGTTGAGACCCTCAATGGATTAGATGATGCCCACCCACACTAGGGAAAGCAACTACAAATGCCACTAAATCAAATATCATCAGGAAGCACACACAGCCAGAAATGATGCTGAGCCCACGCACCCTACAGTCAGTCAAGTCGACACAGAAAGTTAACTATCACCAGAGGTAAAATTTCCATTGAGCTGAAGAGATGGGACTGTGCACTCATCTCTCATCCCTGCCCCGCAGAGCTGGTTTTATGGCTGAGAAACCTATGCAGTCCTACAGAGCTCTAAGTCGGGAAGGACCCTGTGTTGGACTTTAAATGTTCCACTATCTTGAAATTCTTTTTTTTTTTCCCCACTATCTTGAAGTTCTTAATATGTTTTAAACAAGAGATTCCACATTTTTATGTTGCACTGGGCTCCACAGGTTTTGTGCTTTCCCGCCATCTTGCCTCCATGTGTTGCTTTCTTACTATTCTCCATTGCTTTTAGCAGTTCCATTTATTGAAGAGACTGTCTTTTTTCCACTGTATATTTTTTCCTGTTTTGTCAAAGATTAATTGACCATAGAGTTGAGGGTCCATATCTGGGCTCTCTACTCTTTTCCACTGGTCTATGTGTCTGTTTTCCCGTTGAGATCAGGAACAAGACAAGGATGCCCACTTTCACCACTCTTGTTCAACATAGTATTAGAAGTCCTAGCAGCAGCAATCAGACAACAAAGAGAAATAAAAGGAATCCCAATTGGCAATGAAGAAGTCAAACTCTCTCTCTTCGCAGATGACATGATTCTTTATATGGAAAACCCAAAAGACTCCACCTCCAAACTACTAGAACTCATACAGCAACTCAGCAACGTGGCAGGATACAAAGTCAATGTGCAGAAATCAGTGGCTTTCTTATACACTAACAATGAAAATACAGAAAGGGAAATTAGAGAATCGATTCCATTTGCTATAACACCAAGAACCATAAGATACCTGGGAATAAACCTAACCAAAGAAGTAAAGGATCTGTACTCGAGGAACTACAGAACACTCATGAAAGAAATTGAAGAAGACACAAAAAGATGGAAGGCCATTCCATGCTCTTGGATTGGAAGAATAAACATTGTTAAAACGTCTATACTGCCTAGTGCAATCTCTACTTTTAATGCCATTCCGATCAAAATTCCACCGGTATTCTTCAAAGAGCTGGAGCAAATAATCCAAAAATTTGTATGGAATCAGAAGAGACCCCGAATTGCTAAGGAAATGTTGAAAAACAAAAATAAAACTGGGGGCATCACGTTATCTGATTTCAAGTTTTATTACAAAGCTGTGATCACCAAGACAGCATGGTACTGGCATATTTTGAGTCTTTAAAAAATACTAAGTAAAGCAGCTTATCAATCTACTAAGACTGCCTTGATACAGCATTCACTATTAAATTAGTCAGGAGAGTTTTTTTAGAAAATTAGGTCCTTTCTTTCTAGAACACAGGTAAGATGAATGAGGAGAGAGCAAGTGGGATTGCCAAAGGCATGAAGAAAATCGGATATTTGTACAGCTTGCCTCTAACACCGTAATCTTCCCTAACTGTGGCATTACGGATCCTCTGGAGGATAAGAGAAACAGAGAATATGTCAAGCTGTGTAACTCTTCTCAAATAAATAGCCAGTGCTATCCATCTCCCCATTCGAGATGAACTGCCAGCGAATACTAATGGCCGTGAGACCCGCATCATTGATCTTCATCAGGCGAGTGTCTTATCCTTTGTGAAGTTCTCTGGAGTGCCTGGGACACTGCTTCTCCTTGCAACCCACCCCTTCCTCTCTCTCACCTGCCTGTAACTTTTATTTTAACCTTTAGGTCATTCTTCAAGGCAGTGACCTTGATGGCGAAGAACGTCTAAATGTGGTAGGGAGATGGGATGGAAATCTGAGGTTGCACCACCTCCAGAAACAGCAGCCTGTGCCTCGCTTCTTGACAACGTTTGAGCTGGAAGGATCCTAGATCCTGCATGCTTCTCACACTGGCCGAGTATCTCAGCTTCACATTGTCCTCACATGATGGCGTTTAGAAAAGTAGTGTCAGCTGTCAGTACCTTTTATTATCCCCATCTTAAGAAAACAATGATTAAAAATACTGCAGGTGAATTTTACATAAAAATGTGAAATGACTTCCCTTTCCTTTGGTTCTAGCTGCAGATTTCTTCTCTAGGAAATGAATTGACTTTGGAGTCTGGTAGATTCAGTTTTTCATCCTGACAAGGCTGAGCAAATTTGGGGTGGTGGTAGGAACGGGGTCATTGGGAGAGACCTCACATTTCTGCCTCAGCCCTATCCTGCAGCAGGCTCTTCTGCTTGAACTGATGATCTATGTAAGGGCCTATTTGCTGTGCAAACATGACATTCTGCAAATCCTTCTTCAACCAGCTTGCTGCCCCAAGGCTATCCTGTAGGGAAACTTTGGAGCTACAGTAACATAGCCTGTTTTTTTTTTGTTTTTTTTGTTTTTTTTTTTTTAACTAATCTAAGTTTCAGTTTAACCTCTATAAACCCAGGACTCAAAATCCTTATCTTATATTGTCTGTGAACATTGAATAGGGAACACTTATGGACGTGTCTAGTACAATGTCTGAGACTGGTAGGATTCTCTTCTTTCTGTGCAATAAAATGGCCGTTAGAAGACCAGGTGCCGCAAGTCTGTAAAGCCTGTGTGATATGAGAGGCTGTGAATGTATCATTGTAGGTGGATTCCCTCCATAATCTGCAATGATCCTTTCATGACGTGAAAGGTATTATCAAATTTTATAAAAATATTTCTTAAATGTAGCATACAATTATTTCTCCACACGAAATGCACTAATTGTGTGTGTGTGTGTACGCATGTGCATATGATGTTGCCATATCTCTCTCACCATTGTGAAGTCATGAAAAAACATTCCTTCTCTAATGACAAGTGTTATGTCTCTGAAAATCCTTTAGCAGAAGAATTCATGGCTTAAGTGCTTATATATTTTATGGGGAAAATAGCATTTGGGGGACACTCTTTGTGTTAAAGTGTTGTAACATATGAGGGAAACTGTGAGGACTTTAAAAAATGGTGTGATACTCATTAAAATAATGGTACCACACTAAGAAGCTAGGCATTGGCATTTTGCAGAGCTGAGAATTACAGAGCTGGATATGTGAAATTAAGTGTATTATCTTCTCTTGCTCATTAAACCTTCTACCTCAAAATTGGATTTATTTTACTTAATATACTAATGGAATGGATTTATTTTACTTAATATATTAATGGGATGTTTCACTGTTTGTCCCACTCCCTTCAAGGTCTTTCTAGCTTTTTCCCCCAATGCACTACATTTCCTTTCTTGGTTCCACCATCTTACCTTACTTATTTATTTATTTAACAGAGAGAAGGAAAGAGAGAGAGAGGGAACAAAAGCAGGGGGAGCAGCAGAGGGAGAAGCAGGCTCTCTGCTGAGCAGGGAGCCCAATGTAGGGCTTGATCCCAGGACCCTGGGATCATGACCTGAGCCGGAGGCAGAGGCTTAATACACTGAGCCACCCAGGTGCCCCAGCTTTATATTTTTTAATTGAAAAGTACAGTTGACACTCAATGTTATATTCATTTCAGGTGTGCTATACAGTTATTCAATAATTCTCCATATTATGCTATGTTCACCATGCCAAGTGTAGTCACCATCTGTCACCATGAAACTGGATTCCAATATTATGGACTAGATTCCCTGTGCTGTACTTTCCATCCTCATGACTTATCTGTTTAACTGGAAGTTTGTAGCTCTGAATCCCCTTCACTTATTTCTCCCATCCCTCCCACCCACCTCACCTCTGGCAACCACCAGTCTCTTTCTGTGCCCTTTTTGCTGTTGTCATTGTTCATTGGTTCATTTGTATATAGTCAGGCAGAGAAAGACAAATGCAAAATGATTTCACTTATATGGGAAATAATATAGGGCTGAAAGTCTTTTTTTTTTTTTTTAAGATTTTATTTATTTATTTGACAGAGAGAGAGCACAAGCAGGGGGAAGAGCAGGCAGTAGGAGAGGGAGAAGCAGGCACCCCGCTGAGCAGGGAGTCTGATGTGGGACTAGGGCTGAAATTCTTGACATTTGATCCAAAGCGGGCCTGTGAATTCCCTGACCTCTTCCATGCCCCGCATTCTGTCTGCTCTTGCCCCTTTCCAAATCCTGTGTCTTCTCTGCTTCTGCATCCTAATAGGAGTTATTATCCATAAATTCAAACAAGCATTCCCATTACTCTGGGAAAAGTTGGGTATGGGAGGGCCTGTATTTATCAGCTTATGCACAAAGGGTACCTGGAACCAGGCGTCTCTCTAGCAGCTGTGGGGGAGGGTTGGCCGTTCTGAACTCAGTGGCCCTACTGTGCAGGGGTCCTTCCCTTCTCCCATCTTCTCTCCAGAGTGTGTCCATCACCTCTGCTGTCAGCAGCTTCCTGGGGCTATTCCTTTGACATTTAATAGCCACTACACACTAGTTTCTCCCACTGTTCACCTATCTCTATCTTTGTCGTTTGTTTCCAGTTCTGGAATAAAATTTATTAAGCTCACATCTCATTAGAAATTGCACCAACAAATGCTTCCCTGTGTAATCAAACAAGCTGCGTTTCAAGCTCAACTCATTTTTAATGATTGAACGGCAAAAATCTTGAAAAACAATATTCCCAACTTTTTCGCTGTGTGCAGTATTTATGATAGTAATTATATTGTCTTTCATTTTGTTGAGGGTCGAAGAGAGAAAAGTCATTTAAAATATGTTGGATCTGATACGACTTCTCTGCTCAAGATTGCAAGATTAATGTCAGTTAATTAATGTGCAGATTCCAATAAAGTTATGCCCCCTCCCTTTCTGTTTTTGTCACCTTCTTCACCACTTTTTAGGCTCATGTTTTATTCATTTACTTATTACTTCTATTCCCATAGCCCACTCCCCACCCACCCACCATGACAAACTATTCCAAGGTGTTCGGTGAGATTCATATTGTTTTGCATCCATCTTGTAAATCATGTGTAATTGTTTATGCATATAAATCTTAAATTAATGCAAATAGCAAATTGACATTAAATAGATTGATCTGATGCTCAGCCCCTCCCCCCCAGCACTCCATTTTCCAGACCAGCTATACTGGGACACACACAGCTGACCTGCTGCTTCTAGGTGCTACATAGTACTGTATCGTGCATAGTCAAATGGACCTGCTGGCTCCCTGATCTTGGACACACAGCCTGCCTCTCCCTCCCCCAACTGTAACTGGGTTTGTAACGCCTTAGATGGTCTTGTTCCTGGCTGTTGCACAGATTTTGTAAAACACTTAAAATATTTTCAAAGTAAAGTTCATTTGAGCTTACTTAAGCTTTTATGGTCCTCCAATTCAAAGCAGTGGACAGAACGTTGCAATTTTAAAAATCAATGAAAACAAGCAAATCAGAGTACACCAACATAACCCAGAAGATTACGTAACACAGTGGTCAGTCCTCTCAACCAGTTTGCCAGTCCTTAACTGTGTGGGGGTCCCATCCAGCCTCATCCAAAGAAAAGCTATAAGTCTTATTAAAAGTACTTGTTTTTCACCTAATTTTTTCCCCACCTAACTGCTTTGGGTGGGGTCTGTGTCTGCTTTTTAAGAAAACCTTCTTTATCCTCCTGATCATGAGTAACACGTTTTTGTCTTACTCCTGTGCTCTCAGGTCTGTTCTGAGCAATGACAGATGAGGCCGGTCTTGCAAATATCCTAATTGGGATATTTGCATGAGTGAAAGGGACACTATGCGAAGTGAGGCTGGGGCAATAGAGAATTCTGGGTTCCCTGAAGCAGGAGAGGACAGGAGTAGGGAGGGTCAATTTATTGAAAGCTGAAAGACAGATTTGAGCCCAGGGTTTATATATTTAACAACTTGGCTTGTAGTACCTTCCAGACCAAAATGCATGTAGAGGAAAATCCAGAGACTGGGACAAAGTCAGTTGGAGAAATGTTTCCGGCAGAGTCCCTTGTTCCTCCCATCTCATCACATAAGCAACTGCCAACTCCCGTTTCCTGTACAGTCGTCACTGCCATCCTCCTCCCTATCTGGGTCCTCTAGCTCTGGGAAGCATGGGCTTTGGTGACACTGCAATTCCCAGAGAGAACAGGAACAGGGGTTCCCAGAGACATTCGGCTGGGGGCACTCTGTGGACTTGGGCCCAGCGAATAAGTGTGGTTGTGTGTTTCTGTGTGTACACATAGCCTCTCTTTCACCCATGGCCCTGATTAGAACTGGGAGCAGGTGGGCTGAAGGGTCTGGCGCGGCACACAGAAGTCTGGGGTCAAGTTTACGGCTTACCAGAGTAGTTTAATGTCCCTCCAGCTGGACTGAGTTTCAAAAGAGTCACACATCTCTTTTCATTTCTTAGAATCTCATTCTCAAAACCCTTTTCTCATCATTTCATAAAAACAATGAGGACACATCCCTAAAACAACAGACACCTGGTATATTATTCCTGTCTGATTAATCAAGCTTTGGGTTTATCTAGATTTGTCAAACATTAGAAATACCCTCTATAGGAACTGATTAATCTCTGTCTTCCCAGACAAAAATAGCTTTCCGGTCAAATAGCCCGAACAAAGCCTGCTCTTTTAAAAAAGTGATTTCTTTATATTGGGGAAGGTCTTTGAATCAGCACTCTTATTTTCCGATGTTAATTTAGAGACCCAAAGCTTTATCATTTCTCTCTAAATCTATGACTGAATATTACTGGTATTTTTGCTGGTCTTCAGTGCTGGGTTGAAGAGTGCATCAGACAGTGAATTCCTTGGTTTCTTTGAAAATACACAAAGATGGGGCAGGAGCATGCTGGGTGTCTCAGTTGGTTAAGTGTTCACTTTTGCTTTTGGCTAAGTTCATGATCTCAGGGTCCTGGGACCAATTCCCTCATGGGGCTGTGTACTGAGCATAGAGTCTGCTTGTCCCTGTCCCTTCTCTCACTTGTGCTCTTTCTCTCAATAAATAAAATCTTTTTAAAAAGGCACAAAAAGGATCATACACAGTGGGTACCGAGAGACTGTGGATTCTGAGAAACAAACTGAGGGTTTTGAAGGGGAGGGGAGTGGAGGTTTGGGTGAGCCTGGTGGGGGGTATTTAGGAGGGCACCTATTGCATGGAACACTGGGTGTGGTGCATAAACAATGAATTTTGGAACACTGAAGAAAAATAAATTTAAAAAAGGGGGGGTCATACACAGTGGGTACTTGGTCTTAGGGATGGTGGAACAGTGGTGACTGAACTGCTTTGTCTTTTTCCATCAGGCAGCAACTATGGGGTCACTTTTTGTTCTACTCTTCAAATCTTACCATATATATTTGAGGTTTCCCAAAAAAGGTCCAAACATGTGTCCTTGAGCAACATCCACCATTCTTTATCCCTTCCCTTTGGTGATGCAGCCCAGCAAACCGAGAAAATTCCATGCAGGGGGTGCCTGCTCTTCCCTCTTGCCCTTTTCTGTAGTGTCCTCTGTCCTTGGACTATGCCTGAAACCCTGTGGCTGGTGACCATGAAAGGACGCCTGCTTCTAACATGAAAACACCCATCAGTGCCATACTACCGCCAAGATTGGAAAGGAAGGCTATGTACAGTCCCAAAGTGCCCCAGAGATCTGAGTGCCAACACTGTGATTTTGGATTCTCTTTGCAGATCTTCTTTTCAGAGAGCTCAGATGGGAGTCTTTAGACATTGGCCTAAGGGCCAATCTTCTGGTAGACATCACACTGTTGTTCTCAATTTTTCTGTTGCAAACATACACACGTGCATACACACATATGTCCCCTGTTTCCATCAGTTTCTTTCTCCCACTTTGAGCCACAATGCAGACACAGTGGTTATCTGCATACATACTGGAGAACTGCATTGTACTTCAACCCTGGATCTGTCACTTACCATATGGCTGTAGGTGAATCTCATAGTCATCCTGGGTATTAGCCTCCCTTCCTGTAAAGTGTCGGTAATAACAGTACTTACCTTACAAGGTTGTTGCAGTTTTAAATTGCTTATCATATATACACAGAACTTAGAACAGTGCCTTATTTATAGTAAGTGCTCTATGGATGTTAACTACTTTATTGTAGAGATCTAAAATGAACCATTTGTATTATACAATCATTGTAATAGAACTTGGATTAAAAATACAAAGCCTGGAAGGTTTGACTAGGAGAGATTTAGCAAAAAGCTAGATCAATTGACAGAAGCACTTCGTAAAGACCTCTGCTAATTTCAGAATTACAGAAATTGAAGAAAGGGAGAATTGCCTTTATCTTGCTCAGTAAGTACTATCAAAAGTATTGTATATACTTTTGTAAAAGTAAAAGTAAAAGTAAATGCTATAGAATAAGTGATATTTTTACAATAATGAGTTTTAAAATTTCAAAGAAATAAAAATATTACTATTGAACCAGTAACTCCTTTTGAGATCTTGAGTTCCACCTCTGCAGTCCCTTCTGTGTTCTGTGATGCCCTGTGATGACTTATACAAAATGGGACATCAAGAGACATGAACTAAGGTTAAGTAAGAGTTCCGCCATTAGATCAGAGCACTTCACTCCTTTGAGCTTTCGTTTGTCTTGTAAAAATTGGTAATAATGACATTAACAGCTGCTAAACTGACCTCATAGGGAGGTTGTGGAGGTCAGGGGAGGATGTGTATATGACTATGTTTCTTAAACATGAGTTTTTTTTAGAAGAATTGTCCTCAGATCATGCTTTTATCTTACTACTTGTTCTTTAGACACATTCTATCTCCCCCTTTTGTAAAAATAAAAGTCAAATCTGTAATACCTACCCCAGCCTCCAAGACCTTCAATAAGAAGACCCTCACCATCTCTCTGGCCATGCAGCCTCCGTCAATCCACTCATCCCATTGTTCCCTCTGATTCAGCTGAAACACATCCTTTTAATGCTTCCCATGTGCCACACTGCTCTGCAGTCATTATTTTCTTCTTTACAAAGTTCTCTTCCCTATCCCATCAGCATGAATGGTATCATTAACCATTGGCCATTCAAAGTGTTTTGCATTAATGTCTCACAACAAGAATGTATGTTTATTCCCTATGCTGTATAATGAGGAAACTGAGGCTCAGGCGAGACTGAGCCAGTGCAGCGGGTTACAACCCAGCTGAGGACCAACCTCAGCCTTTCTGGGGCTGGAGAACACACTCAGAACAACCATCTTTTATTGCCTGTGCAGATTTTCCTGAATACAGCCTCACTCATCCTTTACCTGACCTGTGTTTGCAGAGCAACTCTCCTCTGTCAGGTGGAAGGGAGGCTAGCGGCCATCCAGAACGCCCTGCTACATGCTGGAGGTTCTTCCGATGAGTGAGATGAGAGTTCCCTCTACTTCAAGGTTGTCCATTGAATTATGAGCCTGCTATAATCACAGAAAAGAGTTTCCTCCTGTAGAACACACCCTTTTCTTGGTTAAGAAGTCCTAAATCTGTCTTCCTTAATAATAATGAATCCTCTTCACCACTCCTTTCTATGGTAAGCTTTTTATATAGCTGAAGGCTCTCATAAATTTTCCCATTAAATATGCTCTTATATTTTGAATGCCTATTTTGAGCCAGATACTCTATTAAATAATAACAAGAAAGATAATGGCTGACATTTATTGAATGTGTCCTGTGTGCCTGGCATCTGCTATGGCTTTTCACATATTAGCTTGTTAAGTCCTCAGCACACCCCTTCCGAGGACCTAACCACAGATGTCTTTTGTTATCGACGTCACTCATTCATCAGCTGGCCTGTGAACATGATACCCAGATTGGAGGAGGGAGTCAGCCAAGGATGGGGCCCAGATTCCATGAGTGCTGGACTCATATGGCTAGTGCCGCCAACTGAGATTCCATTGACCTTCCTAAAGGACACCTTTCACAGCCCTTCTAGTAAAACTCAGACCTGTACTGCTCTCTGGCCAAAGCTCTCTTTTGTCAGGCACTGTGCACGGAGGGCTTTCCAGACATTTTCTCAGTGCTTGAATTTTACAAATGGCAAAAAGAGACTCTGGAAAATGAAGAACAGAGTCGGAGGTGATGTAGGGCTGCAGAACTAGGATTACAAACAAGGCTGACCCCCCAGCTGCTCTGAGGAGCTTGTCCTCTGCCGGTCCTGCAAGGCGGAGCTGTCCGGCTTAATAATGATGAATTCAGTGTAAGCCTTCTGCCATTTCCTGACTGCTTCCTGGATGTTAGCATTTCCATACACTCTCAAAGACAGGTTTTTGCTCCTTGCATCTACTTTTCTGTGCTGGCATTCCCCTCTATCATCCACAAGAAGCATAGATGTAGGCGGGAAACAAGGACACAATAAATGTCTGTTGATTGGAATTAAGGAAATGGAGCCGTGCCATGCTTTCCTTTGTTTTACACACAGAGAAAAGCCACAGTCTCAATCTCTAGCTCAACGATGTATGTTCAGAAAGACAAAGTAAAATTTTAAAAGTACTTATTAGCATGGGTCAGCTTCTCCAGAATGGTCTCTTTTGCTGCATTAATAACTTGCTAGCATTTTAGTAGACACAGAGGTACTAATGAGGCACTAATCACCCCCCCCCACACACACCCTTTTAAGCAACTAATTATGACTAACAGCTATGAAGCTATATCAGCTTTAAAACCTAATTAATTCAACCTATGAAAAAAAGTGATTAATGAATATAGTCATTGTACATAACTTATTAAAAGGTCACAGTGGCTATCGAGAGTAAGATGTTGAAAATGTTGCAAATCGTGAAATGGTTTTAGCTCAGTCTGTTATTTGAAATAAAAAGGGATGTCTTCATCTCTCGTTTTATAAGCAATCTGGAGATTCAGCCAGCCCTCAACTCCCAAGGCCAAGGGAATCTTTGAAAATGTAAGCATTTCTCTCCTTGGAACAGTCAAGGATTTCTTTCTCTCTGTAGGGTTGGTACCTCATTTGCAAGTTTTAAGAGAGCTTTGCAAGCTTGAAGAGTTTGAGACTCCAGGGCAGGAATGAACCAGGAGCTCACGTGTGTCCCCCTTGGTACCACCGTCTAGATTCTGTGCTGCTTAATGTCCTTTTCAATGACTGATTGCATAACTGCCCTTTGGCTACATATTAACTATTTTTTGACTTCGGGATTTCTCCTGGTTTCAGCTGCATGCCCACCATTAAGCTTCCGCAGTGTTTTTGAATGATAACATAGCAGCAGAATACAAAAGTTAATAGGAAATTTTCCTTTTCTAAAAGAATTGAATGAATGTGGTGTTTTTACGTCAAGCTTTGGATTTTGTAATAGCTTTTCCATCACACTGGTCTTGAAAGATAACTCACGCAGCTAATAGGTGAACGTGCCCAGGGCTTACAACACAGAGCACACTGCCGTTTCTGTTGCTTCTGTCCTCTTTATAGCCGTCCAGATTCCACGCTGTTGCCACAACGTGGAGCCCATGTACCACAGTAGGGGCCCCCAAGGAGGAGGGTTGCATCAGTGTTGCATACACAGTGCTGTTCCCACTGGATGCCCCCATCTCCTCCTGGACCACTGCTGTCCTATTAGGCACCTTCTCTGTTGCTGGGAGTCCCACTGTGCTGGGGCTGTGCCCTGGGCAGCTGCCGTTCAAATGGAGAATCTGTTGATGATTTTCTTCTGCCATGGCTCAGCTGATATGCTCAGGGAACAAATCTTAGGCCACTTACATGATACCAAAGCCAATGAGCTGTCACTAAAAATCACTTCCTACATAACCTTGAAATTTATTAATCCGTATTCACAGATTCAGTATATGCCATATTTGGAATTATCTGCTTCACTCCTTTAGCATTTGGTGGCTCTGGTATATGAATAATCAGTCCCTGCAACTGCTTTACTCCTTTTCCAGGTGAGCCTGGAAGATTCTGGCAATGATTTACATGTCAGTGTTGGCTACTGGGTCTTCATTCACACAAGGGATGGGCAACTTTTATATTACTAATCATCTTTATGGTAGTTAAACATAAAACATGCAGATGGGTTTTACTATGTGCCTATGTATCCACATCCACATACATGTATGTGACACACATACATGTATTCACAACACCCTGTGTTCGCCAGAGTATAATAACCTTACCTTTTACCTGCAGGTTCAATATTTGGCTACCGGCAGATCTCTGAATTCTTGAGGGAGGATAATATGTTTAATCCTATAGGCTATAGCACCGGCACATCGTTAGCACTGTAAAAAGATGTCAAGTGAATCCTTTGACTCTCAAGATAAAAAGAATTCCATTACGGTGCATACAATAGAGTTTAAGTGCATGAATTAGAGCCAAACTTCTCAGGTCCAAATCCTGGTTCTGCCCATATTAGCTGCATGACGGTGAGCAAGTTATGAGCTCCTTTTACCTCTGTTTTCTCATTTATAACATTGGAGAGTTTTTATGCCATAGCCTTGTAAAGTTTAAATGACTTAATAATTGCACAGCACTGAACACATTGCCTGCCAAGACTAAGAGCTCAAAGATGTGAGCTCTAGGGTTATTCATTCTCAAATGATTTACACTGATTGTTTTAAGATGACCCTTTTGTTTGTTTGTTTATGCTTGGGAATTATTACTGTACATCGCAGAAGAAGCCAAAAAGGACAAGAAAACATGAAACATTGTCTAGAAGGCAGTGAAACAAAGCAAGATTCCGGTATCAGTATCATAAATTGAGTACTCTGGTCAGAAACTGTAACATCAGGTGAATTAAGGGCTTTTTCCAAGTTGCTCCTGATTTCAAATGTTCTTTCCAGTCCTTCCTAGAATTTATATATTTGAAACAACCTTCCTGGTAGCCATATCCATAGGAAACTCCCACTCCAAATAAGAGCTATGGTCAGGAGTAGGAAATTCTTTTTAAGCAAACTGTAATGAGAACGCTGAAATGAATCTTAAAGGAGTGTAACACCTTCCCCCAAATCAACAGGGCAACACAAATAGGCTGGAGTCAACCCTATACCCTACAAAAACCTCCTTTCTTTTCTTTTCTCCAGGGACAATTAATCATTAGCTAAGAGAGAAGGCTGCAAGTCACTGTTACCTCATTAGTCAAAAGCTGAAAGGACATTCATGGGACAGACAGACTCTGACATGCAGACCTTGACTGCTCAAACTTCTGTTAACTATTAGAAATGATCTCATTGCCTTTCAACCCATTTTCCTATTAACAAGGGTTATTGAAAAAAAAAAAAACAGTTAAACATTTTAAAAGCTGAAAACGTGGGTCTTTTTCTATCTTACGCTTTATACCAGGCAAGGGATGGCTGCCTTTTGCTTCATGTAATGTATTTTCTGCATCAAAGCCATTAATCCACCACCCCAAAAATCTGAAAAATCTATCCTGACACGAGAAGCCTAAAATAATCAACTTCTTTTGGAACAAAATCGGTGGGGTACGGTCTAATGCATATTTTATATCTCAGTGTCATCCACGCACTGGTATAATAAACCTTTAATCCTCAATCTTCCCTCTCATTTAGGGAGTGCTTGTGGAAAGTTTTCAAAATCAGGATTATATGGCCTAATACTAAAAGCGGTCAATGCTCTCAAAGCATTTAGCTATTTGCACTGCAAGAGAATTGGGTTGCTTCAGCACTCAGTAAATGCCAGATCCTGGGGAGGCAAGCTATATTTTATTGGGCAGTTAAGAAGGAGATCGGTTCTCACTTTTCCTGGAGGACCCGCCTACAGTTGTTTGCAAAGGCTTTTCCTTCAGAGAATTAATGTGGCTACTTACAATATTTCAGTGTCTATACTTTCATCCTTCCAGATTAAAGCAGCTCTAGCAGAGGCTCATGGGCTTGGATGTATCTGTAGAGATTCTCAGACTTAACACCTTCTCCCTTCCCATCAGTAAGGAAAGCTGATTTCACAGCACTAACGTGAAATGTTTTGGGTTCCTTTGTTTGGAATAATTCATCACGGAACATCTGGCCAACTCATCAACGCTTTGCAGCTTCCAGTGACTTTCCAGTCTAAATTGCTCTAGTTGTATCAGCATTTCTTTTGATTATTAATATGATGAACAAGTTTCATATCATTTCGTGCCAAGGCAAAGGAACTGTGACAAATGAAATTTGTTCTCGACATGTCTAATGTTGCAAGAGTAAAGAACTCTCTTCTCCTGAGAGCTTTAGTTCCCCTTTTGGTGAACTTGGCCGCGTAAACACTTTGGTCTCCTTGATTATAGCATCTGGGTGAAATTACTGAGTTCTGCACTGAGCCATCAGAGGATTTCTTTTAAAAGCTTTATTATTTGGATGTTTGTTCCTATATATTTTTATTGTTATTATTATTGTGCAACCATAAAAATGAGTTTGTGGTTGAATTCAGTTCAGTAGAAGAGCAACAGACACTAAATGCATCAATTTTGATATAAGTTGATAAGCAAATCAATCTTCCGTGAAGAAATGAGCTCTGCAATTTGGAGACTGGTGCCTATCAGGAAATAATCCACACAGCTTATAAAAACATGATCACTATGGCATTTCCAGATGTTAAAAAGTATTTTGTGCATGGCATATTTGCCAAAACCCTCAAAACTTCAGGTTTGCTTAAAACAACATAAAATAAAAAACATTAAAATTGGGACATAATGTGGGGAAATGAAGCAAAATAATGAAGAAAACAAAGTGTGTCAACTATAGTTATTAAATAGTAGCTTTATATGAACAAAAAACTTGGGCTTCAGCTCTCTTTCAACCAAGGCGGGTAGGAAATGTGACAAATTATGTAACTCAAGTATTAGAGAGGAAGAAACGTGGTTTTCCTTGCAAGAGACAAATATCTTTTTATGAGTGGCTCCAGGTAGCCATTGATAATTTAAATATTGACAAATAAATATATGTATTAAGTCCACAGATTTATCCCTCAGACAACAATTGCCTGAATTGTAAATAATAACCAAAGGCCCGAGGTGTTTCAGAAGGAGCTAATTAAAACAAGTTGGCAGACTATATAGGTATGAACTTGAAAGTAAATACACGTATTTTGTTGCTAATCTTCTTTATGAATTAAGTGGTACGGGTTGTCAGTTACAATATCATCATCTAATTATGGCATACTTATCGCATAGTCATTATAATAAATATGTAAATAGAATGGCAATTGCAGCTGTAGTCTTATGTCATAAATGTGGTTATGAATTTGTAGAGGGTGACTAGAATAATTCATGTAAAGGATCAGTTCAGATTTATAGATGGAGATTATCACTAAAATGGCAAAAAATATCTAGACGAAACTTTTCATCAATCCATTTCATTGCACCTAGAAATAGTATAAATCATAATTGAGCTTGTACAGCATGACCACTGGTAGATTTAGACTAACAGTCCTAGCTTCATGTAAAAAAATCACCTCCAAATCAGGACTCCTGCCGCGCTAGACGGTCTCTTGCCCTTCCTCATCTGTGGGTGTCCCAGGAAGTTGGCCCCTATCTTGGGTTTGGCCATTAAGGAAAACCGTTCAAGGATAAAATCATGGGGATGAAAGGCACAGCACTGGGACATAGTCAATGGCTCCATACTAGCATTGTACGGTGACAGATGTTGGCTACGCTCATGGTGAGTGGAGCAGGACATACAGAGTTCTTGAGTTACAATGTTATACGTTTGAAACTGATGTAACATGGTGTGTCAACTATACTTCAATAAAAATTAATTAAAAGTTAAGAAAATAAAATTACACTATGGCTAAGTGTTCATGCTATGTTTGGCTGGAAAACACGAATAAAAGTCAAACATCAACAGATTTAATCACCAAAATGGTCCTGATGGATCATTTGTCTTTCCTTCTCCTTCTCCCCTCCTGCCCCTCTGGGCTTCCTTTCTGGCTTCTGGTTTTGTGTGAGAGGAATTAAGAACCACAGGCCAGGTTACATGATGAGGCCATTTCCAGAACTTTCCTAATCTCCCTGGTTCTCCTGAGTCACCTGTCCCTTTCTCAGTGTGTCTCCCTCGCTACTATTTTTCAACCATGCAGTTGTACTTCTTTTCACTGATTACGCTCTTCTGCATCGCTGTTCTCTTTCTTTTCACAAAAGCTTTCCCGCCTGGCTTTGCTGGCCTCTGGCTCCATCTCTCATTTTCAGTTGACCCTTTCCCTTCTTTCTAGGTCGCCACTCTGTCTGTCTGAGTTGCCAGAGACACCAAGCACAGCATGTTAATGTAGAACTTTCCACCCGCCATCCACATCAACTCTCCAAGACTCCGTTTCTTCATGTGTGAGACAGGAATGATAATAGTTTATACTTCAAAGGATTTTGGTGAGATTTAAATAAAACAGAGTGCAAAGTGCTTTGCAAGAGTGTCTGACATGTTTGTTGTTATTTTTCTATTGTTTCTTTTATTTATTTATTTTTTATTATATTGGTCTGTATACCATAGTTAAGATTAAGGAAACAAACTTTAAAAAGCCCACAGATTTTCAAAGAGAGATGAGTTTCAGTATTAAGCTTGATGGCCTAATTAATGACAGTCAGGATCCAGACAAAACAAAACAAAACCCAAAAAACAAAAAGACACATCTGGCTAACTCTAATAGGATAATTTTAGGAGAATTTAAGAAAGTATTTTTATTAATTCACTGAAAGACTTAATAAAGGATTATTTACAAAAATGATCTGGCAAGATCCAAGAGCTGTTACCCAAAACCCCAAATGAGCAAGGGGACGGAACAGGTAGAAAGGGTAGGAGACAAAGATATGGCATCTTTACCCATTCATCTATCATATATAAGATATGACATCTTCCTTATCCATTCGTCTATCAATGGACACTGTTCCTTCCATATCTTGGCTATTATGAATAATGTTATAATAAACATAGAGGATCTATATCTTTTCAAATAGTGTTTTCATTTGGGGGGGGTATGTTTTGTAAGTTTTTATAAATTCCCAGTAGTGGAATTGCTGGATCATACAGAGATCTATTTTCAATTTTTTGAGGTCCCTCCATACTGTCTTCCATAGTGGCTTTATCAATTTACATTTCTACCAGCAATTTATGAGTTTTCTCTTTTTTCTATATCCTCACCAAACTTGTTATTTCCTGTCTTTTTGATTCTAGCCATTCTGATAGGTGTAAAATGACATTTCACTGTGGTTTTGATTTGATTTGATGATGAGTGATGTTGAGTATCTTTTCATGTACCTCTCAGCCATCTGTATGCTTTCTTTGGAAAATGCCTTTTTGGGTCCTTTGCCCATTTTTAATCAGATTATTTGGTTTTGGTGTGTGTTGTGTTGATTAAGTTCTTTGTATTTTTTGGATATTAACTTCTTAACAGATATATCACTTGCAAATATCTTCTCCCAATTAGTAGACTGCCTTTTTGTCTTGTTGATGCTTTCTTTTTATTTCTGTATAGTCTTAATAGGTTTATTTTTGCTTTTGTTTCCCTTGTCTGATGAGACATAGCTAGGAAAACGTTGCTAAGGCTGATGTCTAAGAGATTACTTCTTATATTTTATTCTTGGAGTTTTATGATTTCAGCTCTCACATTTAGGCCTTTAATCCACTTTGAGTTATTTTTATATGTTGTAAGAACGTAGTCTAGTTTCAGTTTTTGCAAGTAGATGTCCAGTTTTCCCAGAATTTATTGAATTTCCCACAATTTATTGAAGAGACTATCTTTTCCCCATTGCATAATCTTGCCTCCTTTGTTGTAGATTAATTGATCACACAAGCATGGATTTATCTGGGGGCTCTCTGTTTTCTTTTATTGATCTATGTGTCTGCATTTGTGCCAGGACCATAGTCCTTTAATTATTATAGCTTTGTAATATATCTTGAAATCTGGGATTGTGATGCCTCCAGCTTTGTTCCTCTTTCTCAACATTCCTTTGGCTACTCAGAATCATTTGTGGTTCCACACAAGTTTTAGGATCATTTGTTCTAGTCTCCCCTTAGTAGAATTTTAAATGAGAGGAAGTTTTGGTGATATGAAGCATATGTTCAAACGAAATATACACCATCTCAAGCAACTGAATATTCACTTCCAAATTGCATAGACTGGTACGCAGAAAGCCACAGTGAAAGCAGTTACTGTCAGGGCTGCATTTTGTCCAGTTTTGAACTAGATTGCCTGGTATTTGAACTTGTTACTGAAAAAAAAGTTTTAAAAACATTTCACAGTTGATGCTTGACATTTCCAAATCAGAAAAGTTTTTATTGTTATATTTTAGCATAACTTGAACATTGATGTTATTGCTCACTCTCTTGACTTCCACCATTTGCTGTTATGACAGTTTGCTTAATAAGTAAAGCTGGCACATAAGGAGCCTTTATACAACGTGCCAGGTATTTTTGTTAAAACCATCTGGCAACTCTAGTGCATACCCTAATTGGAGTGGTGCCAGTTATTGATGATGGCAGGAGGCATAGCCCACTTGTATTCAGCTCTTCAAGTTTGTTGAAGAGCTTAAGTCAGCTCTTCAAGTTTGTTCCTCCTTATTTGATCATTTCTGTTTGTTTCTGTTTCGCTTTATAGCAGAAACTGTCTGGATTGTTTTGTTCTATATCAACCTGCTCCTCTGCCATCTCCTCAGATACTTACTACCCAAGTTCCTGTGCCCACTACCCCACTAATATTTTCCTTACCAATATCACCAATAATTCACATTTTGCCTCATCTAGGGGCTACTTCCCAGCCCTCAGCCATTTGACACGTGGGACCACTCCCTCATTAAACCTTTCTCCCTTGGCTTCCAGAACACAACACCCTCTCAATTTCCCTCCCATCTCACTGACTGCTCCCCTGGATCTCTTTTAGTGGAGTCTCCTCTTTGCCCTAAACTCAAAATAGTAGAGTGCCTCCAAGTTCAGTTCTTGAGTTTGTCCTCACTGCCCAGTCCCTTATTTTAAAATGTCATCTCACACCAGTCAGAATGGCTAAAATGAACAACTCGGAAACAACAGATGTTGGTGAGGATGTGGAGAGAGGGGAACCCTTTTACACTGTTGGTGGGAATGCAAACTAATGCATCCAGTCTGGAAAAGAGTATAGAGGTTCTTCAAAAAGTTTGAAAGTAAAACTACCCTACGATCCAGCAATTGTACTACTGGTATTTACCCAAAGGATACAAAAATACTGATTTGAAGAGATACACGCACCCCAATGTTTATGGTCCTATTACCAACAATAGCCACGTGTGGCTATTGTGGAAACAGTCCAAGTGTCCATTCACTGATGAATGGAATATTACATTAGAATATACAATGGAATATTACTCATCTGATATATATGCACAATGGAATATTACACAGCTAAAAAAATGAATGAAATTGTCCTCTTTGCCATGATGTGGTTGGAGTTAGTGTGTATTATGCTAAGCAGAACAAGTCAGAGAAAGAGAAAGACCATACGATTTCACTCATACTTGGAGTTTAAGAAATGAAACAGATGAACATGGGAGGAAAAGAGGTAAACCGTAAAACGGACATAGAGAACAAACTGAGGGTTGCTAGAGGGGAGGTGAGCAGAGATATGGGTTAAATTGGTGGTGTGTATTAGAAGGGGCACTCGTGATAAGCACTGGGTGTTACATGCAAGTGATGAATCACTAAATTCTACTTCTGGGACTAATATTACACTATATTTTAACTAACTGGAATTAAAATAAAAACTTGGAAAGAAAGTCATCCCTAGCCTCAGGGCTCCCAAATTCACAGCCCCATCTCCAACTTCTGCCCTGAGCACCGGACTCACATATCCAGCTGTCCACTCTGTGTTTCCTGCTTGGAAATTGAATAGGCATCTCAAATTCTTCATGTTCCAAACCCAAACTCTTGACCTACCCCACTAATCATTCCTTTCTCAGGATTCCTCTTCTCAACAAATGGTACCAAAAACCCAAGAATCTTTCCTAATTCCTTTCTTTCAGGACTTCATCAAATCCATTAGCAACTTCTGACAGCTCCACATTCTCAATACATCTTGAATCCAGTCACTTCCCTTTGAAGTTACTGATGTCCCTTGCATGGATTACTGCACTAGCAACATGGCTGCCTTCCTGTTCTGACTAGTGGCTTCTCCAATTACCAGCCAGGTTAAAAATTCATTTTTTTTTTTCGTTAAAAATCACCCAATAGCTTCTCTCACACTGAGATACAATGTCGAAATCTTTATAAGGCTTTAGTGTAGTGTATTGCTTCAATGACATAATCCTGCCTACTTTTCCAACCTTATTTTTGGCCACTTCCCCCTTATTCCATTGGGTCTTTTTCACCAGTAGTTGAAAGTTTCAAGCTTATTTCCAACTCTGGGTCTTTTCTCTTGCTGCTTTGTCTGCCTGCAAATCTCTTTGTTTTGATCGCTTCATGGCTACATTTAATTCAAGTTTCTCCTCAAATTTAACTTTTCTGGTTGGCTTATCTAAAATGCAGTTTCTTCTTTTGGCAAACCTGTGCTTTGTATTCCCTTTTGTGCTGAATTATTTTTTCATAGCACTTGTAATTATCTGATATTATGTTATACGTTTGTTAGCTTATCACCTCTCTCACATACTAAGACATAGTTTTATGAGGGCAAGGACTTTGATGTTTTCATTGTTATGTCGCTATTACTAATACTTATTCATGGTAGGTGCTATCAGTATCTCTCTATTGTTGATTGTCACCACCCTTGAATTGTCAAGTGCAGTAAGAATATAAAGAAAAGGCACGTGTGTGTGTACCGTATACATGTGAATTTGTGTGTGGGTGTGTCTGTGATACCACAGAACCAATACTGAAAAGACCTGAAATTATACCCCAAAATTGTTGGACACACCTTTTACCCATATATTGGTTTCTAAATTCCTTTCTCCACTTAAAGGACCAGAAATTCTTAAAAAAAATGGCTGAATCCTAATCTGGAGAAGAAAAAACATAATATGAACTTGGACTATTTTGATATACCAGAAAGCAAGAAGTGCTCTAAGACTAACATGAATGTTTCAAAAAACACAGGGGCCATGTTGAAGTGAGTTCCATTGGCCAAATTCAAAGAAATTAGAGCATCAAAAAGAAGAAACACATGTTCAAAGTGTCAAGAGTGATTGAGAGACAGAAAAAGAATACTTTTGTAACAGATTTTTTTGCATCAGAGTTTAATCAAATCTCAGGCATTTTATTTGATTATTCATTAAAATAAGCAAATATATTAAAAAGTAGAAAATATTTTCTAAACAAGGGCTTGATAATACATCTGTAAGACTTGGTGGTGAGGATCCTTTCTTCACTCTTCAGCAGAACATTTCAGACTTGGGGATACGCAGAGTGGTAGGCATGATGCAAATTAGTAACTCTGGTGGGAAAACAGTGCCAGTGATGAAGCAGCAAATCGCCAAGTTACAGAGAACTGCCATGGGATTCAAAAAGGTGAAATTTTCTCTGGGAGCCAGTCAGAGGTAGGGTGAGGGGTGAGGTTGAGGGCTTAGGTCCATGGTTTTACCACGCACTACCATTACTAAGACCCACGTCCACCTTCACTCAACACCGCCCATTTGACAATGCTGAATCCATGGAATTTCCAAATCACATTTTGTGATGGTGCGCCATGAACATATAAGAATGGTACATATTTGCCTAGCACCTTGGGGTAAAATGCATTTCCTCAGGTGTGCTACCCTTCAAATTATAAGAAGAGGAGGGGCAAAGCTCAAGCTGGTGGTTAAGGGACCATGAGTTGCAGCTCCAGGCAACAATGGGTCCCCATTGTGTGCCAGCATTATCTGGGTGAATGTAAAGTGATGATAATTTGCTCCTTTCTTCCTTCTCTGTAATTCAAAGAACACACTCTTAGAGTCAGACAAATGCATTATGCATCTTCTTAAAATGAGCCACCAAAAATAACTCAGTGAGTAACCAAACAAAGAAAGTAAAGATTATTAAGAATTCTCTTTCCTTTTTTTTCTTTTCTACTCAAGTGCAATTGTTTAAAAAGGGGAAAAATAAAAATTGGCAGCTTTTTCCCACTGCAATTAAAAATTGTTATTTTTATATAATTAGAACTAGTTACAGGATGGAGGAATATGACAGAACTGAATGAATACCCACACACCTTTATAAGGTAATCTAAACCACACATGAATGTTTTAAAAGGCATTTTGGGGGGCAAAGCTCTAAATTGCTCTGATGTGTACTTCCCCATGTATCAAAATCATAATGAAATGGAATTCTCAGAGTACAGGTTGATCTCATCATCGACTACTTTGGTAAACAGAATACTTTTTCATTTCAATTTCATCTTTTCATTTCCCTTATATAGTGTGGGAATCATTGTAAAAAACATTAGTGTGCTTAGAGTAAGTATGATCTAGTGATCATGAATGGATTTGGTGACAGTTCAGGATCTTGTAATGCCCAGGGTTACCACAGCTTCTCTTCTCTCTGTGCAGTAATTATGCACTAGTGTGTAACTACGGAAGGTGAAGGACATAAAACCAAATGACTGTTAAACTCAGGATAAGTCATGGGCATCCGTTCCTCACATGAACTGTTTTTCTTGGCATTTATCTGTTTCTGCAGGTGAGCCAGAGAACAAAATCATTTTTGCTGAAACACTGCTTTCTATTCCAGTGGGTGTTTACTCACTGGCCCCGCTCATCCTCCCTTTTCCCTGGGGCACTGTAATATCCACCTGTCACAAACATCTTCGCAACCCCATGTATTTCTCCTTATTTATCCTTCACACTGTGAGAGACTCAGCCAAATGTACAGGAAGGACGTCCACCTTGGTCTGAATTCCTGGTTTCAGAAACTATTTGCTCTACTTGAAAATCAATTCAGTTGGATTGCAGGAAAAATTCTTATTTAATCCCATTTATTCCAGAATATGTCAAATCATACCAGAAAAATTAATAAATTGTTTACCGAGCTCCTTTTTGCTTATTGATAAAGCGTCTTCAGTATTCCTGAGTCATGGGGTAGATTTACAAATGAAGCCACAATTCTGTTTGCTTTAGGTGCAAAGTCCTTTTTAGGGAAGGCTGCAAGCTGTCTGGATGTTTCCAAGGATGGTAATCGCCATGACAAGCAAGGCCCAGAGGGCTCCGAATCTGCTGACAGCTGCTCCGTGATGATAAGATTACGTTTTGCTCTTCAGTTTGATGAGGCTGTCAGAAAGACTTCTAGTAGTAATATTATCATGGGTTCTGCTCCCACAGGTGGGTCTAATCTAGAGAGAGAACTTCTTGCTCTTCAGCGATCTCCCTTATGCAGGGGTTATTACTGTTAGGTACTAGTGCCTAGATTGCCTATCCAGGAACAGGATTTTGTTGCTTGTGTTCTTCAAAAAAATCATTGGCAAGGCCTGCATCAAGCAGTTTTTCTTCTATGTTTCCTAGGAGTTTCATGGATTCAAGTCTTACATTTTAAGTCCTCAATCTCTAGTGAATTAATTTTGTAAGTGATATGAGACAGGGGGTTCTTTTGAGAGTGAATGTCTAATTTTCCCAGTGCCATTTATTAAAGACTGTCTTTTCTCCATTGAGTATTCTGGGCTCCCTTGTCAAATATCAGTGGACCATACATGCATGGGTTAACTTCCAGGCTCTTGATTTTGTTCCATTGATCTATGTATCTGCTTTTATGCCAATACCACACTGTTTTGATTACCATCATTTTTTTAAATACATATATATTTATTTGTAAATTAGATATTGTAGATAGAGGTAACAGATACCAATTTAGACTTAGGTTTCCAGATATCTAAATAGGGAATGCAGTAGTAATCATGAATATGTTAAATGACAGATGCATTTTTGTCGCCCTCGTCCCGCAAGAACGACAATCAGCCTGGTATGGTGTTAATGCTTCATTCCTGTTTATTTCGTCAACTTCCTTAGCTTATATGCGGCAGGGTGACCAATAAGGGGCCAAGAAATGGGGAGAGCCAATGAGAGTCTTGTTACTATGCTGATTAAATTTGAAACAGTCAATGACTATGTCCTCCTTTAGGCGGGCTTCACCAGAAAGTTCGTTGTTTACTTGCAGCGTATTTTGCTGGCAGTGAGCCAAGTGCCATCTTGTAATGGCGGGGACTTTCCCGGCCGGAGGCGGTCCCCGACATCTCCCCCTTTTTTGTTTTATGGCATAGATCGTGCCTGTCTTAGGTCGTCAGTAGCAGAAAACATCCTTACCCATCATCAGACACAAGATATCGATGATCTCTGTCCTGCGTTCGGTTGGTATGTTTCTCTACTGATCTTACCCGTCTTTGACTACCGATCTAGCATGCTTAGCCATATCTGGGGAGATGTCCCAGCCTCTATTGACATAAGAGCTTGTACTATAGCTCGGCTCTGCTCTCACTGCTGTGTTCTCCATTGGTGAACTTTTCTGAATAGAAGCAGAATGCCAATAAGAAGGAGGACAAGAAGACCAATTGTGCCAGCCCATTGTTTGGTGAACTGGAACATATTGCTGAATGTTTGAAATAGCTCTGGGAGGGAAGCTGGTTGCACATGCGTACTATTTCGTCAGACCAAGCACTCTGCAAATACTGGGAGAGCTGTTGGGAGGAATTCCTGGCCTTATTAAATTGAGAGATGGTCCCATTACAGAATATTTAACAAACCCTCATCCAAAAACCAAGGCGCCACTGTCTCAACTGTATTCAAGAATGTCCTAGCAGTTTTCGTTTTTAATGGCGTGCCATTGGCCTTTAGAAGGTCCTTTAGGGAACCCTCTAACCTCGACTTTGACAGTCCAGATCCCATAATTAGAATCCCAATCTAATGGCTGTTCCGTGTATACTCGCCGCTAAATCCCGGCTCTAAGGCTGCCCTTCTTCTTATTGTGGACTTGTACAAGTTTCCCACCACCTTTGTCGTGGTTTTACCCCGCTTACCTGCAGACTTCTCCCTTGCAAGGTTTTTCTATTTTTCTTAATATTTCCCGGGTCTCAGCACCATTTGTTGCCCTCGTCCACAAGAACGACAATCAGCCTGGTATGGTGTTAATGCTTCATTCCCTTTTATTTCGTCAACTTCCTTAGCTTATATGCAGCAGGGTGACCAATAAGGGGCCAAGCAATGAAGAGAGCCAATGAGAGTCTTGTTACTATGCTGATTAAATTTGAAACAGCCAATGACTATGTCCTCCTTTAGGCGGGCTTCACCAGAAAGTTCGTTGTTTACTTGCAGCGTATTTTGCTGGCAGTGAGCCAAGTGCCATCATGTAATGGCGGGGACTTTCCCTGCCGGAGGCGGTCCCCGACACATTTTCTTTGCCTCACAGGGAAGAAATAACTTTACATGCTCTTATTCTCTTTTTATATCATATGCAATGAAGTTTTTAATGGCTAAGTCACAAGAAAGGGCATAGGTGCTTTCTACAGACCAGAACTTTCTCTTTTAAAAAAATTATTTTTGGGCACCTGGGTGGCTCAGTGGGTTAAGCCGCTGCCTTCGGCTCAGGTCATGATCTCAGGGTCCTGGGATCGAGTCCCGCATCAGGCTCTCTGCTCAGCGGGGAGCCTGCTTCTCTCTCTCTCTGTCTGCCAGCCTCTCTACCTACCTGTGATCTCTCTCTGTCAAATGAATAAATAAAATCTTTAAAAAAAATTATTTTTATTAACATGTAATGTATTATTTGCCCCAGGGGTACAGGTCTGTGAATTGTCTGGCTTCCATACTTCACAGTACTCACCATGGCACTTACTTTCCCCAATGTCCATAATGCAACCACCCTCTCCCTACCCCCCTCCCTCTGGCAGCCCTCAGTTTGTTTTGTGAGATTAAGAGTCTCTTATGGTTTGGCTCCCTCCCAATCCCACCTTGTTTCATTTTTTCCTTCCCACCCCCCCAAACCCCCCACTCTGTATTTCAAATTATTCATATCAGGGAAATCATGTGATAATTGTCTTTCTCTGATTGACTTATTTTGTACAGCATAATACCCTCTAGTTCCATCCACATTGTTGCAAATGGCAAGATTTCATTTCTTTTGGTGGCTGCATAGTATTCCATTGTATATGTATACCACATCTTCTTTATCTGTTCATCTATTGATGGACATCTGGGTTTTTTCCATAGTTTGGCTGTTGTGTACATTGCTGCTATAAACATTTGGGTGCACGTGCCCCTTCGGATCACTACATTTGTATCTTTAGGGTAAATACCCTGTAGTGTGATTGCTGGATTGTAGGGTTTATTTACAACTTTTTGAGGAACCTCCATGCTGTTTTCCAGAGTGGTTGCACCAGCTTGCATTCCCACCAACAGTGTAGGAGGGTTCCACTTTCTCCACAACCTTGCCAACGTCTGTCACTTCCTGACTTGTTCATTTTAGCCATTCTGACTGGTGTGAGGTGGTATCTCATTGTGGTTTTGATTTGTATTTTTCTGATGCTGAGTGATGTGGAGCACTTTTTCATGTGTCTGTTGGCCATCTGGATGTCTTCTTTGCAGAAAAGTCTGTTCATGTCCTCTGCCCATTTCTTTCTTTTTTTTTTTTTTTAAGATTTTATTTATTTATTTGACAGACAGAGATAACAAATAGGAAGAGGGAGGGGGGAGCAGGCTCCCCGCTGAGCAGAGCCCGATGCGGGGCTCAATCTCAGGACCCTGAGATCATGACCTGAGCCGAAGGCAGAGGCTTTAACCATTGAGCAACCCAGATGCCCTGCTCTGCCCATTTCTTGATTGGATTATTTGTTCTTTGGGTGTTGAGTTTGATAAGTCCTTTATAGATTTTGGATACTAGCCTTTTATCTGATATGTCATTTGTGAATATCTTCTCCCATTCTGTCAGTTGTCTTTTGTTTTGTTGACTATTTCCTTTGCTGTGCAAAAGCTTTTGATCTTGATGAAATCCCAATAGTTCATTTTTGCCCTTGCTTCTTTTGTCTTTGGCAATGTTTCTAGGAAGAAGTTGCTGTGGCTGATTACCATAGTTTTTTAATACAGTGAGAAATCAGGAAGTGTGATGTGTTCCACTTTGGTTTTCTTTATGAGGATTACTTTGGCTAATCAGAGTATGTAAGACATAGTTCTAAATGAATTTTATAATTTTCTTTTAATTTCTGTAAAAAATGCCATTGGAATCTTGATAGGAGTTGCATTAAATCTGTAGATGGCTTTGGGTAGTATGGGTATTTGGATGGTATTAATTCTTCCAACCCATGAATATCTAATAACTTTCTATTTATTTGTGTTCTTCTTTAATTTCTTTTGTCAGCATCTTACAGTTTTCAATGTAGAGATCTTTCATGTCCTAAGTTAGACTTACTTCTAAGTAGTTTCTTGTTATTGATACTAATATAATGAGTTAGTTTTCTTTTTTAGTTAATTTGCTCTTGTTGTATAGAAACACAACTAATTTTTATGTGTTAATGTGATGATACTGATGATACTGATTTATGATCCTGCAGCTTTACTTACTTAATTGATTGAATATAACACAGCTTTTGATGGATTCTTTTGGATTTATCTTTTCTATTTTTTCCTATTCCCTGTTTTTAAAATATATATTTCTGCTCTAATCATGAATATTACATTCCTTCTGTAA
The DNA here is from genome assembly GCF_964662115.1 of Mustela nivalis. Taxonomy (NCBI): domain Eukaryota; kingdom Metazoa; phylum Chordata; class Mammalia; order Carnivora; family Mustelidae; genus Mustela; species Mustela nivalis. The sequence continues at coordinate 85,925,867 of NC_139027.1, forward strand.
ACTTTGGGGTTGCTTTATTCTTCCTTTTCATAGTTCCTTGAGATGTAAAGAAAGTTTATTTATTTGAGATATTTTTGCTTCTTAATGTAGGTGTTTATCATTATAAACTTCCCCTTGGAACTGCTTTTGCTGCTTCTCTTTAGTTTTACTGTGTTGTGTTTTCCTTTTGCTTGTCTCAAGATACATTTTGATTTCCTTTTGATTTTTTTATTGATCCACTGATTGTTCAGAAATTCATTGTTTAATTTTCATATATTGTGAACTTTCTAGTTCTCCTGGTATTGTTGATTTCTAGTTTCAGACCATTGTGGTCAGAAAAGACACCTAATGCAAATTTAGTCTTCTAAAATTTGCTAAGACTAATTTTGTGGCCTATCATGTACCTTTTGTCCTGAGGAGTGTTCCATATGTGCTTGAGATGAATGTGTATATTGCTGTTGTAGGATAGATCATTTTTTATATGTCTATTAGGTCCATGTGGTCTATAGCTTTGTTCAAATCCATTGCTTCCTTATTGATTCTCTGTTCAGATGATTGTCCCTTGTTGAAAGTGGGTTACAGTTATTATTGCACTGCTGTTTATTTCTTCTCTTAGTTCTATTGGTATCTTCTTTATATATTTATGTGCTATATAATATGCTTTATATATTTATGTGCTATAATATACACAATTTTTGTATCTTTTTTTAAAAAAGATTTTATTTATTTATTTGAGAGAGAGAGAGAGAATGAGTGATAGGGAAGGGCAGAGGGGGAGATAAGCAGACTCCCTGCTGAGCAGGAAGCCCAATATAGGGCTTGATCCCAGGACCTGGAGATCATGTCCTGAACTGAAGGCAAATGGTTACCTAAATAAGCCACCCATGTGCTCCTAATTGTTGTTATCTTCTTGATGGATTGACCCTTTTATTATTATATAATGGTTTTATTTATTTATTTATTTATTTTACCATTTTTAGCTTAATGTCTGTTTTGTCTGGAAAAAAATATAGCTATCCTTCTCCCTCTTGGTTACCATTTGCTTAAAATCTATTTTCTCTCCCTTTACTTTCAGTGTATGTGTGCCTATGAAGCTGCAGTGATTCTGTTACATGCAGCATATCATTGGATCTAGATTTTTATCCATTCAGCCATTCTATGTGTTGTAATTGTATTTATATTAATCCATTTATGTTTAAAGTAGATATTGATAGATAAGCTATTACCATTTTGCTAATTTTATTCTTACTGATTTGCAGATGCTCTATTCTTTGCTTCTTATCTTGCTCTCCTCTTTTGTGATTTGATTACTTTTTATAGTGGAATGCTTTTTCTTTTGTGTTTACATAGCATATCTTGTAACATCTTATTTTAAGTTGATAAAAACATAATTTGATAGCATTCAAAAACTTTATAATTTTAGTTCTTATCCCTTCAAACTTTTGATTATTGATGTTACATTTTAATTTACCCATTTTTTATATTGTGCATTCAAAATATTATCTTTATGATTATTTTAATATGTTTTTATTTTAACTTCTAAACTAGAATTGTAAATAAATTAGACATCATCAATTCAATATTAGAGAATTTGACTTTGACTATATATTTATGACTACCAGCAAGATTTATACTATGTTCATATATCTTTACTAAATTAAGTAGCTTCCTTTTATGTACACTTGAAGAACTCCCTTCAACATTTCTTCTAAAGCAAGTCTAGTGGTTTTAAACTCCTTCAGCTTCTATTTGTTCATGAAACTCTTTAGCTCTCCCTCATTTATAAAAGACAGTTTTTTGGGTATAGTATTCTTGGTTGACAGTTTTTTTTCTTTTAGTATTTTGAATGTATCATCCCATTCTCTCTTGGTCTACAAAGTTTCTGTTGAAATATCTGCCTGTAGTCATAAGGGTGTTCCCTTGTATGTGATGTACTGTTTTCCTTTTGTGGCTTAGCTCTGTAGCCAGGCTGAGCTATTGGGCTACAACTGCCAGGTGCTCTGGAAAGGTTTTCAGTTTGGGCAGGGCTGAGGACTGCAGTAAGCAGCAGATGGTGCTATAAATTAACTTCCCTGGCCCAGATAGTGTAGCAAAATAGGCTGTAAAGCCAGCAGGCTCAGTGTTTGGGGTCCCAAATCAGAGAGAAGTATATACCAAGGTCCCCAGCCAGATGGAACCACTGGTTTGGCTCTTCAGTTAAGTAGAACAATTGGCTGGGATTTCTACTTGAATATTATTGCAAAGATTAACTTTATCTGCCAAGATCCTAGTGCCAGTTGCTGTAAAGTCTGATCTCCTCCAATCTGGTCTGATCTTCACTGATCAAGTCCTGTAGATTTCCCAGCAATCTCTGTGTGGTGAGACCTGAATGGTCCTCCTGGGAAGTAACCCACAATGCTGGGAGAGATGGATGTCCATCTTGCCCTCTCTTTTTCCTACTGGAGAAACATTAGGCCCAGGGGGCCCTTCTGATGGGTGTGCTAATTTGGGGGATGAACAATGAGGGCATACTGCAGCTGTTCCTCTTAACCTTCTCATGTGGTCCTTCTTAATGTCTGTGACATGACGGTGCTTCAGCCTTATCCCCTCATTCTGAGATTTCCAGGGTGTGCCTTTGTCTATGGAAATTTGCCAATTGGTTTTATGAGGGGGACTGAAGTCAGGAATGACTTATGTTGCCACTTTGATGATATTACTCTTGACAATGTTTTCTCCTGGGGTGCCTGGGCAGCTCAGTTGTTAAGCATCTACCTTTAGCTCAGGTCATGATCCCAGGGTCCTGGGATTGAGCCCCGCCTTGAGATCCCTGCTTGGTGGGGAGCCTTCTCCTGACTCTTCCTTTCCTCTGCTTGTGTTCCCTCTCTTGCTTTGTCTCTCTCTGTCATAGAAAAAATAAAATAAAATCTTTAAAAACAAACAAAAAAACCCACAATGTTTTCTTATGAAAATGCTTAGTTTAAATTTGATTTTGCCTAACACTTATGAACTTAATCTGAAAAATAACCAGGCAAGGTAGAGAGGACATGGAGTTTGGAGCTGGACAGAACTTCTGAGTAATCTCTAGTGGGGAATGGCAAGGATTGAATGAAATGACTTAGCAGTATGAGGTTATTAGAACAGAAGCAGCAGGGGGGAAGGGACTTTGAGTTACCTCTGGACCTTGGTACCTAGAACAGTTCTTTGCATAGAAAAGGAAATCAGTAAATGCTTCTTTTTCACTTATTATGTGCCATCCACTGTGCATATGTATGTATGTATGTATTTACCTGTCCTAATTGAAACAAGTCATTTCTGTTTATTCTGAAAGGGTTTAGTGGATAAATTGATGATTTACAAGCCAAAGGAATAAAACTAACCCATTTATTCTGTACTGTAATAACCACTAATTTGGTATTTTTGCATGAATACCCATACCAAAACAGGTATTTATTGTTTTGGTTTTATTTTTTATTTCATGTCAGTTATTTATTAGTTAGAATTTTCAAAAAAAAAAGAAGCTAGTGAATTTTTTTTATCATTGTCTATTAGATATAACACAAAACACAGCAAATTGCTGCTTTACCATAGTGACACAAACACCCCTGAATTTCCCTTAGACCATGTCAAACGTCAGTGACTTACCAAGTAATAAGATTCAGTACAACCATTGTCTCATATTCTTTTGGGAACAACAAGTGGTCTGGATATGCCCTCATGCATACATACAGAACTAATTGACAATTTAACCATGAGTGATCAGGCCTTAGAGAAATAAGTCACTTAACCAGAGGCACAGGAAATTGATGAATAAGATATTACATTAAATTTCATAATTAGAAAAGTCACTGGCAAGTGGACAAAAATGCTCTTGCTTTCAGATTGCTTCAGCCCCATCCAAGGGGCACAGCAGGGGTACCAAAATACTTGGGGTATTAGGTCAGGGGCTCTGAACAATGCTAATAACACCCTGAGAAATTCCCACCACTTGCCTTTTGAATTCTAGGTTTCTGCCATGGTACTCTTTCTATACTTACAAAATTAAAGAGAAGTTCAGTGAGTTATATCACAACCTATTCTATATTTGTTACATTTATTCCCTTTTCCAGAAGTTGGAAAGATAATTTAGTTTGGGAGTTTTTAAAGTTTTTGTTTCTGGGGCTTCTCTCAGAATCTTTGATGAAGCTGTCATCCCAAGGGAGGACACAGCTGGTGCCTTTCCACATTGCACTGGCGCCTGCTTGCTGAGCGTTCCCCAATGCCTGGTGCTCGTCTGTGGACACCTCAGCCAGTCTCAGTTCTTTCAGAACACTGTGACAAAATATAATTAATCATTGGTAAGAAATCCATTAAAATAAATCACTAGCATATAAAAGCTTTAATAATTTACTTCATCAGTTTAAGTTGAGATTCACTCTTTTCTTAGAATGAATAAGGCCAATGAGAAATACTTAAATGGTAATGCTTCATTTTCAATATTGACAATTTATAATTGATAACATAGCTGTTCATGTTAGTTTATGAGTAAAAACAATGCAGCTGAATATGATATTTCTGGTTTTTTTATTTTTTTTTTTAAAGTCTTGCTCTAATTTGCTTGCTCTAATGCTAGAAACACCCAGGAAATAGTCAGAATTTAGCTTGGGTTAATGTCTTCACATAATACAGTGAGCCACCATTTAATGAGAGTTTACCTGTGATTTACGTTCCCATGCCCTATTTCACATTATCCTTATGATAGCTGGGAACCATACACATAAGCTGCACTGAGCAAGGATTCTTGTTGGTTTCGTGGGCATGTACTCCTCATGCCAAGCTGACTCCTAGCTCATACATGGTGCCTGATATATTTTTGCTGAGTAAACAAACCATCCCCATGAAAGCAAGGCAGTTTAAACTGCCTTGCCAAGAGAGTTTAAACCATTAAAAGCCCACCAAAGAGTAAATGTTAAAACTTACTTAAGTTTTAACACTTACTTAAGTTACTTACTTAAAAACTTACTTTAAAACTTACTTTAAAAAGTTACTTACTTTAAAACTTACTTAAGTTAAAACTTACTTAAAAGTCCAAATCCAGATACAAATCCTTAATTTACTAGGCTAAGTCCTTAAGTCCTAGGTCCTAACTTCCTCCTACTAACCAGAAAAGCAGAACAATGACCTCACCTTTTGCCTCTGTAGTGCTTTCATCCCCTGGGTCTTTTCAGGCTTTTGTGTCTTTTGGTCACCAAGGCAATTAGGTCAGCCGTGGTCAGCTGAGGTGAAGAAGAAGGAGGTGGGGAGGTAAGCAGTAGTTAACAGCTGGGGTGGCGCACACATGAGGAAGCAAGCGGGGGAAGGTGCTACAGCTTCATGAGAAAGTAGAGATCTGACATAACAATACAGAGAACAGCAGATAATAAACAATAAAACTCTCACTTGCTTTCTCTGGCCCTTAAATCTTAGCATTCCCCAGTCTTTTGACTCCCCCCGTATGACTACACACATTGCCCTGGCTTCCAATCCCTCCTACATGCTAACGACTCATAGATCCATGTCCCCAAGTCTCTCCCTGGGAGCATTGACCTATATTTCTAACCTAGAAATATTTATTTGGAAGATTTGTAGTCATGGCAGCTCATCTTGTTCCCTGTCAAATTTATTATATCAGGTCTTTTCACACCCTGTCCCCAAGGTTATTCCTGTTGTACACTCACTAATTTGACTTGTGTCAACCACATTCATCCAAACTTCCAAGATAAAGCTTCATGGTCATCTCTTATCAATCCTCCACTCATCCCAACAGTTGCCAAGTTCTGATTATGTCACCTTCTTAAATTGACCCCACCACTGTATCTACAGGCCACTGAGTAATTCAGGCTGACTGCATCTCCTACAGATCCAAAGCATGCTCCTAAGGGCATATTTGTCACTAAACCCCCTGTCCTTGAGCAAACTCCATGTACCATCTGCCTAAAACCCTCTGACCATGTTACAACAGCCAGAATAACCTCTCTGGGATCTGTGTTTCCTGAAGGACAGGAGTTCTTCAGTTCCTAGTGTCACCTTAAGACATCTTCACAAAGGTGGTGGGTATTATGGAGGGCATGTATGGCATGGAGCACTGAGTGTGGTACATAAACAATGAATTCTGTTATAGTGAAAAGAAATTAATTTTAAAAAAAGGTCTGGAAATGAATGATCTAAGCATCCAAATTGAAAAAACAAAACAACAACAACAAAAACCAGAAGTCTTCACAAAGGTCCCAGTACATCCCACCAGGCTTAAAGCCTATACACCCAGGTGCAATTGACCCTGGGATTGTTCTGGACTGTGGATGTCAAATGCTCTGGTGTCCTTTTGAGCTTTTGCCATTCTTTCTGAAAGATTCTACTCAAATATCATCTCCTCAGTGAAACTTTGGTCCTACACTTCTATGTAGACATAAGTGTTCTTTCCATTGTTTCCCAAAAGTCCTTCTAACACATTTTTAAACTATTAATGTTATTAGAACTATCTATGAGTCAACTTTTTTTAAACTTCTTTTCTTTCTCCTGGTGATATTCCTTGGTGTGCTTAAACATTTGTTTTGAATGTTGGACATTTTATAAGTTTTTTAGTTGCAAAGGGTCTGATGATGTTATTTTACTCCAGAGGGGATCCTTTATTTTATCTGGAAAGCAGGTAGATGAGGGATAGATGATATTATTCTAAATAGGAACTAATATGACTGGAACTAGGTTATAGCTTTGTGAAGACACATCTACCTTTAATTCATCTGTGCCCTGTTTAGAGATTTCATTTGTGTTCCTGACAGGTCTACTTGGACCTCTTTTCTTTGCTGGGATTCTCCTACTTCACTGAAATAGGAAAAAAAAAAAAAAAAAAAACTTCATTCTACTCATCAGCCTATTTTTAAAATCCTCTTGCTCTTTGCAATTCCAGATTGTAGCATATGTCTCAGGGAACATAATGAACTAAGTGCATGGTCACTTCCCACTACCTCCTTTATCACTTGGGTTTGGATCCCAGGTTTTGCTTGGCTTGGCAATCTCAAATTTTCAAATCTCAAATTTGCAACTCTCCTGCATCATGAATTTACCAGAATTTCCACTAGTTCCTTTTCCTCCTAGCAGTGGCCACATGTACAGTCCTTTGCTGCATGCTTAGCCTCCCAACACCTACTAAGAAACACCCCCAGAGAAGGTAAGAGCAGCTGCAGAACTTCAGCTCACCTTTCTGAGAGATCCCCCTCTCATAGGCACTTGGCTACTTAACCCCTTGATCATTTCAGTTTGTCATCAATACTTACAAAATTTTTTTCTTCTTTCTTTTTTGGTATTTTATCCAACTTTTCTTAGTTGTTCTTAGTGGAAGTGCTGGTCTCCTGCAACTGCCTTATCATGGCCAGGAATGGAGTCTGAAATCAATTGTTTTAAAGCTATAATATTTCAAATCAGAAGGCACTATTTTTTGTAAATTACTTTTGAAAGAATCTACTACTTTATTTTATAGACTAAAGTTCTCTCTTCATAAATCCATGATGGGGGACTGCTAAGAAACGAGATGAATGGTCACAACTATGTAGTTCTTTATGCTGTATTATATTTTATATAATCTGGAAGTCTTTTGTGATTTTACACCGTGTTAAATTTCCCAGAAGGCACAAAAAGAAGCCAAGCAAGTAAGCCTACTGAAGCTCGGTTTGTATACTTGACTCTGTTATATCACAGGGCCATAAGTATAGTCATGCCTAGCAAAATTTTATAGCAGGTACACATACTTTTATATTTGCATTGGAAATAAAATTCAAACAGTATAAAACTGTGGTATGGGTATAATTATTGGGAATTCAACGTTAAAATGCATCAGTCATGATGAAACAAGAGTCTAATTATTCAATTTTAAAGCAGTGCTCATTATACTACCTTAAGGAAACAATATCTGGTTTTCTGGGATAAAATTCAGAAGACCTGGATATCTGACCTCATTATTTCGCTCTAAGTGAGTAGAATTTTCCCTAGGTCCATTTTCTCCTTTGTAAAATAGGCTAATATTATTTATATGACTCTCGTTATATGGTTGTTTAGAGAAGAAAATTAGGTCATATATATAAAAGTGCTGTGAAAAGTTAAATGCATCTATAATTACATGTTATCATTAGTTTTTAAAAGTTTTGAGGAATTAGCAATACATGAATAGAGAAATTCAGACAAACTCACACCTGGACATCTGACTCAGGAAATGGCTTTTCAGAAAAAAATAGGCTGGGACACAAAGCAAAATGAGGTTCCCAGAGTTCGGTCTTAAAGTAGTGTAGGCAACCACATACCTATTCTGATTTTGGAGCAGCCAGGATCATTTCTGCTCTCAACTCTGGTCCTCTTCTCTCTCTTCTCACTCCCATCTTCCTCCAATACACGCATTCAGTCACATGTGCACACACCTGCACACACATGCACACACACATACACTCAAATTACCATTTGCCCAACCTCAGGTGTGTGGAAGTCAGAAGGGGACAAAAACACTTGGATAGGACTGTTTTAGACCTGTCTGCAAGGTCGTGAAGAAATAAATACCAGCCACTCTTTACTGGATGCTTCCTTTGGGCCAGGTTCTCTGTTGAGAGACAGACATCACTTCACTTAATCTTCATAGTACTTCATGATCTTTCCTCTATGCCACAGGTGATGGGATGAATCATGTCCCCCTAAAATTCACATGTTGAAGCCCTCACCCCCAGGATCTTAGAGTGTGACTGTATTTGGAGGCAGGATCCTTAAAGCAGTCATTAAATTAAAATGAGGTCATGAAGCTGGGCCCTGATCCAATATGACTGTGTTCTTATAAGAAGAGATGATCAGGACATAGACACACACAGAAGGAAGTCCATGCAAAGACACTGGGCAACAGTGGTCTTCTACAAGCCGAGAAAAGAGGCCTAAGAAGAAACAAACCCCACTGACACCTTGATCTTGGACTTTGAGCCTCCAGAACTGTGAGGAAATAAATTTCTGTCATTTAACGGCCCCAGTCTGTGGTATTTTGTTAGGGTAGTCCTTGCAAATAAATATACCATAGTGTCTAGCAGAGTATGTGGTTCAATTCTGAGCAGGAGAAATGGACACTTGCCATGTATCTTTTAAACTCTTTTCTGGTACTAAATATAAATAGTGAGAAGTAGTTCTTCATTTTATTATCAATTTTGAATATTTCTATTTAAGTTTCATAATCAGAAGAAACTATTTTTTTTTTAAAAAAAATCCCACTATTTTAGTGCATACTCTGTAAATTAATTTAGGTTTTAATGGTCATCCCTCTCATTGCCCCCTTTTATTTGGTCCTCTAACTTCGAAATCAATGGAGAAAGTTCACAGGGGAACCTTCTCAGTCCTCCTCTAATCATCACTATGAAAACTGAGCTAGAATTTAAGACTTGTTTTATTTTGATCTACTTAGTTTTCCCCAGGAAATTCAATAGCAGTCAGAGTGTTGGAAAATGATAATATTGAGTAACCATTCATTGTGTCAAGAACTTAAAATATGACTTTATTTTTAAAGAAAATACATTTTTAGAACAGTTTCAGATTTACAGAGAAATCATGAAAATAGCACAGAAAGCTTTCATATACCCCACACCCACTTTCCCTTATTAAATTTTACATCATGATAGACATTTGTTAAATGAATAAATTGATAATCATACATTATTATTAACCGAAATCTATGCTTTTGTTTTTAAATATTATAGTTTTTCTCCGAGGTCTTTTTCCTTTTCAAGGATCACATCCATGATTCATTTATTCATCATGTCTTGTTAGGCTCCTCCAGGCTGTGACAGTTGCTCAGACTTTCCTTGTTTTCAACGACTTGACAGGAGTGTCGGTCAGGTGTTTGGTAAAATATCCTTCCATTGGAATTTGATGTTTTTCTCATAATTAGACTGGGGTAGGGAGTCTTGGGGAGGAAAAGCACAGGTATAGACTGTCATTTTCATCATATCATCTCAAGAGTACATGTTATCAATATGACTTATCACAGATGATGTTGGCCTTGATCACCTTGGCTGAGGTGTGTCTCTCAGGTTTCTCCACTGTAGAGTTACTGCTATCTCCCCCACTTTCCTTACTGTCCTCTTTGGCAGAAAGTCACTATGTGCAGTCTACCTTTAAGGGGTATTATTATCTTTTTCTTCTTGGTTCTGCACATATCCTTACTTTCTGCTACTACAAGATGCTCCAGGATCTTCTTGGGTATTTTCTGCTTCAGTTCTAAAAGCTACCATTGCTCCAAATGAGCCCTGGCTCCCTTTATTGGAAAATAGTACTAGGATCCAAAATTTGGGCTTTATCTATGCTGCTATTAGTGGGAACTCATTGCTTCTAAGCTGTCTCAATTGTCAGAGGAAAGAAATAGACTTGTGTAAACTAATGTCTGTGTGTACATATACTTATAGCTATTTCTTAGGTAACCATCTGTATCTCTATTAAGCTAAACATGAGTTCATAAAGTTGTCTCTAGCTCCAATCCACTACCACATGGATCATTCTAAATTCCTCTCCTTGCTACCCATAAATAACATCAGCCATCAATTTACATAATTGTTGAATTCCAGAATTGTTCAATTCCTGCGTCTGTGGGGAAAACTTTACCATCTGGAGGACAGAGATTATGTACAGATCCTTTGGCCTTTGGTCTTACACATTCTGCCCTCTCCAAAGCTACTCAGGTCAGCACTTCTCCCCCATTCCCTTCAGTGAGGTTGTCATACTTTAGTAACTCAGTTAGACCATTTTATCACAGTCTGCATTCTTTCCTGGCACCCTATAATTTCATTTCCATCTTCAGAGTAAATCTCTGAAGTAGGAATTTTAATTATGCTCATTTTGCAGATGAGGAAATTGGAGCACAGAAACCTGCTCAGGGTTTCACAGCTAGTAATTAGCCTGGAGGTTAAACTTCGGGTCAGATTTGTATCTCTAATTTGAAGATTAATATTCTCCTGAAAAAGGTAAGCACATCACTTCTGTTAAAAAGCAAACGCAAATGCATGCGAGTTAATGAAGGGGGGGCTGGAGGTGAAGATAGAGTGTTGCGGGTGGAGGGTTATTCGTGTCATGGCTCAGAGCTCGGCCCCTCGTACGCAACTGAATGCTGGAAGAAATCATCGCAGGAGGGCCCATGGCTTCCCAATATTTCTATATCAAGTGAAGATTTGAGATGGGATCTTTCTTTGATGTGTGAGGGTTCCCTAGAGAAAAAGAACTAAGAGGATATACATACGGACACATATGCATGAGATTTGTTCATTATGTCTAACGGATTGGCGCACACACCTGTGGTGTCTGGAAAGTCCAAGACCTGTGTGTGTACTGACAGAGTACAGACCCAGGAGAGCTAGGGTGCAGAGGAAGCCCAAAGGAAGTCTGGTTGAGAATTCCATCTTGCTCCGGGAAGCAGGTTTTTTGTTCTATTCAGGTCTTCAACCGATTGAATGAGACCCACTCACATTATGGAAGGCAATCTGCCTTACCCAAAGTTCACCAATTTAAATGTTAATCTAATCCATAAACACTCTCCAAGTTGACACCTAAAATTAACTATCATACTTGAGATGGCTGTGCAAAGCCTGTACTTTCTCTTAAAATTGGGGAAAATGAGGAAAAAGAATGCTTTTTATGAATTATGAGCATATAGGTCCCATAGCATTACTGTACCTTTAATCACAGCTACTTTGGAGGACCTCACAAAGGTCTGGGCCAGTTCTGCTAGAATTAGATGCATATGTGAAGGAAGAAAGCGCTTTGCAAAAAAAAAAAAAAAAAAAAAAAAAAAAAAAAAGCAACTTTCTTGTCATGCCTAAGCAGCTGTGGCTTCTATTCTTAGCAGACAAGGGGATAATTTACTAAACAAAATATATTGAGGCATCAAAGCATCCATGCCTGACAAGGTGAAGCATTATTGCGATGACAACTTTATTGCTTTTTATCCCTCACCCTGAGATGAGTTTCCCAGGGACAAGGGGTGGTGCCTTCCGCTCACCAGCTGCCGTGTGCTCACTCTATCATGCCAGTAATAATTGAGAGTTACTGTAAGACCATGGATGACATAATCTGAATATGACTTACTCGTTTTGCGGACTGATGCCGATATTATTCCAATCTCCTCAAGATCTGGGGTGAGGCTGACAACCCGCCTTGCCCAGAGGCCCAGTGGGCCCCAGTGGATTAAGATCATGGTTTCTGAATGATATTGTCAGAGATAGCTATGACCAAATCACTTTTCTGGCTCCTGGATGGAGCCAGAAACAGGCTGAGCAAAAAGTGTGAGTGTTACGATTTAGAATCTCCAGGACATTTTTTCCCTACTGCTCGGAGAGCAGCATGGCTTGGAATTGACAATGGACTTTATTTTTGTTTTTATCTTATAGTAATAAAATTTCCAAACGTTAACCAAAGTCGAGGATAATGTAAGGAGCATAGCTATGACCCACTTCCGTAATTTGTTTTGCCAACCCCATTTCATTTAGAACCCTCTCCCAGACTCTGCCTTCCCTACCTACCCCTCCTCCCCGAAGTGTTTTTTAAAGCAGATCTCAGACATAATATCACTTTATTTATAAATACTGCAGTCTGCTGCTTTAACAGACGATATTTTAAGACAGAACCATAATGACATTTTCACACTCAACAGAATTTAAAATAATTCCTTATTATTATTTTATATCTAGTCTCTGTACAGACCTCCAATTTTCTGAAAAATGTCTTTTTTTAGAGTTGCCTGCTTGAATTTGAGCCCCAAAGGTTTCTACATGGCATTGGTTGCCATGTTTCTTGTATATTTTTTTCTTTTTGTATCAGTTGCTTTTCCATCTTTCTGGTCCTCGGGCCGCATAGTCACTGATGGGAAGCAGATGATTTAAACAAAGTAGAATTGGCCGCACTCTGCACTGCTGAGGGTGTTTTCCACATGTTGTAACTTGTGCTTGGTAATTAGGTCTACAGCCTTGATTAGAATAAAGCCCTTCCTTGTTTTTGGCAAGAATACATCTCAGGTGTTTTGGTGTGCTTCCTAACTGCATCACAACAGGGGAGGTAGGGGGGTACATGATACCTCATTGTCTTACCTTCATAGATGTGGGTCTAAGCAGTGAATTCAAGTGTTGTTGGCCTAATCACTCAGCCTAATGTTGCCCTTCAACTTTTTTTTTTTTTAAAGATTTTATTTATTTGACAGACAGAGATCACAAGCAGGCAGAGAGGCATGTGGGGTAGGATGGGGTGAGGGGAGCAGGCTCCCCAGAGCAGACAGCCCGACTTGGGGCTCGATCCCAGGACCCTGAGATCATAACCCAAGCCGAAGGCAGAGGCTTAACCAACTGAGCCACCCAGGTGCCCCTGCCCTTCAACTTCTCACTGAATGGTGGTCACAGCCACCTGTGACTGTTGTCTCGCTCCATTGCCTCGTTAGGACTGGCCAAGTGGTGCTTTTCTAAGGCCGTCACTCCTTCTTTACTTAATAATTCAAATTTTTTTTTTGAAGAATTTTCCACTTTCAACTATATGCTTACTTGAAACATGTTTGTACAAAACAATGTAGAATTTGTGATTCTTAACTCTTTTCCTTCATGAACCAGTTCTCAAAATCATGAGCTAAGTCCTTCCTGACAGATTCTGACAATGGCCAAATATTTATGATTCTATTTCTAGATCATTATGAAGCACGAGTTTTTATGGATTTGATGTTTTAATCAATTGCAAACTTTTTTTTTTTTTTCAGTGCACAGAACATGTCATTGATTGTTGAGAACTCCTTTAAGCTGAGTCCCTGGCATAATCCTCACAGGTGTTGTTAGCCCTCGTGCTTTCTGACCACACAAAATGTGCTGGGCATATCTTGAATATTCCTTCTTTAGCCTTGGAGTGTGTTCCTTTTAGCAGGAAATTGTACTTACAGACCACATTTGTGTGCAATGTTTGCTAAATGCTACCAGATGGTCATTATATCTACTTGGCCTTTACAGGGGGCAGAGCTAGAAAATATGTCCTTGTTTTATAAGAACAAGAAAAATAAATCAAGCCCATAGAAATATTTCTAATTCAAGTTTAAGATAGAGTTTTTATGTTATTGATTTGTATTTATACCTCTTTTGCACTAAAAATCTTTGTTCTTAATTATATTAACATAATTGCTTACTTGTTCACTCATGTTTAATTATTTGCACAATTAAATATTTGTTCACAGATGTATGCATTTCAAAATGACATCAATACTGTAACTCTAATTGCTAAATGAGTTTGAAATTTCTCTGTGTTTTGTCCTTAGAATATGTTATTGTAAAATCACTGTATTTTAGAGTCACTGAAAAGATTTCTTTATGGTTAAGTTACTAATCTGATATACAGTAAAGGTCATTTGTTTCATTAATTTTCAGTTTTTTACTTTATCTACATTTTAGACTGTGGCAGGGGTGGCAGAAGGCACAGACAACCCCCTTGAAAATGACAGTCCTTGTGTCACCAGGTGCCTCTGTCTCTGGGGGGAGTCTCCTGGGTACAGGCACTTTCTTGAGGTTCTAGCTAGGAATTGCATTATGCTTCCCATCTTCATCCCCTTAAAGGATCCCTTGGTGAGATCTGGGAGAGGCCCCATAGTGCATGTAATTCACTACTTTCCTATATTTCTTAGACACAGCTAAATTAACACTGTTAATTAGCACTGCTAATTTAGCATGCTGTCTGCCTTGGGGTCCACCAACATGCCATTACTCTCCCAAATGTTCTCTAGTTTCCCAACACCAAACAGAGGTCAAAGTCATAGTTTCTACTCCAGCCTGGACATGTCCTGTAGACCAATTCATAACCCCAAAACCTCAGTATCCCTGTGATTTTACCCTTCGTACCCCTTTCCTCAGACCAAGTTCATAACATGGTCATCATTGTCCTTGGGTCTCATCCTCACCCCAGTGAGGATTGCTCATCTGGGTGGAGATTTGCTGGCCTGGAGCTGGAAGGAGTATGAAAAAATGGGTGCTCACCTTCCTCCTTTCTTGTTTCCTCCTCAACTTTCTGTATCAAAAGCTGAGTTTGCTCTGTTCTATTGTCCCAATATAAAGTTATAAACTCAACGAAATTCCAGGGCTGCAAGTATTTGTCTCCATGGCCCAGTGGCATTTCTCTTCATCCATACCTGAGCTTCCTTTCAGATTCTTCTCTGACTACTGTAGCTCACAGAAGCCCCAGGACATTTCTACCTCAACGCTGCTGTTGAGTGGACACTCCCTAGCACCTGAATTGGCTTTGCAAATATCTTATCCATCTGGACAGAGAAGCAGAATGTTAGCAATACTGCACAGAGGTTGCTAATAAAAGCTATTTTCTTTCCAAAAATTTAGAATCCCTCAGGTATATTTACCAAATATAGAAACTTTGGGTGATAAATAGTTCTTTAAATGTTTAAACTTTCCAAGATTCCTATCACTAGAGAATAACTTTGCTAGCCAAGTAGACACTGGTTCACACTAGGGATAGCTTCTCTTGGCCATAAGTAGGAGACATTTATCATTTGTTATCTTTAGACCCTCCCCCTCCTATCTCAACTCTAGAAATATATTTCACCAAAGAGCTGTCCAAGTAAATGGATGATGTTTCTCTGCGTTAAATTTATGGCTCAATTACAATCAATCTTACACTATCAGCTTTCAGTGCCTGTATATAATTAATATAAACAAAGTAGTGAACCATCATTTCTTATGCCACCTTGCTTCATACTGGAAAAAAAAAATGAAATCAATGCCTGCTTTATAAAGAATTGGTTCCAGCCTATGATCTTAGATTGTCCAGGTAGGAGTAATGGGAAAGAGAATGATTCCTTTGGGTATAATTTATTCCAGTTTTGTGGGTTTATAAGCAACATTCACCTTGGTTAAGTTAACAGTTCAGATCATTGTTTTCTTTCTACCTCACCAGTCCTGGCATATTAATTGGGTGAGGGGAATCAAAGTTGCAGAAGTCAGCTTGTAAAGCTGCCCTCCACCTGCAGTGTGGGAAGTATAGTGCTCAGTTGAGCTGTGTGCAGAATGTCCAGCACAAAGTGACTCTGATCATTTAGTTACATGTCACTCTTGAGCCTTTGTGGATGAATGTTTACATCTTGCCCCATATCTATCATGATAGATTGTTAAGACAAAGCCTCGTTAATGATTTGCCTTTTAAACAAAAAAAAAATGTTATGCATTAAACCCATTGAACACATTTCTCTTACTATAACAAGGCCATTCAATTAAAACAAAATGGCTCACACAGGGTGACTTCCTGGCATTTAGATATTCAGAATTCTAGAGCCATATGTTCAGCTGTTTACTATTGATGGTCTACATCTTTTTAGGGTCTCTAAAAGACATTGGACCCTAATTTCTCCACTGAAAACTTTATTAAGTATTCTTTTGTTTGGTCGGATAGACATCTGTGTTTCCAGATTCATGTATTAGGCATTTTTAAATCCTGGAGACACATTTAGCTGCTTTGCAGACATTCCAATATGTGCCCAAAGGATTATCACAGATCTGTGGAGGGTATTATTATGTATATTCATTTGCTTGCCCTGCAAAAGACTGAGACTTACAGCAAATCTTTATTAAAAAAAAACAGCAGAGTTTGTGTGTTTTGGCAATGGTGTGGATTGTTTGATAATAGGTGTCACCTTGGCACTTCACTCTGAGAGTTCTCAAAACCTGTTTCCTCCTGAATTTAAATGGCTGCTATATGCAGTGTGACTACATTTGTGCTGCTTTAAAGAACAACACCCTATTTAAAGGAATAAAATTAAACAACTTAGAGTTAACTCAAATATATAAAAATGAAAGTCAAATGGAAAACCAGCATCAAATTGTAACATACACAATAACGTGTTCCCTTCCCTGATCTGTAGAGCGTCTATGAATTCAGAAAATAGTGTGCACCCTAGTTCAAAAAGGTTGGGTGAAAAACATAAACAAGCAGTTTAAACACAGAGAGATAATAAACACACAAACATACCAGCCTTGTTAGAAACCAGAAAAAGGCTGATTCAACCATGAGGATCAGTTATTTTCTTCTGAGATCCCACCATGGGGAGGGTGTGGGAGACACACGCCAGTGTCCACACCTGGTGTGAGCTCAGAGCCCTGCCAAGGGTGATTTCTCAGCCTGTGGGTAGGGCTCTATGGGAATGAAAATTCCTCCACCTATCAGTTAAACAAGATCCCAGAGTGAAAGTTTCTTCCATCCATCAATTAAACAAGACCTCAGAGTGTATATACGTAAAATGTTCTTCTATCACAATGTTTCTGAGAGGAGAAGAAAAGAAGAGGAACCTAAAGCTGTGATGATGGGACATTGGTTTGAAAAATGACGGTACAGTCACATAACAGTACCATGGTCAGGTAACTGCAGTAAACAAGTTTGTGTAGACATCTCCAAGCATTTCACCACAAATATTTTCATCACATAACTAACTGGCCATAAGGCAATTTTCCCATAAAATGACATAAAAAGTAACTGGCCAACAGTTTGGTTGGATAGTTTGATTTCATTTCTCCATTGATGTAGTATTCCCATTTTTATGATATAAATCTTATCCCTTATAATGGTCTCTAGAATGGTACTTTTTAAATTTTTGAACCCACATTTCCTGTGGAACTTTGGAATATCCAGCAACAGACATGTGACCATATGCCAAGAAGGAACAGCAGTGTAGAAGTCTTTCACAGTGCAGTCCAAAGCTTAGTTACAAGTACATATCCTCATATTTGGAAATGGAGACCTCCCTTAACAAAGAAAGAAATTTTTACTGAAAGAGAATGCTTATTGTGATGAGCACTCAGTAATGCACAGAATTGTTGAATGATGATATTGTACACCTGAAATGAATATAAAACTGTATGTTAATTACATAGGAAATAAAACAAAAACTTAATATAAAAACATAAAAAGTGAGATGCTGAATGAGAAGAATCAACAATCAAAGAAAGAAAGAAAGAAAGAAAAAGGTATGAAACTATAATGAAAGCAAGTACTTAGGTACAACCCCCAAAATAAAGCCAATTATTTGAAAAAAAAAAATCAGTTATTTGAGAAACATTGCCATGAACCTGCACACATTATAACTATATCCAAATATCTTGCATTTCACAATAAAATCCTTTTAATTTTGTTATTCATTTTTCATGTTTCATTATGTCCTTTTTAATGAATGGCTCTCTTTTATTTTTCATGATTTTACCTTTACAGCAAAATTGCCTTTCAGCCGATTAGCCATGTGGCAAAAACATTTGCAGCAAAAATGCTGGTGGCGACAATGCTTGGGGCAGAGATGGTTATGGTGAGACTATCTAGAATGATCTAACAAGGTGATGGGCAGCTACTAAAATGAACTTACAGAAACTTATTTATTGACATGAAAAGAGGTTGACTGCATATACTTGGAAAAAATAGCTCTGCAGCACAATATTATTTTTACATAAATTGTAACATCAAAAAATATTAAACAGTCTGAACGCATATACTCCATGTCAGTGGCAGGTTGAAGGATGGGTTTCCTTTGCTTCATTTGTCTTCCCAGTTTTCTCTCTCTCTCTCCTTCTTTCTTTAGTAAGCAAGTAGAAATTTTGCAACATAAAAATAAAAATTACACACTTTTTAAAAAGAATGCATGCATCCGAATAAGCATTATCTCTTATTGTCATCTTGGGAAACTATAAAAATCTAATGATTTGGTGTAAAACTACTTTGTGCCTCTTTACTTGATTCCTGTTCTATACTGAAAAAGGATCAGTTTTCATCAATCTTGCTAAGATGACATCTTAATATTTTTCATTTCCTGTGTTTTCTTGCAAGAAGACCTCACCCCTAGAGTAACCAGTGTACATATCTGTCCTTAAGGCTGCAAAGATTTTAAAACATCTGTGTGGCTTGATTAAGAATAGTAAGTTACAATGGTGAAACCAGCAATATGATTCCTTTGATATGATCTGCATATATTTTCAACATCATACATTGTTTTTCTCATAAATGTAAGTGTACAGATGTTATGGTTTTTAAAAATAAACATGTTAAAGAAAAAAAGCCCCGGGGGTATGCCTGCATGGCTCAGTCAGTTAAAAGTCTGCCTTTAGCTCAGGTCATGATCTCAGGACCCTGGGATGGAGTCTCACATGGGGCTCCCCGCTCAGCAGGCAGTCTGCTTCTCCCTCTGCCTGCTTGCTCTCTCTCTGTCAAATAAATAAATTAAAAGCTTAAAAAATAGCCCTGGGGTATGGGATGATGAATCAAGTTTCAAGAAAAAATGACAAAGGAATTGAAATGAAAAGGTTTATTATTCACATGTCCTAACGGAACAGTATGTTTGAGGGGCCATACTGGGAAGCCAAGACAGGGTGCAGGCAGAGATAAAGGCAGATCCTGGGGCCAAGGGTGAACTGTTTTGAGGTTCCTGGGATAAGGCCAGGATGACCCAAACCCCTAAGAATGGGGTTTTGGTAAGCTGCATGGGGTCTTATCTAAGGGGCACACAAAAGGAAATTCCTGGAAGGCAGTGAAAACTTGGTCACAAGGACCACTGGGGAGGTTCTATCGGGGACCTACATTTACTTGTGACCTTGCAGTGCTGTCTAGGACATGAACTTGCATGAGGGGCTAGTGTCAGTGTCACATCCCTGCAGGTCCCTTGGCCACACAGAATGGAAACTGAGGCAATGACACCATGGAGGAGCCAAGCTAAACTCTTGACACAATCATTTAGGATACATTTTGAGATATGCTGCTCATTATCTAAATTCAAAAAATGAATACATAGAGATTGTGGGGAAAACAGAGATGCTGGAGAACCTGGCTTCCCTGTCCCCTCACAAAGATCAAGGATTAAACAGCAGCTACTGACCAAAAGAGTTCTAGGAGACCTCTAGGGTCTACTTCGGACGTTTTAGCCACCCCATAGAACAAATTACCGAGAATCATGGCACAAGAATAAAATATTTTGCCTGCATCATCTCATCTCCCAAACTGGCATGGTTCAGCACCAGGGAGAAACTTCCCATCTAGAAAGAGTGCCTCCTACCGGGATAAGAAGAGTAGGGTGAGCCATCAGCTTGTCCAGCCTCTCCAGGCCCTGTGTGAAGGTCCCCCCTTTTAGTTTTACTCCATTTAGACTGGCAAGGCTGGGATATATTGAGTTGGGTAAGTACAAGGAAGAAAAGCAGAGCTTATTACTAGTAGACATGTAGTGGTAGCAGTTGTGGTTCGCAATGACCTGCTGTGCAGACAGACGCAGCAGGTTTTGTCACTGATGAAGCCAGTGGTCAGCACGGCCCCCATAGATGCCCTGGAGATCTCACTAACTTTTGCCCCACAGTTATTCACATTTGCTGACACCAGCCATCTGAGCCCTGTAACACTCCCTTTTCCCTCCACCCCTACTGGAGTGTAGGACCTTTACCAGCAGCTGTCCAAGTTTTCTGTGGCTTGTGCAAATGTAGGATGTCAACCTCCTGAGTCCTCCCTTACCCTCACCAGAGCCTGGGAGCAATGCTCACAGCCAGATTGGGCTTCTGCAGATGCATGAGTGTCAGACACCAGCCTAGCCCCAACATCTGACTTCCATCAGTGTGCCTGTGCTTTGGACTAGACCCTCTAGCTGTGCACCAGTACTCTGGCAGCTTAACACCCCTCACTGATCTCTAATTTGGTGCACAAGCATGAGAGGACAGTGTGAAGTTGCAGGAGAGCATGCTGAGAGCCAGGGCCCCTGTTGCTGCTGGTGAGTCCAGATTAGGCTCCGCCTTCTCTCACTGGCCACCACTGGGCCCATCTGTAGCTAGTCTTTCTCACTGTGCACCTGCATGCTCCAACCCGACCATTGTCACTGGCTTCCACTGCAGTGTGCATGCCTGGATGTGAAGCATGCAGCAACAGGAGAGCATACCAACAGACAGAACCCTGATAGCTGTTCATAGGCTTGGGTCACACACTGTCTTCTGCCACTGGCTGGCATCACTGTGTCAACCTGTATTTTGTTCCTCCAGCTGTCCACTGCATACTCCAAACTTGACGCTCATCATCTACCTCCACTGCAATATGCATGCCTTGAGAGAGAGCATGCAGTCATTGGAGAACACATCAATATTCAGGGCCCCCAAGCTACCAGTAAGACCATAGTGTGTCTGCAACTAGGCCCTGCCACTACACAGGCACCTACAGCAGGTCCCTGCAGCAAAGTGTGTGCACACCACTGGCTCTGGCCAACATCACTGCATACACTCGTGTCTAGCAGCTGACATTTAGGTCCTGCTTAGGATCCCAAAGGCCTTACAGCCACCACAGACTTCTTATAGTGCTCACCAAGAATTGCACAGTTTTTGAAACTATGGATCCCAGTGGCTTGAGTGAAAGAGGCACCATGCCCCCCCACCCAAAACCTGATGACACCACATGTCCCCACACTTGGGACCCTGTAACACTAGATCTGGGGTTATGTCATGATTCAGAATACCCCCAGCCACAGGTGAAAGGCTTCTTTTATTTAAATCAGTCCAGAAAGTCTGGAAAAAAGTGGCTACGTCTTCAAATGTACAGAAACATATGCAAGACAATAAGTATCACAAAAAATCAGGGAAACATGTCTCCACCAAGGGAATGCAGTAAACTTCTAGTAATTTGCCCCCAAAGAAAGGTTATTCCAGTAATCCCTCACAAAGAACTTAAAATAAGTGTTCCAGAAATGCTCAGGGATCTACCAGAAAACACACACAATTTAATAACATCACAAAACAAGACCAAAAAAAGAGTTCAACAAAGATACAGATAAAATTTTAAAAAAAAGAAATATTGGAGTTGAAGAATATAATGACTGAAATGAAGAATTCAATAGAGAGCTTCAACAGCAGACATGAACAAGTAGAAGAGAGAATCAGTGAGCTAAAAGACTAATTGAAATTATCCAATCAGAGGAACAAAAGGAATTAAAAAAAAAGTCTATGGAAATTGTGAGCACCCATAAAGGAATAATGTATGCATCATTGGAGCCCCAGAAAGAGAAGAGAGGAGGAAAGTTGGTAGAAAAACTATTTAAAGAAATAATAATGTACAACTTCCCAAACATGGGAAGAAATTAGAGCACCGAAGTCATGAAGCTAATAGGTGACCTCCAAATTTCAATTCAAAATGATTTTCTCTAAGCTGCATTAGAATAAACCTGTCTAAAACCAAAGACAAAGAATTTTCAAAGCAGCAAGAGAATAAACATCTCATTAAAAAAAAAAAAAAAAAAAAACCAGGGGCAACTGGGTCTCAGTGGGTTAAGCCTCTGCGTTCGGCTCAGGTCATGATTCCAGGCTCTTGGGATCGAGCCCCACGTCGGGCTCTCAGCTCAGTGGGGAGCCTGCTTCCCTTCCTCTCTCTCTGCCTGCCTCTCTGCCTACTTGTGATCTCTGTCTGTCAAATAAATAAATAAAATAAAAAAAAAACAGAAGATTATTGGCAGTTTTTTTTTTAATTTTCTATTTTTTATAAACATATATTTTTATCCCCAGGGGTACAGGTCTGTGAATCGCCAGGTTTACACACTTGACAGCACTCACCAAAGCACATACCTCCCCAATGTCCATAATCCCACCCCCCTTATCCCAAACCCCCCTCCCCCCAGGAACCCTCATTTTGTTTTGTGAGATTAAGAGTCACTTATGGTTTGTCTCCCTCCCAATCCCATCTTGTTTCATTGATTCTTCTCCTACCCACTTAAACCCCCTTGTTGCATCACCACTTCGTCATATCAGGGAGATCATATGATAGTTGTCTTTCTCTGCTTGACTTATTTCGCTAAGCATGATACGCTCTAGTTCCATCCATGTTGTCGCAAATGGCAAGATTTCATTTCTTTTGATGGCTGCATAGTATTCCATTGTGTATATATACCACATCTTCTTGATCCATTCATCTGTTGATGGACATCTAGGTTCTTTCCATAGTTTGGCTATTGTGGACATTGCTGCTATAAACATTCGGGTGCATGTGCCCATTTGGATCACTATGTTTGTATCTTTAGGGTAAATACCCAATAGTGCAATTGCTGGGTCATAGGGCAGTTCTATTTTCAACATTTTGAGGAACCTCCATGCTGTTTTCCAGAGTGGTTGCACCAGCTTGCATTCCCACCAACAGTGGAGGAGGGCTCCCCTTTCTCCACATCCACACCAGCATCTGTCATATACTGACTTGTTGATTTTAGCCATTCTGATTGATGTGAGGTGATATATCATTGTGGTTTTGATTTGTATTTCCCTGATGCCGAGTGATATGGAGCACTTTTTCATGTGTCTGTTGGCCATCTGGATGTCTTCTTTGCAGAAATGTCTGTTCATGTCCTCTGCTCATTTCTTGATTGGATTATTTGTTCTTTGGGTATTGAGTTTGCTAAGTACTTTATAGATTCTGGACACTAGTCCTTTATCTGATATGTCGTTTGCAAATATCTTCTCCCATTCTGTCAGTTGTCTTTTGATTTTGTTAACTGTTTCCTTTGCTGTGATAAAAGCTTTTGATCTTGATGAAATCCCAATAGTTCATTTTTGCCCTTGCTTCCCTTGCCTTTGTTGATGTTCCTAGGAAGATGATGCTGCAGCTGAGGTCGAAGGGGTTGCTTCCTGTGTTCTCCTCAAGGATTTTGATGGATTCCTTTCACACATTGAGGTCCTTCATCCATTTTGAGTCTATTTTTGTGTGTGGTGTAAAGAAATGGTCCAATTTCATTTTTCTGCATGTGGCTGTCCAATTTTCACAACACCATTTATTGAAGAGGCTGTCTTTTTTCCATTGGACATTCTTTCCTGCTTTGTCGAAGATTAGTTGACCGTAGAGTTGAGGGTCTATTTCTGGGCTCTCTATTCTGTTCCATTGATCTATGTGTCTGTTTTTGTGCCAGTACCATGCTGTCTTGATGATGACAGCTTTGTAATAGAGCTTGAAGTCCGGAATTGTGAGGCCACCAACGTTGGCTTTCATTTACAATATCCCTTTGGCTATTCAAGGTCTTTTCTGGTTACATATAAATTTTCGAATGATTTGTTCCATTTCTTTGGAAAAGATGGATGGTACTTTGATAGGAATTGCGTTAAATGTGTAGATTGCTTTAGGTAGCATAGACATTTTCACAATATTTATTCTTCCAATCCAGGAGCATGGAATATTTTTCCATTTCTTTGTGTCTTCCTCAATTTCTTTCATGAGTACCTTACAGTTTTCTGAGTATAGATTCGTGCCTCTTTGGTTAGGTTTATTCCTAGGTATCTTATGGTTTGGGATGCAATTGTAAATGGGATGGACTCCTTAATTTCTCTTTCTTCTGTTTTGTTGTTGGTGTAGAGAAATGCAACTGATTTCTGTGCATTGATTTTTTTTTTAAAGATTTTATTTATTTATTTGACAGAGAGAAATCACAAGTAGATGGAGAGGCAAGAAGAGAGAGAGAGAGGGAAGCAGGCTCTCCGCTGAGCAGAGAGCCCGATGCGGGACTCGATCCCAGGACTCTGAGATCATCACCTGAGCCGAAGGCAGCAGCTTAACCCACTGAGCCACCCAGGCGCCCCCTGTGCATTGATTTTATATCCTGCCACTTTACTGAATTCCTGTACAAGTTCTAGCAGTTTTGGAGTGGAGTCTTTTGGGTTTTCCACATATAGTATCATATCATCTGTGAAGAGTGATTATTAGACTTCTTCTTTGCTGATTTGGATGCCTTTAACTTTCTTTTGTTGTCTGATTGCTGAGGCTAGGACTTCTAGTACTATGTTGAATAGCAGTGGTGATAATGGACATCCCTGTCGTGTTCCTGACCTTAGCGGAAAAGCTTTCAGTTTTTCTGCATTGAGAATTATATTTGCGGTGGGTTTTTGATAGATGGCTTTGATGATATTGAGGTATGTGCCCTCTATCCCTACACTTTGAAGAGTTTTGATCAGGAAGGGATGCTGTACTTTGTCAAATGCTTTTTCAGCATCTATTGAGAGTATCATATGGTTCTTGTTCTTTCTTTTATTGATGTGTTGTATCACATTGACTGATTTGCGGATGTTGAACCAACCTTGCAGCCCTGGAATAAATCCCACTTGGTCGTGGTGAATAATCCATTTAATGTACTGTTGAATACTATTGGCTAGTATTTTGGTGAGAATTTTTCATTTGTGTTCATCAAGGATATCGGTCTATAGCTCTCTTTTTTGATGGGATCCTTTTCTGGTTTTGGCATCAAGGTGATGCTGGCCTCATAAAATGAGTTTGGAAGTTTTCCTTCCATTTCTATTTTTTGGAACAGTTTCAGGAGTATAGGAATTAGTTCTTCTTTAAATGTTTGGTAGAATTCCCCCGGGAAGCCGTCTGGCCCTGGGCTTTTGTTTGTTTGGAGATTTTTAATGAATGTTTCAATCTCCTTACTGGTTATGGGTCTGTTTAGGCTTTCTATTTCTTCCTGGTTCAGTTGTGGTAGCTCATATGTTTCTAGGAATGCATCCATTTCTTCCAGATTGTCAAATTTGTTGGTGTAGAGTTGCTCATAGTATGTTCTTATAATAGTTTGTATTACGTTGGTGTTAGTTGTGATCTCTCCTCTTTCATTCATGATTTTATTTATTTGGGTCCTTTCTCTCTTTTTTTTTTATAAGTCTGGCCAGGGGTTTATCAATTTTATTAATTCTTTCAAATAACAAGCTCTCAGTTTCCTTGATTTGCTCTATTGTTTTTTTGGTTTCTATTTCATTGATTTCTGCTCTGATCTTTATGATTTCTCTTCCCTGCTGGGTTTAGGCTTTCTTTCTTGTTCTTTCTCCAGCTCCTTTTGGTGTAGGGTTAGGTTGTGTACCTGAGACCTTTCTTGTTTCTTGAGAAAGGCTTGTACCACTATATATTTTCCTCTCAGGACTGCCTTAGCTGTGTCCCACAGATTTTCAACCATTGTGTTTTCATTATCATTAGTTTCCGTGAATTTTTCAATTCTTCTTTAATTTCCTGTTTGACCCATTCATTCTTTAGAAGGATGCTGTTTAATCTCCATGTATTTGGGTTATTTCAAAATTTCCTCTTGTGATTGAGTTCTAGCTTCAGAGCATTGTGATCTGAAAAGATACAGGGAATGATCCCAATCTTTTGATACCAGTTGAGACCTGTTTTAGGACCGAGGATGTGATCTATTCTGGAGAATGTTCCATGTGCACCAGAGAAGAATGTGTATTCTGTTGCTTTGGGATGAAATGTTCTGAATATATCTGTGATGCCCATCTGGTCCAGTGTGTCATTTAAGGCCTTTATTCCCTTGTTGATCTTTTGCTTGGATTATCTGTCCATTTCAGTGAGGGGAGTGTTAAAGTCCCCTACTATTATTGTATTATTGTCAATGTGTTTCTTTGATTTTGTTATTAATTGATTTATATAGCTGTCTGCTCCCATGTTGGTGCATAGATATTTAAAATTGTCAGGTCTTCTTGTTGGACAGACCCTTTGAGTATGGTATAGTGTCCTTCCTCATCTCTTATTATAATCTTCAGCTTAAATTCTAATTGATCTGATATAAGGCTTACCACCCCTGTTTTCTTCTGATGTCCATTAGCATAGTAAATTTTTTCCCACCCCCTTACTTTAAATCTGGAGGTGTCTTCAGGTCTGAAATGACTTTCTTGTAGGCAAAATATAGATTTTTTTTTAATCCATTCTGATACCCTGTGTCTTTTGATTGGGGCATTTAGCCCATTAACATTCAGGGTAACTATTGAGAGATATGAATTTAGTGCCATTGTATTGCCTGTAAGGTGACTGTTACTGTATATTGTCTCTGTTCCTTACTTATCTACCACTTGTAGGCTCTCTCTTTGCTTAGAGGACCACTTTCAATATTTCCTGTAGAGCTGGTTTGGTGTTTGCAAATTCTTTCAGTTTTTGTTTGTCCTGGAAGCTTTTAATCTCTCCTTCTATTTTCAATGATAGCCTAGCTGGATCTAGTATTCTTGGCTTCATGTTTTTCTCATTTAGTGCTCTGAAAATATCATGCCAGCTCTTCTGGCCTGCCAGGTCTCTGTGGCTAAGTCAGCTGCCAATCTAATATTTTTACCATTGTATGTTACAGACTTCTTTTCCCGGGCTGCTTTCAGGATTTTCTCTTTGTCACTGAGACTTGTAAATTTTACTATTAGGTGACGGGGTGTGGGCCTATTCTTATTGATTTTGAGGGGCGTTCTCTGAACCTCCTGAATTTTGATGCTTGTTCCCTTTGCCATATTGGGGAAATTCTCCCCAATAATTCTCTCCAATATACCTTCTGCTCCCCTCTCTCTTTCTTCTTCTTCTGGAATCCCAATTATTCTAATGTTGTTTCATCTTACGGTGTCACTTATGTCTTGAATTCTACCCCCATGGTCCAGTAGCTCTTTGTCCCTCTTTTGCTCAGCTTCTTTATTCTCTGTCATTTGGTCTTCTATATCGCTAATTCTTTCTTCTGCCTCATTTATCCTAGCAGCGAGAGCCTCCATTTTTGATTGCACCTCATTAATAGCTTTTTTGATTTCAACTTGGTTAGATTTTAGTTCTTTTATTTCTCCAGAAAGGGCTTTTATATCTCTGTAGAGGGTTTCTCTAATATCTTCCATGCCTTTTTCGAGCCCGGCTAGAACCTTGAGAATTGTCATTCTGAACTCTAGATCTGACATATTACCAATGTCTGTATTGGTTAGGTTCCTAGCCTTCGGTACTGCCTCTTGTTCTTTTTATTTTGTGGTGAAGTTTTCCACCTTATCATTTTGTCCAGATAAGAGTATATGAAGGAGCAAGTTAAATACTAAAAGAGTGGCAACAACCCTGGAAAATATGCTTTGAGCAAATCAGAAGAGAACCCTAATCATGAGGGGGGAGAAAGAGGATAAAAGGAGGTTCAAAAAGAAAGAAAGAAAAAAAAAGAAAAGAAAAGAATTTAAAAAAAAGAAAATGAATAAAGAAAAATATAAAAAAGAAAAAATATATATATATTAGATAAACTAGTTAAAAATGTTAATAAAAGGAAAGGGTAAAAGTTAAAAAAAATTAGCAGAAGAAGAGAAGAAAAATGAAAAAGAAAAAAATTAAATTAACTTCAAGACTAAAAATCACAGGGAGAAAGCCATCGGTTCCATGCTTTGCTTTCTCCTCCTCTGGAATTCTGCTGCTCTCCTTGGTATTGAAACCGCACTCCTTGGTAGGTGAACTTGGTCTTGGCTGGATTTCTTGTTGATCTTCTCGGGGAGGGGCCTGGTGTAGTGATTCTCAAGTGTCTTTGCCTGAGGCGGAATTGCACCGCCCTTACCAGGGGCCGGGCTGAGTTATCCACTCGGTTTTGCTTTCAGGGGCTTTTGTTCCCTGAGTGCTTTCCAAAGAGTTCTGGAGGACAGGAATACAAATGGCGGCCTCCTGGTCTCTGGCCCAGAGGAGCCGAGAGCCCGGGGCCCCACTCCTCAGTGCGCCCTCAGAGAACAGCGCCCTGTTACTCCTGTTTGCCTGACCTCCAACCACGCTCCGAGCTCACTGAGCCTGCGACCGGTTCAAGGTAACACCGAGCTGTGAGCTTACTGTCGGCTCCATCTCTGTAGCTGCCTTTTCCGTTCCAATACCCGCAAGCTCTGCGACACTCAGACACCCCCGATGCTTCTGTGAGCCTGCGGGACCTGAGGCCACGCTGACCCCGCGTGGGCTTCACCCCAGTTTAGCCTCTGGAGCGATGTCCCTCAGTGGAACAGACTTTTAAAAGTCCCGATTTTGTGCTCCGTTGCTCCGCCGCTTGCCGGGATCCGGCCCCTCCCTCCAGGGTCTATCTTCCTGTCGCTTTGGATTCACTTCTCCGCCAGTCCTACCTTTCAGAAAGTGGTTGTTTTTCTGTTTCCCGAATTTCTGTTCTTCTCTTCGATCTGCCGATGGATTTGCAGGTGTTTGCAATCTTTAGATAAACTATCTAGCTGATCTCCTGCTAGCTGAAGTAGTCTCAGCCTGCTACTTCTCTGCCATCTTGACTCCTCCTCCTATTGGCAGATTTCTTAACAGAAATCTTGTAGACCAGGGAACAATGGAATGATATGTTCAAAATGATTAAAAAGAAAAAAGAAAAGAAAAGAAACTGCCAACCAAGAATACACAACAAAGTTGGTCTTCAGAATGTGATAAAAATGTGATGTGAATGTGATGTAAAGACTTTCTCGAATAAAATATGAGATAATTCATCATAAACCTTAGTGTCTTA
Source organism: Mustela nivalis (assembly GCF_964662115.1). Classification (NCBI taxonomy): domain Eukaryota; kingdom Metazoa; phylum Chordata; class Mammalia; order Carnivora; family Mustelidae; genus Mustela; species Mustela nivalis. The sequence continues at coordinate 85,955,082 of NC_139027.1, forward strand.
TAAGAATTAGGGAAAGGAGTTTTTCAAGCTGAAACAAAAGGATAATAATTAGATGAAAACATATGAAAATATACAACATGCATAAACATATAATCATAATCAGAATACCCAAATACTGTAATTTTATAATGTATTACCTTCTTAACTCTATATGATAGTGAAAGACAAAATATTAAAAATAGCTCAAGCTTCAACAATGTGTTGATACATACACAACAAGAAAGTTGTAAAATGGTGACATCAAAAACATAAAAGGTGGAGAGTAAAAGGAGAAAGCTTTGTATGAGATCAAAATTATATTTATCCATGTAAAATAATAAGAAAATTCTTTCTTACCTATAAAATGCTTTATGTAAGTAAGCCTCATGTAACCACAAATAAAAATCTACAATAGATACACAAAAATAAAGAGAAAGCAATCAAAACCCATCACTACTGAAAATCACCAATTTACAGAAGGAGCAAAAAAGGAAGAAAAAAAATGAAACTACAAAACAGGCAGAAAATTATAAGTAAGATGGCATTAGTGAGTCATTACCATCTATAATTAATCTAAACAATAATGGATCAATTTTCTAATCAAAAGGCAGAAAGTGGACAAAAAATAAAACAAAACCATAAGACCCAACTGTATCTAACTGTATGTAACTGTATCTGCTGTATATCAGAGACTCACTTCAGCTTTAAGGACACACATAGTCTCTCAAAGTATAGGATGGCAAAAGATTTTCCATGCAAGTGGAAAACAAAAGAAAGAAGTGGAACTACTATCTTGGTATCAGATGAAATAGAATTTGCAACAAAATAACAAGAGAAAAGATGGGCATTATACAATAATAAGGTGGTCAGTTAATCAAGAAGTTATAACAGTATATACTCTTCTAACATCAGAGCACCTAAAAATATTAGGCAAATGCTAACAGATTTTTTCTTCAAATAGGTATAAATACAAATACAAATACACAACAATGAAATAATAGTAAGGGACTTCAATATCCAACTTTCAACAATTAATAGATCATCCACACAGAAAATTGGCAGGAAAACATTTGACTTGAACCTAACTTCAAACCAAATAAAACTAACAGACATTTGCAGAACATTCTCTTCAACAGCAACAGAATTCACATTCTTTACAAGCACACACAGAATATCCTCCAGGATATATTACATGACAGCTCACAAAACAATCCTTAGCAAGTTTAATATTGAATTTCTATTAGGTATTTTTTTCTGACCATAGTGGTATGAAGCTAAAATTAATAACAGAAGGAAAGATGGAAAATATACAAACAAGTGGCAGCTAAATGACATGCTCCTGGACAAACAATGGGTCAAGAAACAAATCCAAAGGAAAATCAAGAAATATCTTGAAACAAATGTGGGACATATATAGGGATAAATACCTATATTAAGGAACAAGAAAGACCTAAATAAACAACTAAACAACCTGGATTTACACCTTAAAAAAGTAAAAAAACAAAAAACAAAAAACAAAAAAGAACTAAGACAAAAGTTAACAGAAGTGGGGCATGCCTGGGTGGCTCAGTGGGTTAAAGCCTCTGCCTTTGGCTCAGGTCATGATACCAGAGTACTGTGATCAAGCCCCACATCAGGCTCTCTGCTTAGTGGGGAGCCTGATTCCCCACTAAGGGTAATCTTTATATCTTTCTCTCTGCCTGACTTTCTGCATACTTGTGATCTCTGTCTCTCAAATAAATAAATAAAAATCTTAAAAAAATTAACAGAAGGAAGGAAACAGCAAAATCAGAGGAGGAATAAATGAAATAGAGATTGGGAAAACAACAGAAAATATCAATAGTGGGGGAGGAGTCAAGATGGCGGAGAAGTAGAAGGCTGAGGCTACATCAAGTAGCAGGAGATCATCTAGATAGCTATCTAAACATTGCAAACATCTACAAATCCAACAGGAGGTCGAAGAGAAGAACAGCAATTCTAGAAACGAAATCAACCACTTTCTGAAAGGTAGGACTGGCGGAGAAGTGAATCCAAAGCGACGGGAAGATAGACCGCAGGGGGAGGCACCAGCTCCCAGCAAGTGGCAGAGCAATGGAGCACAAAATCGGGATTTTTAAAAGTCTGTTCCACTGAGGGACATCGCTCCAGAGGCTAAACTGGGGGAAGCCCACGTGGGGTCAGCATGGCCGCAGGTACCGCAGGGTCACAGAAGGATCGGGGGTGTCTGGGTGTTGCAGAGCTTGCAGGTATTAGAACGGGAAGCTGGCTACAGAGACAGAGCTGAGGAGTGAGATCTCAGCTCGGGATTACCTTGAACTGGTCGCAGCCTGGTAGAGCTCAGAACGTGGCTGGAGGGGAAGGAGACTGGAGTTATTGGGCGCTATTCTCTGAGGGTGTTATTGGGTGCTATTTTCTGAAGGCACACTGAGGAGTGGGGCCCCGAGCTCTCGGCTCCTCTGGGCTGGAGACTGGGAGGCCGCCATTTTCATTCCCGACCTCCAGAACTCTACAGAATGCACTCAGGGAACAAAAGCTCTGGAAAGCGAACCCAAGTGGATTACTCACCCAGCCCCTGGTAAGGGCGGTGCAGCTCTGCTGGAGGAAAAGACACTTGAGAATCACTCCAATAGGCCCCTACACCAGAAGATCAAGAAGAAATCCAGCCAGGACCAAGTTCACCTACCAAGGAGAGCAGAGGAATTCCAGAGAAGGAGAAAGAAAAGCACTAAACTCATGGCTTTCTCTCCATGATTCTTTAGTCTTGTAGTTAATTTAATTATTTTTCCATTTTTTTTCTTCTTCAGCTAAATTTTTTAAAACTTTTACCCTTTTCTTTCTTAAAGTTTTTAACTTGTTTATCTAATATATATATATATTTCTTTTTTTATATTTTTTCTTTATTTGTTTTCTTTTTTAATTTTCTTTTTATTTTTTTGAACCTCTTTTTATCCCTTTTCTCCCCCCCCCCCACGATTTGGAGTCTCTTCTAATTTAGATAAAGTTTATTTTCCTGGGGTCTTTGCCACCCTTTTAGTATTTTACTTGCTCCTTCATATACTCTTATCTGGACAAAATGACAAGGTGGAAAACTTCACCACAAAAAAAAGAACAAGAGGCAGTACCAAAGGCTAGGGACCTAATCAATACAGACATTGGCAATATGTCAGATATAGAATTCAGAATGATGATTCTCAAGGTTCTAGCCGGGCTCGAAAAAGGCCTGGAAAATATTAGAGAAACCCTCTCAGGAGATATAAAAGCCCTTTCTGGAGAAATAAAAGAACTAAAAGTTAACCAAGTTGAAATTTAAAAAGCTATTAATGATGTTCAATAAAAAGTGGAGGTTCACACTGCTAGGATAAATGAGGCAGAATAAGGAATTAGTGATATAGAAGACCAAATGACAGAGAATAAAGAAGCTGAGCAAAAGAGGGACAAAGAGCTACTGGACCATGAGGGGAGAATTTGAGAGATAAGTGACACCATAAGATGAAACAACATTAGAATAATTGGGATTCCAGAAGAAGGAAAAAGAGAGGGGAGCAGAAGGTATATTGGAGAGAATTATTGGGGAGAATTTCCCTAATATGGCAAAGGGAACAAGCATCAAAATCCAGGAGGCGCAGAGAACCCCCCTCAAAATCAACAAGAATAGGTCCATACCCCGTAACCTAATATTAAAATTTACAGGTCTTAGTGACAATGAGAAAATCCTGAAAGCTGCCCTGGAAAAGAAGTCTGTAACATATAATGGTAAAAATATTAGATTGGCAGCTGACTTACCACAGAGACCTGGCAGGCCAGAAGAGCTGGCATGATATTTTCAGAGCACTAAATGAGAAAAACATGAAGCCAAGAATACTAGATCCAGCTAGGCTATCATTGAAAATAGGAGAGATAAAAAGCTTCCAGGACAAACAAAAACTGAAAGAATTTGCAAACACCAAACCAGCTCTACAGGAAATATTGAAAGTGGTCCTCTAAGCAAAGAGAGAGCCTACAAGTGGTAGATAAGTAAGGAACAGAGACAATATACAGTAGCAGTCACCTTACAGGCAATACAATGGCACTAAATTCATATCTCTCAATAGTTACCCTGAATGTTAATGGGCTAAATGCCCCAATCAAAAGACACAGGGTATCAGAATGGATTAAAAAAAAATCTATATTTTGCCTACAAGAAAGTCATTTCAGACCTGAAGACACCTCCAGATTTAAAGTAAGGGGGTGGGAAAAAATTTACTATGCTAATGGACATCAGAAGAAAACAGGGGTGGTAAACCTTATATCGGATCAATTAGAATTTAAGCTGAAGACTATAATAAGAAATGAAGAAGGACAGTATACCATACTCAAAGGGTCTGTCCAACAAGAAGACCTGACAATTTTAAATATCTATGCACCAACATGGGAGCAGACAACTATATAAATCAATTAATAACAAAATCAAAGAAACACATTGACAATAATACAATAATAGTAGGGGACTTTAACACTCCCCTCACTGAAATGGACAGATAATCCAAGCAAAAGATCAACAAGGGAATAAAGGCCTTAAATGACACACTGGACCAGATGGACATCACAGATATATTCAGAACATTTCATCCCAAAGCAACAGAATACACATTCTTCTCTGGTGCACATGGAACATTCTCCAGAATAGATCACATCCTCGGTCCTAAAACAGGTCTCAACTGGTATCAAAAGATTGGGATCATTCCCTGTATCTTTTCAGATCACAATGCTCTGAAGCTAGAACTCAATCACAAGAGGAAATTTTGAAATAACCCAAATACATGGAGATTAAACAGCATCCTTCTAAAGAATGAATGGGTCAAACAGGAAATTAAAGAAGAATTGAAAAATTCACAGAAACAAATAATAATGAAAACACAATGGTTGACAATCTGTGGGACACAGTTAAGGCAGTCCTGAAAGGAAAATATATGGTGGTACAAGCCTTTCTCAAGATACAAGGAATGTCTCAAGTACACAGCCTAACCCTACACCAAAAGGAGCTGGAGAAAGAACAAGAAAGAAAGCCTAAACCCAGCAGGGAAGAGAAATCATAAAGACCAGAGCAGAAATCAATGAAATAGAAAACAAAAAAACAATAGAACAAATCAATGAAACTAGGAGCTGGTTCTTTGAAAGAATTAATAAGATTGCCAAATCCCCGGCCAGACTTATCAAAATAAAAAAAAAAAAAAAGAGAAAGGACCCAAATAAATAAAATTATGAATGAAAGAAGAGAGATCACAACTAACACCAAAGAAATACAGACAATTATAAGAACACACTATGAGCAACTCTACACCAACAAATTTGACAATCTGGAAGAAATGGATGCATTCCTAGAGACATATGAGCTACCACAACTGAACCAGGAAGAAATAGAAAACCTGAACAGACCCATAACCAGTAAGGAGATTGAAACAGTCATTAAAAGTCTCTAAACAAACAAAAGCCCAGGGCCAGATGGCTTCCCAGGGGAATTCTACCAAACATTTAAAGAAGAACTAATTCTTATTCTCCTGAAACAGTTCCAAAAAATAGAAATGGAAGGAAAACTTCCAAAATCATTTTATGAGGCCAGCATCACCTTGATACCAAAACCAGACAAGGATACCATCAAAAAAGAGAACTAAAGACCAATATTCTTGATGAACACACATGCGAAAATTCTCACCAAAATACTAGGCAATAGGATTCAATAGTACGTTAAAAGGATTATTCACCACGACCAAGTGGGATTTATTCCAGGGCTGCAAGGTTGGTTCAACATCCACAAATAAATCAATGTGATACAACACATCAATAAAAGAAAGAACAAGAACCATATGATACTCTCAATAGATGCTGAAAAACCATTTGACAAAGTACAGCATCCCTTCCTGATCAAAACTCTTCAAAGTGTAGGGATAGAGGGCACATACCTCAATATCATCAAAGCCATCTATCAAAAACCCACCGCAAATATCATTCTCAATGGAGAAAAACTGAAAGCTTTTCTGCTAAGGTCAGGAACATGGCAGGGATGTCCATTATCACCACTGCTATTCAACATAGTACTAGAAGTCCTAGCCTCAGCAATCAGATATTAAAAGGAATTTAAAGGCATCCAAATAGGCAAAGAAGAAGTCAAACTATCACTCTTTGCAGATCATATGATACTATATGTGAAAAACCCAAAAGACTCCACTCCAAAACTGCTAGAACTTGTACAGGAATTCAGTAAAGTGATATCAAATCAATGCACAGAAATCAGTTGCATTTCTCTACACCAACAACAAAACAGAAGAAAGAGAAATTAAGGATTCAATCCCATTTACAATAACACCCAAAATAATAAGATACCTAGGAATAACCCTAACCAAAGAGGCTAAGAACCTACACTCAGAAAACTGTAACGTACTCATGAAAGAGATTGAGGAAGACACAAAGAAATGGAAAAATGTTCCATGCTCCTGGATTGGAAGAATAAATATTGTGAAAATGTCTATGCTACCTAAAGCAATCTACATATTTAATGCCATTCCTATCAAAGTACCATCCATCTTTTTCAAAGAAATGGAACAAATAATGCTAAAATTTATATGTAACCAGAAAGACTTCGAATAACCAAAGGAATATTGACAAAGAAAGCCAAAGTTGGTGGCATCACAATTCCAAACTTCAAGCTTTATTACAATGCATCATCATCAAGACAACATGGTACTAGCACAAAAACAGATACATAGATCAATGGAACAGAATAGAGAGTCCAGAAATAGACCCTCAACTCTATGGTCAACTAATCTTCGACAAAGCAGGAAAGAATGTCCAATGGAAAAAAGACAGTCTCTTCAACAAATGTTGTTGGGAAAATTGGACAACCACATGCAGAAAAATGAAATTGGACCATTTCCTTACACCACACATGAAAATAGACTGAAAATGGATAAAGGACCTCAATGTGAGAAAGGAATCCATCAAAATCCTTGAGGAGAACACAGGCAGCAACCTCTTCGACCTCAGCTGCAACAATGTCTTCCTAGGAACATCACCAAAGACAAGGGAAGCAAGGGCAAAAATGAACTATTGGGATTTCATCAAGATCAAAAGCTTTTGCACAGCAAAGGAAACAGTTAACAAAACCAAAAGACAACTGACAGAATGGGAGAAGATATTTGCAAACGACATATCAGATAAAGGGCTAGTTTCCAAAATCTATAAAGAACTTAGCAAACTCAACACCCAAAGAACAAATAATTTAATCAAGAAATGGGCAGAAGACATGAACAGACATTTCTGCCAAGAAGACATGTAGATGGCCAACAGACACATGAAAAAGTGTTCCACATCTCTTGGCATCAGGGAAATACAAATCAAAACCACAATGAGATATCACCTCACACCAGACAGAATGGGTAAAATTAACAAGTCAGGAAGTGACAGATGCTGGCGAGGATGCACAGAAATGGGAACCCTCCTACACTGTTGGTGGGAATGCAAGCTGGTGCAACCACTCTGGAAAACAGCATGGAGGTTCCTCAAAATGTTGAAAATAGACCTACCCTATGACCCAGCAATTGCACTACTGGGTATTTACCCTAAAGATACAAACGCAGTGATCCGAAGGGGCACGTGCACCCGCATGTTTATAGCAGCATTGTCTACAATAGCCAAACTATGGAAAGAACCTAGATGTCCATCAACAGATGAATGGATCAAGAAGATGTGGTATATATACACAATGGAATACTATGCAGCCATCAAAAGAAATGAAATCTTGCCATTTGCAACAATATGGATGGAACTAGAGCGTATCATGCTTAGCGAAATAAGTCAATCAGACAAAGACAACTATCATATGATCTCCCTGATATGAGGAAGAGGAGATACAACATGGGGGTTAAGGGAGTAGGAGAAGAATGAATGAAACAAGATGGGATTGGGAGGGACACAAACCATAAGTGACTCTTAATCTCACAAAACAATCTGAGGGTTGCTGGGGGGACGGGGTTTGAGAAAGGGGGTTGGGGTTATGGACATTGGGGAGGGTATGTGCTATGGTGAGTGCTGTGAAGTGTGAAAACTTGGCGATTCACAGACCTGTACCCCTGGGGATAAAAATACATTATATGTTTATAAAAAATTAAAAAAATTTAAAAAAATCAATAGAACTAAGAAATAGATGTTTTGAAAGAACAAATAAAATTGATGAGTCTTTAGTGAGACTAACTTGGAAAAGAGAGAAGATTCAATAAAATAAAATCAGAAATGAAACAGGAGCCATTGCAACTGATATAGATATATTAAGAATCTGAGATGTTAAATTATATGTCAACACACTGGATAACAACCTACTGAATCTGAATCAGGAAGAAATAGAAAACTTGTACAGACCCATAATAAGTAACAGTATTGAATCAGTGATCAAAAACCTCAACAACAAAAAGTCCAGGACCAGAAGTTTTCACTGGTAAATTATACCAGATTAAAGAATTAACACCAGTGCTTCTTAAGCTCTTCCAAAAAAATTGAAGAGGAGGTAATACTCTCAAATTCATTTTACAAGGACAATGTTACCATGAGATTTGACACTAGGACACTACAGGTAAAGAAAATTATAGACCAATATTCCTAATATATACAGATGTAAAAATTCTCCACAAAATATAGGAAAACCAAATTTAATAGCATATTAAAAAGATCATACATCATGATCAATCTCAGAATGCAAACATAGTTCAATATAGGCAAATCATTGACTGTGACACATATTCATAGCAAGAACAATAAAAATCATGTGATCATCTCAATAAGATGCAGTAAAAGTATTTGACAAAATACTTTCAAGATAAAAATTCTCAATGAAGTGGTATGGAGGGAACATGCATCAACATAATGCAGGCCATATATGGCACGCCCATAGCTAATATCATCCTCAATGATGAAGTGTTGAAAGCCTTCCTTATCAGAGCAGGAACCAGACAAGGTGCTCACTCTCACCACTCTCATTCGACATAGTACTGGAAGCCCTAACCAGAACAATCAACAAGACAAAGAAAGCAGTGAAACTGTTTGTTTGCAGATGATACAATCTTTTATATAGAAATGCAACAAAAAGCTGCTAAAACTAATCAACAACTTCTGTAAAGTTACAGGATTTGAAACCAGCATATGGAAAACAGTTGTCCTTCTGTATGTCAATGACAAAATATCTAAAAAAGAGATAAAGAAAACAGTCCCATTCACAGTCACATGAAAAATGATAAAATACTTTGGAATAAATTCAACCACAGAGGTGAAAGATCTGTATGCTGAAAACTATAAGACTTTGATGAGACTTTGATGAAAGAAATTAAAGAAGACACAAACAGATGGGAAGATAGCCTGTGTTTATGGATTGGAAGAATTAACACTGTTAAAAATGTTCACATTACCCAAACAATCTATAGACTCAGTGTAGTCACTATCAAAACTTTAGTGGGATTTTTTTCCACAGAAATAGAAAAAAGTCCTCAAATTTTTATGGATCCACAAAAGACCCTAGTAGCCAAAGCAATCCTGAGAAAGAACAAAGTCAGAAGAATCATGCTTCTTGATTTCTTTTTTTTTTAATTTATACATATTTAATTAAGATGAAATAGGCATAAACCATAAAGAAAAAAAATCAGGATAAAGTGTCACTTCCATTTTGTAGGGAGGGGTCAGGAGGAACAGATTACCTGGGAAACATCCTAAGACCACCACAAAGTAGTGAGGTTACAGAATATTAAAGACAAAATTAAGTATTATTCCACTTAATCTACATATGAATAAAGGGAGTCAAAACTTTATCCTATTTGGTATAAGAATTTTTACATTTAATATATAGTGAATCATTTCTCAGAAAGTAATACCGGTAAGTTTTAGAAGAAAGAAATTTCCATTACACAACTGACTAGAAAATCTCAAATGCAACTAAGCAGCTATGCTATAGCTCAGTATGTACCATTACATTGTTCTGGGCTAGTGTACATTTCAGTTTAACACAGAACTGCATTTTGGGTTTTAGAAAGGCAGCAATAGTTGTATTTGGGCTTTTATTCTAGATGCTTAACACAGTTAAGGCGACAGTTGAAGCATATTAAGTAAAGGTAGTTCTAATTAAATGATGATCAACACAATCTCTAGCAACCTACATACACTGTATAATGCTTACATGGAATGAAACCAGTGTACTTAATTGGTATTTTACACACACACACACACACACACACACACACACACACAGAACTAAAAAAACATCAAAAGCAGTCATTCTACATGTACTATGGTTACACATTAAAAATGCAATTATACCATAGAACTAAAGTAATATGAACAGCACTACTTGATATGTAAGATAAAGGTGACTGGTTCTAACACAGAGCTAAGCCTGTGTCATTCTAATCATAATGGCTTGTAAAAGCATCGGGTTTCCAGTAGAGAAACTACTCTATGAAAATCAGTTAAAATCTGTCCAAAGTTTCACATCAGTAAAACCAGGATAAGGCTACAATGATCTTGAAGTGTGAACAAGATATCCAATCAGAACAGTAAGATTCCCAGCCATAATGTAAGATAGAAAGGTCTTCATGCAGCATATGCTCTCTGGCTCCTAGAAAGCTTCATGTGTGTAATATAAAGTTAAGTTGCCCAAGAAGTAAACTGGAGTTCAGTGAAGTTTCCATTGTGCCATGACTTTTAAACCTCAGGAATGGTATGATATGGTATGATAATAATATGTTCAAAGATAAAAGCAGGCATGATTGTAATAGTAACTACAGTCTCAGATGTTGACAGTATGTCTGCAATTTGAGAATCCTTCAGCCCAATGACATTCTGCCCATTGACTTCACAGATGTTATGTTCTGTGAGAAGACCATTTCTGCCTGCAGAACTATCTTTCACTATGGATGTTATCTTTCCATTTTTAAAGATAAAGCCAACATGTCCAGTACTATCCTTATGCATGGTAACTGTCCGTTCAAAGGGCCTGTCACGAACAGTCATAGTAATCTTCTCTCCAAAAGCCTGTTTGAGTACCTTGTGTGCTTTATCAGAGCTCCAGCCTGCACAGTTTTCCCCATTGATCTGAAGTACTTGGTCCCCAAATCCCAGACCAACCAATGAGGCTGGAGAATTTGCCTGGACCAGCTGAACAAATATGCCATTATCTATTGATTTAAGCCTGAGCCCAATTTTTCCATCTTGATCCTTACACAAAATGACTTCACAAATCCCTTGCTTAATTTCTGCTCTACGAATTCCAACATCATTACCAGTTACAGGAGCCACCATATAGTTCATACTAGAAGGTCTTGCCACCAACCCCTGAACTGGTGCTCCAGGGACCACGGCCATATTTGCACGGATTTCTTCTTCATTTAAACTCAGGCCCATGTACTGGGAGAGCTCCGGATACAATTTAGGATAGAGATTTCCATCTTGAGAGATGGGAGCAGAAGCTTCAGACAAAATTGCTGGGTTGCCAGGGTTTGCAGAAAAGGCAGTTTGAGCCTGAATAACTTTGTCTACCTTCAGGTCTTCAAGAGATAGGTACAGAGACATTTTTGCAGGATTTTTCTAGGCCACAAGGACCCGCTCGCCGCCGTTGCCGCCCCGCCACCTCCGGTAACTCGCTTCTTGATTTCTAACCATACTATAAAGCTGTAATAATCAAAAGAGCATGTCACTGGCATAAAAATGAACACATAGATCAATGAATTTCCATTAATTGGGAGAATTGGGAGTCCAGTAGTAAAATCTTGCATATGTGGTCAACTAATAATTGATAAAGGAGCCAAGAATACTCAATGAAATGCTCAAAAATTCACTTTAAATGGATTATAGACTTAAACATAAGACTCAAAACTGTAAAACTCCTAGAAGGAAACATAGGGGAAAAGTTCATTGGCATTGGTATTAGCAGCACTTTCTGGCTATGATATCAAAAGCACAAACAATGAAATAAAAAATCAGTAAGTGAGACTACGTTGAATTGTAAAGTTTCTGTGCAGAAAAAGATATCATCAACAAAATGAAAAGCAACTTATGGTATAGGGAAAGATATTTGCAAGTCATGTATCTGATAAGGGGTTAACATGGAGGCTTAAGTGGGTAGGAGAAGAATATCCAAAATGTTTAAAGAACTCATCATCCAGCTCAATGGTAAAAACAAAAAACAAAAAGCAAACCAACAAAAAAAAAAAACAAAAAACAAAGAAACCAACCCACAAAAAGAAAAACAACAACAACACCCCCCCCAATAATCCAAAAATGGGCACAGGAACTGAATAGACACTTTTCCAAAGAAGACATTCGAATGGCCAACATGTACAGGAAAGAGTACTCAACACCCCTAGATATTAAGGAGATACAAATCAAAATTATAATGAGATTTTGCCTCACACCTATTGGAATGGTTATTATCAAAAAGGCAAGAAATGATAAATGATAAGGATGTGGAGAAAAGGGAGTCCTCAGCCACTGTTTGAGGGAATGCTAACTGGTATAGCCACTATGGAAAACAGTATGGAGGTCCTTCAAAAAATTAAAAATAAGTGATCTGCCAATTCCATTTCTAGGTATATATTCAAAGGAATTGAATGGAATATCATTCAATGGAATATCATTCAGCCTGAGACAGACAGAAATACTGCCAACTGGGGTAACTTGGATGAATCTTGCACTAAGTGAAGTAAGCCTGGAAGGAAAATATATACTCTGTGACATTACTTTATATGTGGAGGAATATAAAAGATGAACTCAGAGAAACTGAGTATCATGGTGGTTACCAAGGGCTGGGGAGCTGGGGAAATGACGAGAATCTGGCCAAAGGGTGCAAACTTGTAAGTCTAACAAATTCTGGGGGTCTAAGTTACAACATGGTCATTATTACTAATAATACTGTATTATAAACTTGAATGTTGGGGATAAAAATATATGTTTATAAAAAATAAAAATTAAAAAAAAAGAGAGTAGATCTTAAATATTCTCTTCATATTTAAAATACATATATTTAAATATATCATAATATATACATTAAAATACTTTGCAATATATACCACATCAACCTGTTGTACACTGTAAACATACACAATCAATTATATCTCAATAAAATTGGAAAAATAAGATATAATAGAAACAAAATTCAAAGAATGTAAACCCATCTTGATTCCAAGAACACACAGACATATATCTCACCTTTAGATTATGTCAAATGAGGCCAAGTGATGTCTCCTGTGGGATTTTGAAAATACTCTAGAGATTCAACATCTGGATACTGGAGTGCATATCAAATCAATCTGAGCACATGTGTCTTAGATAAAAAGAGAAACAGACTGGTAGTAAGTACCATTTATTGACCATATGCTGTGTGCTGTATCTTTTATATTCATAATCCTTTTTATTCTCTCAACGATCCTGAGAAATAAGTAGTGTTGTTCTCAAATGCCGAAGCTTACAAAATCTTAGGGACTTGCTCAATTTCACATTGTATTAAGTGGCAGAACTCAGGAAGGTCTGACTCCAGAGGACTTGCTCTTCACAGTACATTAAACTACTGGGGATGAGGAAAACACAATTAGGAAACTCTTTCATCTGCTATTTGCATTTCTCTTGTGTGGTCTTTTTTCTTCTTTCTCTTAGGGAAAAAATGTCTACTTTCCTTAAAATTCATAACATTCACAAACAAATGACAGAGTAAGGATACTCAGCAAGTGTATTTAAATCTAAAATGTTTATTTTCTAAGGTAAGATTTAGGAGAGAGTCCATTCCCTTATTTCATATGCAATATTCTACTGATACCTACAATCAGGACAATTATTTGTTACACACAGAATTAGGCTGTTATCTATAAGCAAGGCAGAGAATTTTCAGGAAACCGACAAGTGATTACATTTTACAATAAGAACCCCCCCCCCCACTGAGTGCTATAGAACACCCCTTAATTGTTTCTCTACCATTTTACTTAAAATATCTTATCTTGAATTATAGCAATGTGCATGAATGTCATTTCAAAGCTTATTAGGTTCATGAAGGTAGGGCTCACAGTCTGCTAACTTTTGAATACCCTAGAGTATCCAGTCCTTTGCTGTTCCCAAAAGGGTGGGAATTCGGGGTAGTTCCTAAAAGTCTGGCATCGTCTGGGAGGTAGAGAGATGGAGGAGGATTTGTCGTGGTAGAGAGTAATGTTATTAAGGCAATGTCTCGGAAGCTGAATAGCACATCAGGCAGTGTGGGTGCATCTGTTTGCTGGACACTGAGGATGTTTCATTTGGGATAATTGCAGAGCTATGGACACAGCCCACCATGTCTGTCAATATATGCTGTGCATGGAAATGGAAACACTGTGATTGTACAGGTGATCTTTGAGATGTAACCAGGATAACAGGGAGCAGTTTCAATAGGCAAATCTGTTCGATTAAGTTCTTTACATAGAGGGGTCCCCCCCCAAAAAAATCAATGTAGATTTTTGACCAACCTTTTATGGTTGATCCCAAAGAAAATTTAGGGGTTTGGGAGGGTAAGGCTGGGCATCTTGCACTGTAGTGAAGACCCATTAAGTATATGCCTTCTTGATTGCTGATAAACCAGAAAATTGTAAAATGTGGACTGGATTATTTGGAAACACCATGAAAAATCCAAGAATGCACTTAAATGTGTGTCTGAACATCTACTGTGTGCATCACACTTCTTTTCTCTAAGCCAGAGAGCAGCTCAGTGACTTCAAGGGAGGGAGGGAGACTCAGGTAGGCTAAACCAACCCACTGGACACAGTCCTGGTATCTAGGAAGATTTTTTTTTTTTTTCTTAAAAGGGATGTATAGTTATTATCCTTCAGTCCTACTATGATTATTACTCAAAAGACATTGATTCACTCCTTCACTCAGTAAATAATCATTGAACTAATGTGACTAAAACCACCATTACAGCTGCAACTGGACTTTTAGGAGTCCTTGTCACTTTTGTCATCATGAGCCCTTATTCTCTCCATTGGTGGGGTGGGAATCTAAACATTCTATTTTACAACTCTGCTGATATAAAATAGACATAATCCAGGCTGGATCAATTATTATATATCCATTACAATTATATTCATTTTGTCTTCAGATTTTAAATAAATTTAAATGAAAATCTTTTTGTGGACCTGAAAAGTATGGAGGGCCCTAGGTACTGTGTCCTGTGCCTAACAGAGAGGTTGGCCCTGAACACAGTTTTCACTCCCCTTTGCTATGCATGTGATCCAGTCTCCTGTGCACCCAGGGCATAAGTGATAATACTTAACTACAGGTACATTATTTCTCATGGTCATACATACTTAATTTAGCAACTAGATAGATCATGTGAAAAAGGAATCCACTCTTTCTATGGATTTTGTGGATGACTTCCTCCCATTGTCCAGCTATGTTCCTTTGTGGATAGCAGTGAGTATGTGAAGGTAAAATCAGGGTCAGGATTAGGCCACTTCCTCTACCTTCTCTAATAGTTAGATGGTCGAGAAGATACAAGGGATGACTGGGACCAAAGAAGCTCCCTGCATTCATTCTCTTGTGACATCCCCTCTGCCTCAAAACTAATTTCCTCAGGTGGGATGAAACCAGTCTCAAGGCACAGAGGTGACTGCTCTTGGGGACTGATTTGTGCTATCCAAGCCCACAGGAAGCTAATGCATAAACAGGACTATGTCCCTCTGCCAAATTGCTTTCTTTGTCATGATACTTGTCATTACCAAAAATTGTCATATTTATTTCTATATTAGTCCTTTTGTTTCTTCCAACTAGAATGTCACTTTCTGAAGCATCTTTATATTTCTACCATTTGAAATAATGCCTCAAAAGTAGTGGGCAATTTCTAGTTACTTAACTGTCTTATTCTGGTATTCATGTTTGAAAGTGTTGAAGAACTTTTTGTGGAAATGTACACAGTTCATTCTGTGTTAATCAGGGCTTTTTAGATTGCAGTCATGGAGGAAGGGCCTGGTGTGTGAGGCTTTCGGGGGACATTCAAAAATTCCTTGTCTACTGAGTTTATATTGGCAGACCAATACTATCTGAGTGCATGAGTGGGTGGCCAAGACTTAACCTCGGTGGGACAGAGTAGGACCAGACAGGGCAGGACAGGCTCGCTGAGTCTGAAAAGACAGTGCCAGTGGTAGATTCTGGACATCCTATCTGAACAAAAAGCAGTTAAAACAGATAGGAGGTAGAGTTTCTCTGAGCAGATGGGAGACTCAGCACCACTAACCTAACATCCTGAGAGTAGGGCAGGCATAGAAAGATATGCATGACCTGGATGGATGAATAAATACTAAGGCTGAAGCCTGTCAGCCTTTAGAATTAACAACAAAACACAGCAAACAAAATCAAACAAGGAAAACAAACCCCCCAAATCAGACATCCCAGTGAAGAAGGCATGGGTCTTCCCTTGAAAATGGCCAGTTTCTAGTTGAGTGGGCAATTCTCAAGGCTAGTATGGAACTGATGGGGATGACGCAGTTGCCTTTGTTGGCATGGGCTTTTGAGCACAAGATGTTTCTGCTGTAGAGGGCGAGTGACCCTATCTTTCTGCATAGACCAAGCCAGAGAGCCCGTGTTGTGTAGTCCCCTTCCCTGGCTCCTGTAATGACTTGTGTTCACCACTAGTGTTATACAATACCCCGGAGCCTGCTGGCTTATTTACTTTTCTTTTTTTCTTTTTTCATTTTTCTTTTTATTTTTTTTTAATATTTTTAATTTTTTATTTTTTATAAACATATATTTTTATCCCCAGGGGTACAGGTATTTACTTTTCTTCAGAATCTCAGAGTATAGGCTGGCTTAGGGAAGGGGACAGACCTCTGTGTACCCAGCATGGTTTTATGTTCTTCTGAAGATGGCTGTTCTTTCCAGGTGTTCCAAGGAAATGATTTGTGTCTGTCCCTACCATTGGGCAGCCAGGTTGCTGCTTGGAGGTTCCTAACCCTTCTTAGCATATTTGTCTGCCTCTGTTAACAGCAGTTTACTCAGTGGAGGCAGTTATCCATCTGTTATTGGACCCCCAAGATCAGGTTCTTGAGTCTTAATGTCATAGAAATGAGCACTGAACTCAAAAGAAAGAAAGCAGGAAATGTTTATTAGAAATAGGTGTAGGTGCACCTGGGTGGCTCAGTGGGTTGAAGCCTCTGCCTTCAGCTCAGGTCATGATCCCAGGGTCCTAGGATCGAGCCTCACATTGGGCTCTCTGCTTGACAGGGAGCCTGCTTCCCCTCCTCTCTCTCTGCCTGCCTCTCTGCCTACTTGTGATCTCTGTCTGTCAAATAAATAAATAAATAAATTTTTAAAAAAATTAAAAAAATTTAAAATTAAAAAAAAAATAGCTGTGAACGAGGGAACCAACAAGGAAGAGGAATGTCACTCCCCAAAGGGGTAGTATGCAAGGCCTATGAAGGCACTTTTCCAAGGAGTGATGGGCTGGGAGTAGGCAAGTATCCATCAAGCCTATTGTCATTATATTGTGGTTGTTACTTTCCAGTGGACACAAGACAATTACAGGTGGCTTTCTTCCATGGTCGACATTCTTTTAGGGCTCCCGGAAAGTAGGAATACTTGCACAAGCAGGCTTTAAATTGTTACTTCTAATTTTTCCTAGACAATCAGTACTCATGGCTGTTATCACTCTTTTCTTCTCTTTCCCAGGTGTATTAGTCTCAAAGCCTATGGAAATTTTTAACCCTTGCCTCAGACCAGTTATGTCATAGGAGTTAAGCTCTTGCTTTCCCCATACTGTCTCACAACTGCCCACCACCCAGGATTTTATAATTCATTCACAGCTACCATTCATTTGTTTTTCTGTTTACTGTAAATGTGTGTCAACATTGTGGGAGGCAACACAGGATGGTGATATGATCTTGAACAGACCTGATATGAATCCTGATTGGACCATTAGACTACGTAGCCTAAAGGAAACTACTTACTGGTCTCTAAGTGTCAGTTTCCTTTTGATGGAGTTAATACTTGTCTTTCTCATTCCCCGTCATCATCCCCTCACCCCAAGATGGCAGTCCAAACCAATTTGGGTTATTGACAAATAATAAATATATTTTCAAAGTATGGACAGCAATAAAGAAATAGAAGGAAATGCATGATAAATTTTTAAAGGCAGCATTCAAATAAGCAATTCAAAATCCCAAGAAGCTGCAGTTCCATTAGAACAAGATGCACATCTCCTCAAGGTGACCCAAGGAAGGGAGCAAAATCTCTCTGGTTGTGAAAAATCAAGCCCATTTGTTTTAAAACAAACAAACAAAAAAAGGTGGCACGGAGAAAAATGTCAGTCATCTTACTTTATAGCATGCCTCATACATTTTCTGCTTCAAATCTCACTTATACTAACAGATAAATGTTTCCTTGCACCGCTCCAAAAATGCTTTACATTTAAATGCTGCATATTTAGCTCAATCCAGTTTTCCACTTAGAATAAATAGCACTTTTAAAATATACAGTGAATGAAAATGGCGATTATACTGTCCAGCACTTGACATAAATCCACTCATAAAATTTGGGACAAAATAATATAGTTAAATTTTCCTTTCAAATCATAAAGTGGAACAAACTGCTCAGAATTAGCTTCATGTTTAGAGTGAAACTTTCAGTTATAAAGTGCAAGTACATTTGCAGCCTGATCAGGGATTTGCCTTTGTGCCATCCTTGTTTCCCTGTTCCCCTAGTGATCCTTGAATTGTTAACAAAAAGGAAAAAGAAAACAGAATGAAAGTGCTCTGGGCCTGATTCCTTTCCAATCATCTGTACATTGCTTGACAAACCTCCCATTACCCTGCCCTCTTCTCTGTCAGAACTGATCGCCCAGAGAGAAGCCAGAGATTAGAGCCCAGAGAGCACATCCACCACTCACAAAATATGTCTTGAAATGATGTAAGTTTCCTGTGTTTTTAATTTTTGTGGATGGGTAATTATGAGAATGAAGACAATAAAAGGCTCCTTTCCCACCCTCCCCATGTTCCCTAACTGCTCAGTTTTCAATCCTCATAGGATCATAGTTCATAGTTTCTTATTGTATAATTGTATATGCAAGCCTTTATAGGTACACACATACATACATACGTGCACAACCTCACAGACACACATAAGTTCATACGATTAGTTTTTTCTTGCTGTTATAGCAACGGCTTAAAATAATCACATGTATTCTCATAGTGTTAGGGGGTCAGGAGACCGGACATGGCTGACCTGGGTCTTCTACTCAGAGGCTCACAAGACTGTAGTCAAGGTCTCAGCCAGGGTGTGTTGGGACCTTGGAGCCCTTCTCTGAGTACCCATGGCTGTAGGTAAACTTCAGTTGCTTGTGCTTCTGTGGGCCCTACCTCTGAGGGGCTGTGTGAAGCCCTAGCACAGGGTCTTGTCTAGAAGCAGTTCACATCATGATACCTCGTGACTACAAAGCCAGCAAGGAAGTCTTCTTAATTCTTAGGGAGGGTTCATTCTCTCTTTTAAGTATTCTGCCTTGTTAATTCAGACCAAGCCAGGGTATTCACCCTTTTGATGGACTCCTAATCGACTGATTTGAGGCTTTCAGTTTCTGCTTTGATAGACAAAAAGCTTGGAAATCATTCATATTTTAACAACTAAAAATCAAGAACAAACCAAATTAACACTTTTCTGAGATCAACCAGAGAGTTGAGGTTACAGAGAAAACCACCATCCCCAAAGTAGGGAAACAAATTAGACTGAATCACAGCATACTGAGAGCAGAAGCCTGGGAGTGGGGGTGGTGAGGCAGTATAAACTGAGAGGAGAGAAGTAATAATGGAGGTCTAAGATGGTGGCATACTATCACCTCCTCCCATGGACACACAAAATCTACAACTATATATGGATCATTGTCTTCTAAAGATTGGAAAACTAGTTGGACTACTTCTCTACAACAAATTATCAAAGGAGCATGTCAAGATGGGTAGGAGAGGAAGTGATATGATCTCACAAAAATAACCTTACTCTCTGCATAGAGACACATAGTAAGGAAGGCATTTATTCCTCCAGAAAGAGAGAAGGGTTGATGCTGCACATCAGAAACCTAGACCACTGGGATCTGCACTGAAAAGCCAAACCCCCTAGAACATATGGCTTGGAAAAACAATGGGATTGATGTCCAGGGGCCCCAAAATGCTAAAGGATACTGAGATTCTTCTCTTGGAGGACTCATATGAGGTCTCACCCCAAGGCTCAGCAAAGAAACAGAAGTTTAAAATGCCATGATGGTAAGTGAGAGAGGGTCATTTGCTGATCTGAGGACATCAGCTGGAGGGGCAGGGATAGCTGAAATGCTCCCTGGAGATGGAGACACTGGAATATGCCATTGCTGTAAACTCTACACAGCCTGACAGCACAGGCTGACAAACTTAGACATGACTCTGGTATTCTCTCACTCCCTAGCTAAAGTCTATGAGCTCAGACAGTTGTGACACTTCCCTGTCCCCAGCAGGGGCTGGCAAACATGAATGGTAGCAGCATTCTCCATTTCCAGCCCACACCTGGTACTCGAGCACAGACAAGGCACTCTCCCGCTGCCTTCCTAAAGCCTACAGGCCATACCACCCAGATAATTTCCCCCTGTCTTTCTGAAGTTGGCAAATGTGTCCTACCTTATACACTCTCCAGCTGCCCTGCTAAAGCCAGCAGGAGTGCACAGCCCACACAGAGGATGTCCCTAGATCTCCTGGCCCTGGTGACCAAGAGTTAGCATTCTAGAACTCCATGGGACTGTGACAATTGGAAAAATAGTTGTGGCAGGCTGCCACAATCAGGGCTCTACATAGACAAGCTAAAACCCAACTACTGTCTTCCTGTGGAAAGGATCTATTTACCTCGCATGGAGCTTCAGTCTGAGGGATAGGCTTCAGATGTCCCACATGTCCAGAGGCTAAGGAGGTGCTCCCAGGGAATGTAAACTGGGAGAGGCCATGATTATGCACTCCCTTAGCCTCACTACAGCTTGACAGACTTCCCAGAAAGAAGCTTATACACTTGTCTGGAGCCCTGATTTTGCAACTGTTGCCCAGGAGAAACCTCCAAATCACCTTGTCTGGATGCCAGCAAGGATTATAATTGCAGCCCCACAGGACTGTATATATTTGCATATATTAAAAGCCTGCTGCCTGAGGGTCTGACTTCCAATCAGTCCGAAACTAGGTGCTAAATGAGATTTCTCCCCTTGGATCACTGACAGTTCTTGGCACACCCTCAACAATGGAGGTATATCAAGAATAAATCAGGGGGTTTAAAAAATCACAATGGTTCAAGAGACAACCAAGGGCTGGAGAAAGGTTGAATGAGAAAAATCGTGATCTGCACAAGCCCATTCCCTCAAGACAGAGAGAGGTAGCTGTTTTCACTTAGTACATAAGAACATAGAAAGTCATACAAAATGAAAACATAGAGAAATATGTTACAAATGAAGCAACAAGACAAGAACCTTAATGATACAGGGGTAAGTAATTTATCTGACAAAAAATTCAAAGCAATGATCCTAAAGACGCTCACTGAAATTGGAAGAATGAGTAAACACAGGGAGAATTTCAATAAGGAAGTGAAAGATATAAAATAGAATATATATATTCATATATATATATATAGAGATATATATATATATATATATATATGAAAACACTAGGGGTTCCTGGGCAGCTCGTTGGTTAAATATCTGCCTTCAGCTTAAGTCATGATCTCAGGGTCTGGGGATCCAGCCCCACATCTGGCTCTCTGCTCAGCAGGGAACCTGCTTTTCCTCTCCTTCTGCCTCCCGCTCTGCCTGCTTGTGCTCGATCTCTCTCTCTCTCTGTCAAATAAATAAATAAAATATTGTTTTAAAGAAAATATAAGAGAGTACCAAACAGAAGTCACAGTACTGAAAAATATAGTAAGTGAACCGAAAAATACATGAAAGGGGTCCAACATCAGACTGGATGAAGCAGAAGAACAGATCAGCACGCTGGCAGATAAAGCAGTGGGATTCATCCAGACAGAGAAACAAACAAAAAAGAATTTATGAAGATGAAGATGAATGAAGAGGCCTATGGGAAAGGGTTAAGAGGAAATAGCATTATGGGGGTTCTGGAAGGAGAAGAGAGAGAGAAGGGAGCAGAAAACTTATTTGAAGAAATAATGGCTGAAAACTTTCCTAACCTGGGGAAGGAAACAGACCTCCAGATCCAGAGAGTTCCAAATAAGAAGCCACAGAAAACCACACAAGGTCCATTGCAAATAAAATGTTGGAAGTTAAAGATAAAAAGCAGTAAGAGAAAAACAAGTTCTTACAAAGAGTTAGAAAATAAATAAGGAAACATTGGCCTTAAATGAAATATTAGACCAAACGTACTTAACAGATACATATAGAACATTTCACCCCAAAGCAGCAGAATACACTTTTTTCTCAAGGGCACATGGAACATTGTCCAAGATAGATCACATGTTTGGCCACAAAACAAGTCTCAATAAATTCAAGAAGATAGAAATCATATCAAACATCTTTTCTGAGCACAGTTATATGAAATTAGAAATTAATTACAAGAAGAAAACTGGAAAAATTTACATATACATGAAATTAAACACATGTTATTGACCAACTATTTGATCATAGAATAAATCAAAGACAAAATAGGTAAAATATCTAAAGACAAATGAAAACAGAAATACAAAATACCAAAATCTATGATGTAGATATTTGCTAATATGAACTTAAGAGGAAAGTTCTTAACAATGCAGACCTTCCTGAAGATGAAGAGAAATCTCAAAGAAACAATTAAGCTCTACACCTAAAAGGAATAAAAAAGAACATAAGAAGCCCAATGTGAGAAGAAAGAAGGAAAAATAAAATTCAGGGCAGTACTAAATGAAATGAAGACTAAAACAACTAAAGAAAAGTCAGTGGAACTAAGAACTGGTTCTTTCAGAATATAAACAAAATTGACAAATCCTTATCTAGACTCAACAGAAAAAAAAAAAAAAGGATGGGTCTCAAATAAATAAAAATCAGATGCAAAACAGAAGTTACAACTGATTACCACAGAAATACAAAAGATCATGAGGCTACTATAAACAATTTCACATCAACAAATTAGGCAACCTAGAAATAATGGATAAATTCCTAGAAATTTAAAAACTTCCACAGCTAAATCATGAAGAAATAGAAATCATAAGGAGGTTATAAATCAGTCACAAGAAACCTCCCAACACACAAAAGTCTGGGACCATGTGGCTTCACTGGTGAATTTTAACAAAGAAGATTTAATGACTATTTTTTTCAAACTCTTCCAAAAAACTGAAAAGAAAACATTTCAAAATAATTTTATGAAACTAACATTATCTTGTTAGCAAAACAAAATGAGGATATCACAAAAAAGAAAATTATAGGCCAATATCACTATTAAACAGATATAAAATCCTCAACAAGATATTAGCAAAATGAATTCAACAATACATTTAAAAGGAACATACACCAAGATCAAGTGGGATTTATTCCAGAGATGCAAAGATGGTTCAACATTCATAAATGAATCAACATGATACACCACATTAACAAAATGAAAAATAAAAATCATATGATCATCTCAATAAAAGCAGAAGAAAAAATTTGACAAGACTCAGCACTGATTTATTATAAAAACTCTCAAAAAGGTGGGTATGGAGGGAAAGTACCTCAATATAATAAAAACCATATATGACAAAACCACAGCAAATATCCTACTCAGTGGTGAAAAGCTGAAAGCTTTTCCTGTAAGATCAGGAATGACAAGGGTGCCTACTATCCCCGCTTTTATTCAATATAGTATTAGGAACCCTAATCACAGTAATTAGGCAAGAAAAAAAATAAAAAGCATATAAATTAAAAAGGAAAAAGTAAAACTGCCATTATTTGCAGATGACATGATAGTGTATGTAGAAAATCCCAAAGACTGCTCAAAAAACTGTTAGAACTAAAAAATAAATTCAATAAAGTTGCAGGATACAAGTTGATAAACAGAAATCTGTTGTGTTTCTCTACACTATTAATGATCGCAAAGAAAAATAAAGAAAACCCTTTCAGTTATAGTCACATCAAAGATAATGAAATATCAAAGAATACATTTACACTTATTTAAAAATAATATGATCATCTCAATAGATGCAGAAAAAGCATTAAAAGCACTGAGAACTAAGCGACCTTGGGGAAAGAAACTGAATACAAAATAAATGGAAAGATATTCTGTGCTCATGAATTGGAAGAATTAATATTGTTAAAATGTCCATACTACCCAAAGCAATCTATAGATTCAATGCAATCCCTATCAAAATTCCAATGACATTTTTTAAAGAACTAAGACAATTCTAAAATTTATATGGAACCACAAAAGACTCCAAACAGCCAAAACTACCTAGAGAAAGAACAAAGCTGAAACTATCTTGCTCTCTGATTTCAATTACGCTACAAGGCTATAGCAAACAAAACCGCTCCAAGGCTCCATACTTCTAGCATATGCTCCACTGTTTCAACAGACTTAACTTACAAAACACAAATTCAAAGATAATATTATTAAGAATTTCAAGATGGTGACCATTAGATAATTAAACTCCAAGCGTGAGGCGCTTCTGAGCTGGAGTGGGTCTACATTGATTCCTTGGTCCATGAAGCCAGCACATAACAAAGTAGTGGTTTACAGAGTGCTACCCCAGGCCTATTTCGGAGACCGTGTCAATGTGTTTTGAACTGTGATTGGTGTGATTGGCATTTTGTGTGTGGTGGTCTTCCAGAGATACCAAACATCTTGAATGTGCAGAAAGAATCTCACATGATAAACATTCGTCCATGCCACATATCATGAATGCCTGTGGTCCCTAGGCAATCACAGGGTTGGAAACCTATCCGAAAGGATCTGAGTCTAGAACCTAACTCCATTTAGTATACATATTTAAAACATTTTTGAAATTTTACTATACTTTGGGTTTCCAAAGAAAACAACTGTCAAGTAAGTTGAGATAAAGTTGCACTTTGTGTTGTTTGGAATTTCCTTGACTTATTTATCATTTTGGAACATCGTATCTCCAGTGATGCTGATCCCCGGGGTTTTGAGTCACTGCCTTTCCTGGCTGTCACAAGTGCAAGGTCATAGACACTTACACCTACATGGACACGAGTACGCTTACTTATCCCTTACATCAAAATGTCAAATATAAGGAAAATGATTGACCATATTGAGTTCAATATTTGTGTTCTTTCCATTTACAAGTTATTTATTATAATTAGGCATGTACCTATGAATATTCCATTTGTCTTTGACTAGAAGAGTGACTACCCATTTGCATATAAAATATAATCCATTTTTTAAATGTAAAATTTTATCACAGTGTGCACGTAAGACTGATTGACATTTTCTTTTGAACTTTCGTGCGGAAGTAGATTATCATCTATGAATTACATTCCAGAATGGGTTAGACTGCACACAAACAGCATCCATGTCTCCATCCTGACCTGAGGGTGAAAACTGCTAGTGTTTCCCCATTAACAGTATGCTAGCTTTGGGGATAAAATAGCTATATTTTATTTGTTTTATGGAATAAAATCTTTTTTTTTAATAAAATCTTTTAGATCAAGAGTGAATATTGAGTTTTGTCAAAACCCTTTTTGCCATCGGTGCAGATAATAAAATGAGGTTATTTTCTTTATACCTAGTTGATATGCTGAATTATATTAATAGACTACCCAGCACTGAGCAAGGCTTTCTCGTTTCTCTGGTATAAACCCTACATAGACCTCCTTATTGGGAGAAAAACAACGCTAAGGGAGAAGCTGCAGTGTTCATGGTCATTCCAGCACACCAGTTTCTAAAATGCAATTTGTGACTTGGTAAATTGTCAAACACTGGACCATCCCAGGATCTGGCCATTGAATCTGCAAATGTTCCAGAGCATCTACTGACAAAAAGGTTTTGGAGAAAGTGAGAATGTCTTTATGCAATCCTCCTAAATTCCCTAAGATACTGTCCCTGGGATCAAGTTCTCTGGGGGCATTCTTCTTTCCCCTTCTATGAACCCCCTCAGGGTTTGTGACCTCCTTGCACAATGCAAACAAGGTGAGTAGAGAGAACACATGCACTGCAAACAACTCATCCAGATTGAAAACACTTGTCCCCTGCACACATGGCCTAGAACAGAAAGACAGAAAAAGCCAACCAACCAGATGACTGGATGTGAACAGCCTGTGTGTTTACAGAATGCCTTTCCAGGCAATACCTCATTTTCATTCACCACAACCTTTGTATAGGTACTGTTATGATTCCCAAGATAGCCATCAAACATCTGAGATAGCCTCCTTGGGAGCTCAAGAACATGGTTAACAAAAGACAGAGGTAAGCCTAGGCCCTGGTCCAAACTCCTCACTCAAGAAGCATTCCTAGGGTATACACTTTGTGGCTGGCTGAGTGTAGTTATGGCGCCAAATGTGTTGAGGTGGGGCTTCTAGAAACTGCAGAGGTAACCATGGCAGTGGGAAGGAAGATCATGGGACCCCAGCTGGGGGAGGACAGGGGCAGGGAAGGTGTAGGAGAGGTCCTGCCTTTCCTGAGCCAGTGCTTCTGGCTTCTTCCTATCCTGTGGGTCCTGGGAAGCTTTCCACAGCTCGCTCTCTCTCCATCCAGAAAGGAGGGAGCAAGGGAGAAAACGGAGGAATGACTACATGCAATGAATTGTTACTACTTTATTTTATTTTTAACATTTTACTTCAAGCTGTAAAATAATATAAGCAACACCTATATACATTTTATTCAGGTTTCACTTTGCCGATCTTTTTTCTCTGTTTCTCCATGGATGCGTGTACATCTGTGTATGTGAACACATGCTTAGAGACTCACGTAGCATGTTATGAACGACCTGAGTACAAGTTATATTCTGGCCCTTCCCAGCTAAATAGTTCAGGGTATATTTTTCTGCAAATAGAAATATTCTCCTACGTAACTATAATACAGTTAACAACCTCAGTAAATTCAATAAATTTAACACCGATACATTTTCATCTAATCCATTGTTCATATTCCAATTTTGCTTATTGACCCCCTAGTGACCTTCAGAACATCCTCTTGCTTTCCTTGTTATGGTTGTCATGTCCTCTAGTCTCTTTAATCTGGACTTCTTCCTCAGCCTTTTTTCTTTACAATATTGACATTTTTGAAGTACCTCTGATCTTGGTTTCGTCAGAACATGCCTCGTCTCAGCCTTGTCTGATGTTTGCCCCTCATCTGAGTCAGGTTGTGCATTCCAGACAGGAATACTGCATAAGTGACATTGTATCCTTAGAGTATTGAATGTGGAAGCTCACGGTACAGTTGCAATTCCATTTTAAAAGGAGCTGAAATAAAATTTTATTTAAAAGGGGTGGGTGGGTGCTGGGGTGGCTCAGTCAGTTAAACATCTAACTTCAGTTCTAGTCATGATCTCAGGGTCCTGGGATCTAGCCCTGCATTGGGCTCCACACTCAGTGTCCCTCTCTTTCTTCCACTCTTCCTGCTTGTTCTCTCTCTCTCTCAAATAAATGAGTGAGTGAATGAATGAATGAATAAATAAATAAAAATAAAAGGAGAGGTGGGAAGGAGTCCCCAGTCTCCTGGCTCTGCTCACCCTTCTTATAGGTGCCCACATGATCTTTTTAAAATATCAAGCAACACTACCCTCCGGAAATCCCTTCAGAGACCCGATCCCACACTTCCTGAGTCAAGTCCTATACAGGCCAAGCTTCCATTCCCATCCATGCATCATTCGTGTTTGTCATTTTGGCACATAGGTGTAAATGCTCAATAAATTGAATGCATTAATGGGTAAATGGACAAAGCTTTGCCAATGGCAAAGTTCAACATTTGGCTCAAGGTATGCTTCCTTCCTTTTATTATAGAAGAGCGTGATTGTGGTCAGTTGCTCTGGATAAAGTAGCATTGTGGTCAAAAAAGAAGGGATCAGCAAGAAATAATCAATTCAGCCCTATATGTAAAGACTGCTGGAGTTACAGATAATGCTTTCAAGTAATTTCATGGTTTCAGTGGCTTTACAACCAATGATAAAAACTTTTTATTTTACTTGTTTTTCTAAGAAAGCTCATCATATATTCAGTACTAACCTCTATTTCTGGAAATACTATTGCAACAACCACTTTCTCGGTTGAAAAATTTTTGTTATGGCGTACTCATATATGACTCATTCTAACACACAATGACCAGGTTATTTAAAGAAGGAACTCACCTCTGTACACCATTGATGAGATATAAATTGGTGCAGCCACTGTGGAAGACAGTATGCAGTTTCCCTAAAAAATTAAAAATAGACATACCCTATGATCCAGTAATTCCATTGCTCATTATTTATCACTCCTCCCAAAATGAAAACATCAATTCAAAAAGATATATGCACCCCTATATTTATTGCAGCATTATCTACAGTAGCTGAGATATGGAAGCAGCCCATATGTCCACTGATAGATGAATGAATAAAGAAGATGTTGGATATATACCCAATGGAATATTACTCAGTCATAAGAAGGATGAGATCTTGACATTTGTGACAACACGAATAGATCTAGAGAGTACAATATTAAGTGACATAAGTTAGACAGAGAAAGACAAATACTACATGATTTCATATACATGAAGGATCTAAAACAAAACAAAAAATGAACAAAGAAACAAAAAACTGAATCAAATACAGAGAACAAATTGGTGGTTCCCAGAGAGGAGGTGGGTAGAAGGATGGTTGAAATAGATAAAGGGATTAAGAGATACAGACTTCTAGCAATAAAATAAATAACACCTGAGATGAAAAGTATAACATAGTTGATAATACCATTAAAACGGTTAGGTGACAGATTGTGACTACACATACCTGAGAAACATTGAGTAATGTGTAGAATTATTAAATCATTACACTGTGCACCTGAAACTAACATCATATTGTTTGTTAATTATACTTCACTTAAAAATAAGTAAACAAATAAATAAATAAAAATAAAGAAGGAAACTCATTCACTTGTAGTGACCTTAACCAGCAGCTAGCTTCATTGTTTCAAATTAGGCAATTCTCTTCCTTTTTAACTCTGAACAGTTTGGGCTGCTTGGACTGAGGTTTCTTTGAATGCAATTTACCCTTGTCCAGCTCCATAACTATTCCTCCCTTGTTCTCTCATGGAACCCTCAGGGGTCTCTCTCAGGTTCTCACTCTCCTTTCCGTGTTTGTTTATGGTCGCTTTCCCAAACTAAACAAGAAATGTCAGGAGACAATTACTTTTTTCAGTTTTGTATCTCTTGTGCTGCGGGGGGAGCCCAATGGGAACAGTGAATATTTGTTGGTTGAATGGATGGAAGGACAGATGATGTGGGACATGAGTCTTGAACGATCATGGAGGTAGTCCGCCAGAAAAGGGAAAGATGGAAGACAAATGCAGAACTCCAACTTTTCTTTTCTTTTCCTTTTTCTTTTTTCTTTTTTTCCTTTTATTTTCTTTTTCTTTCTCTCTCTCTTTTGAGAGAGAGAGAGAGAGAGAGAGAGTGCACACGAGCAGGGGGTTGGGGCAGGGGGTGAGGGAGAGAAAGAATCCCAAGCAGGCCTCACCCCCAGTGCAAATCCCATTGTGGGGTTCGATCTTATGACCCTGAAATCATGACCTGAGCTGAAATCAAGAGTCCAATGGTCAGATGACTGAGCTGCCCAGGCTCTCCTTCAACTTTTTATTAAATCCTACAACCCTTGTTTGCAGGCGTGGTTCTAATGTGGATGCCTGTGCACAACCAGTTGTCTAAGGAGGCTATCTGCTTGTTCCAGGGACTCTGTCATGCTTCCATACAATTTGGGATCACCTCTGCCAAAACTGGTTCTAAGTCTTCAGCATATTTTTCTGAAAGTTATTTTTGCTGGCACATCTTTGTTCTTTGAGATGTGATTTAAATTTTGGAAACAGGTCAAAGATATTTCAAGCAGAAACTTTTTTACTGTGGAGTTCCTAATACGTAGAGTAGTGCTGGGCACGTGGTGGGTGTTCAAAAATGTTTATTGAATATATGAATGAAAATATTCTTTTGCTCTGAAATCAAGCTGGACTAAAAATACTTATGCTGGTTTTCTCATGTGACTCAGAGGCTCAGTCCTAGGGCTGTTCCCATGGAGAATTCCAAAAGTATTCGAGAAGAGAGAGTAACTGAATTAAGAATACAGCCTCCAAAGTCATTTCCAAAAAGACTAAGATAAATGATCATTGAAGTAATATTAGAATTTGTATATTGTAGTTGCACCTATAAATAAGTATTTAATATCCATTTTCAAGGTTCAAATGAATTACTTAACACTGGACCACTGAATGGGTGGGCTGCGGATTTCTGGGGTTACAGGTAGATGTTGAGTGGCCTCCAACACATTTTCAGAAAATGGTTTCACTATGTAAGATTTTTAAAAGTTAATTACTTTACAGAGATGGATCTTGAAAAGGGAGTAAGGACTCAGAAGCAAGTAAAGGTAAAAGGTAAAAATGCCTAAGTGAAGACAAAGAAGACGTAAGACACAGACATTTTTCCAGCTTCGTCCAGGAGAAATATACAAACACCTTTCTTGACATGAAGATGGGAGCCAGACTAAGAAGTGACTTCATTTTTTGGACGATAAGGATGCTAATTGATCATGCTAAGTAATTACTGTTGTAAAGAATGTTTAGACAAAACATTCACAGTCATTCTTTTTTCCTAGCTGTCTCTCAAAACTTTTATGGAAGGCTTTGAAATTTTGTTAGAAATTCTGTTAGTACAATCTTAGAAAGAAATCAGACCACTTTAAACCAAAATTCCAACCCATTAACACTGGCATTTAGTTTCATGACCCAAAATTTGAAAAACACTGCTCTGGACTAAGCACTTCATAGAATTGTCTCCTTTTAAAGCTTTATCGCATGACCTAATGTCATCCTTTTATGATGTCCTTAAGAATCTTTATACCTCCTGTCATTTCCACCTTGTTCAAATGGTGTTTGTGCTTAGCCAGTATAAAATCAATTGCTCTTCTTATAGTAAAACATTCGTTTCAACCAAAGAATATTCTAGGTAGTTTTTAAAAGGTATCCTGAGTTTGTTAATTGATTTAAAGTCACGTTCTCCCTCTCTACTTGTTACAGTGGGAAAAAAAAAATTGAATATTGTATTTAGCCCAAATGTACAGCAACAAAAGACAAAAGGATTTTGCAACTCCAGCACCTCAGACTATAAGAGCATTGTTTGTTGCCTTCTCTCAGATCTAATTAGACTTCTTTCTCTCACTAGTCATGTATTGTTTGGAAAGGAAACTTGTGATTTCCTTTGTTGAAATTACTTGATGACTGTTTGAGTAGAGGAAAATATTTGTTTCGCCATTTGCTGGAATAAAACTGCCCTCTTCACACTCAGGGGAAATGTTAAGTCTTTAGATTGCTTTCCTCCTGCTTTCGGTAGAGCCATTCGCCTCGCTTCTGTGAAGAATGTAACGCATTAAAAAATACTTTATGGAACTCAACTAGAGTATTTATCGATCGAAAACCAATGGCGTCTCAGTGCAATGCCGTGCGGTTGGTTCGTGTCTATACCCTGGCTAACGCTTTGTCTGTGTCCACACAACTTTGGAAAACTAGTGAGAGCTTGAATGTCTTACAGTTTATTCCAGGAATAAAAAGTAGGACCTGTGCAGGGTTGGCTGGTGAGAGAAACATTTCTGGGTTTCCCTGTCCTCCTCAGAGAGAAATGATAGGTAACTAGAATCAGGATTACATATGAACTATGGGATTATTACTTCTTCACATCAAGGGGGCTTTTTTTGTACTGGTATTGTATTCGTGTTATGTTATCTGTGCATATGAGTCATTTCCCCTCTGTCCTAGGGGTTCTCTGTGAGGGGAGGGCCCCATCTTGATGTGCTTTCTCATCCGACTTGGCCTACAACAAATTCTAACGTAAAGCAAATGTTCAACACGTGCTGGTAAATCGCTGGAATAAAAACGTGCCTTAATATGGTGCTGTGATGGACAGCTTGAAACAGTGCAAAATCTATGAAAGAGACATGACACGTGAGCAAACACACAGGAGAGAATCTTAGAAGGAGCAAGTGCAGAATAAAAAAGAAAACGAAGAATAATGGAGGCTGAGAAACAAAGTGGTTTGTTTTCAGACACTTTCTAAAGCCCCGCATATTTTATTTGAAATGGAAGAAAATTCCATGCTTTCCTATATTATGATAGACACAAAGGGAGTGCCAGAAATGTCCTCCTGGAATGACTATTTGGTAAAACTGATTGAAAGACCCACCCAGGTCATGCCAGGGTCCACTCCTTTCTGGCAACAGGTGGACACTCACTGTCAGCCTTGGGAACATTCTGGCTGCTCTTTGGGGAAGTTCTACTCTCACTTCTCACTTTCTGCCACACCCCTGCCATTCTCATTCATTTTCTATTGCTCCTGGTACTGCCTCCTTCCAGCCTGGCCCTCAGGCTCAAATCAGTAGCTGGGATCTCACCTCTACCTGCACCATGTCTCCCCATCAGATCGACCTCCACACCTCAGGATAACTGCACCACTCCTGGCTCAGCTCAGCCCACCCCTGGTTTTGATGCCTCTTGTATTTCTTTTCTGGGTCTAGTCTGTCAAAGGCATTCTCGGTCCATTTTAGGGCAGTTGGTTCTTTATCTTCTAAACACATTTCTCTCTATCAAACCTTAGAAGACCCCCAAGATGTAAAAGGCCAGCAGTGTTGGCCTTTTGCTGTAGCCTCACCTGTCTCAGGCAGAGACAGCTCATGGGTGAATGACATCGTAACCTGCGCAGAAGGTCACTGGGAGGCTGTAAGTTTAGCAGCAGGCACTGGAGGGAAGGGGATTTGGGGGGCGAGAGGCCCTAGGACTAGAAAAGGGGAAGCCAGGGACCAGCAAGCTTCCAAGATGGAGAAAGGCTAAGGGTAGTGGCAACTAGTGTCACTCCCTGATGTGGGACAGCTACCATGTCTCAGATCGTGTCACTCTTGATGACAACAGTTCATTTCTAAGAGTAATGCCTTTTCAGAACTCCTCCCAAAATATTGCATTATTAGGCAGGTTTTGAGGTACTGGGCTATTTGGGAGGAAGCTCTGCATGTAGGACCAAAGCTCTTTTATGAAAGCAAGCAGGAGTTTGCAAAAGTAGGAAAGCAGGTTATGAAACCAAAACAGGAGGATTAGGAAGAAAGATTGGGAAGGCTTGGAAAAGGTGGTTTCAAGGGGGGTGAATGATCAAATCTAATGAAGTCTAGATTTCCAAGAAATTATGAGCCATAGCTGACAAGAGATGGCACAAACATTTTGTTTTTTACCAAGTACTCAAGGATCTTGGCCCTCGTGGACTTTCAGAAATTTTTACTGAGAAGTAGAGTTTTAAATGTAATTTTCTTTATGTTATAAATAGACAGTAGGCCTTGGGATTTCAGGGAACAAATTGGGATCCTTTGATCCAATGTTGTTGCACATCATGGTCTCAGTCATTTATTGACTATAAAATGGGTTTAATGGGTCATCAAAGAACACAACAGAATAGGAAATGCCAGCATTCATTCCTCCATGGTAAAAGTACATATTGTTTAAAGAAATTTCCATTTCCTTTACATGCATGTGTTTATACCATGTGCATGTGTATTTACCTGTACATATGAGCTCAGTAAAGCACTTTTCTTTTGGCAAACTGCTAACTGTTAAAAATCAGTATTTGGCTGAAAGAGATAAAACTTGATGACACTGTGAAAAATAAATTTCTGATATATGAATAAATCTTAATTTAAAAACATGTAATTCTTTACTTTATTATAAACCTTTCAATGGCCATATTTTTAACCCACTGAGTCACCCAGGCACCCCACAATGGCCATATTTTTAAAGGATTTTATGTATTCACTTATTTCAGAGAGAGAGAGCACGAGTGGAGGGAGGGG
The DNA here is from genome assembly GCF_964662115.1 of Mustela nivalis. NCBI lineage: Eukaryota > Metazoa > Chordata > Mammalia > Carnivora > Mustelidae > Mustela > Mustela nivalis. Next base: position 85,989,048 of record NC_139027.1, read on the forward strand.
CAGAGGGAGAGAGAGAGAATCCCAGCGCTGATTCAGGGCTCAATCTCAACAACCCTGAGATCGCGAGGAGCCGAAAATCAAGAGTTGGAGACTTATGCACTGAGTCACCCAGGATCCCCAGTGGTCTTGTTCTTTTAAGGTGGGCATTAGGTACAAGAACAAATGTTGAGCATCACTAGTGGCTGAACTGCATCTAAATTCACTGCACTGCACGTTTGCAACACCAGAAAGGACTAACTTTAATTGAGGTCGGTAGATGGCAAGATATTTTGTATTATTAATGTTTTCTTGTAATATTAATGTTTCCTGTATATTTCAACTGACTAAGAATGCACCACATCCATGGCTCATGGATGAGTCCCATTGAGTACCTGGGCAGTTTTAGAAGAGTACAAATAAATGATACCACAGTGTTGGCCACCACATTGAGAAAAGGGTCTGGACTTTGTACCTCTGGGTCAGTCAGTTGCAGGCAGTGGGCTTTCCCGTAGGGTTGTGGTGTGGGGGGCAGGTATGGTAGCAAATGACTCTCTGGGACAGGGTACGCTTTTGGACAAGTGCATTTTCAGAAGAAGAATCGGAGGTATCTGTGATTCCTTAGCAAGTTACAGAGGACAGAACAGGGTACTGGGGATGTCACTGTGGCATCCCTCCACCTTTCATTCATCTTCACATACCTAGATTGTGAATCATCCTAGCTTCCTGTTTATTTGTCTCTCTACCAACCCTATTCCCTCTTATGGCTAGGCCCCAGCCATTTCCCTGAACTCCATGTGAGAGCTGTCTAATCATGTGCAGAATGATAGAGTCTGTTGACGAGGTGTTATATTTTAATTAATGCAGCCCATGAGCTCATTATCTTTCTTGGCACCACCTCACCAGTAAACACAACCTTTGTCTTTATGTGCTGCAACAAAGTGATATTTGTTCCATCTTCCATTTCTAGGACTATTTTTTGGACCCAAGTGCAAGTCATGTCCTCTTTTCCCTATTAAATTTCAACTTGTCAGATTCTGCCTATCATTGTATCCTGGGAACTTTATTCCTATCAGCCAAAGCATTTGCTATCCTGTTGAGCTTTAAAAAAGACCAGGGATGTGATGATCACTTCTCCAAATTTTAGTCCAATCTTTCCTTCCTTTTCTACATACTCATAAAATGTCCTGGACTTAACTTTGTTATAGTTTATGGCCATCGCTGTATCCTCCTTCAAAGGCAAAGCCACATCTATCCATCAGCTGCTATGGTGTGTCTTGCCCATCCTTCGCCCTCCAACAGGGATAGTCAATAGAGGTGTGATGATTTCATTCACAATTTCCTTAGTGACTGGCATATAATCCATTTTTGGTATCGACATCAACCTGTTGATGGTTACTGGATACAATCACACATAGGTACACACACATGTGCACAAACCTATTCCAGGTAGCTTGTATTTCAAATCTCCTTTATAAGTTATTGCTTCATTCCCTCGAATCTCCAAGTCATTTTCCTCAACATGGAAGCTATCAAAAAATTGTTAAGATCCAAGTTTTCTTTTGACATCAATCAGACTTCTAACAATGGGACATCTCCGTCTTTGTTATCTTTGTTCTGAATTTAACTTCTAAGATGTATTTTTGAATCATTGGTTTGGTGATTTCAGATGTTTATTTTCATTTTGTGACTCCTTAGGACCATACTTCCCTTCATTTTTTATCATTTAATTCTTTCTTTCTATATTCTTCTTGGGCAGTGTTGAAGCCCTCCTTCTTTGTTAGTCCAAGTGTTTCTTCATAGTTTTCCAACTGTCTTCCTTGGACCAGTCAGTGGATTCCCCTGTTGGATGCTTTTCCAGCTAATGTCTGTGACTTGCCTGTTTGCGTGCATGTACCCTCACTCCTAACTGGGAGAACCATAACCTGAGAATTCAGTTGCCTCTTCTTTCCAAACCGTTGCTGTTCAGATACATTATCTTTTTCTACAACATCAAATTAATCCCTCTTCTCTGAATTCTTTTGCTGCACTTGATTTCTGCTGTCACTTGATCTCCCAAAACCGCATGGTATAACCCTTCTACAAATCAGGTAACACTGTTCATAAATAAACATTGGAGATGAAATAAAATTTATGTAACTGGGTAACCCCTTTGCTTCCTTTGCATTTGTCATGTTTAGACTATTCTTTTGTGTCAATGTCAGAACTAAATGAGAGTTAGGGAACAAAACAGAGAATCAGTACTAGGAAATTCATTAACTAAAGTCATGTTTGCATTCTTACTGTCAATTTTATTTGAACCAAATTATCCTACATTTAATGTGATTCTTTAGTTTTCTTAATGAGAAGTAGTATGCCCAAGTTTTTGACTATGTGCTAGTGCAGGAAACTTGACTTTCTAACAGAATATTTAATGAATTAACTGAATGAAATACTTTGAACAATCCCTGATATGTGATAAGTGCTCAATAAAAGCTAGTTTTTAGAATAATAATATTTTTACTCCATTGGCTTTTCACATTATGCAAGCTTGTCACAGTTTCATTTAATGATGGATACAATTGTTTTAACAGCAATAGAACAGGAATCTACAATGACTCTGCCAATCGTTCTTCTCCTATTCTATCTCACATTACTTATGACCCTTCATATAGCATTGTCATAATCTACACTAGAGTTAAATATAACGTTTTTAAATGTCAATTGTTAAAGAAATATCCTTGTCCATGAAGCCTTATGTACTGAATCCAAGAATAGAAAATATATAACTCAAACCAAAGAATTTTTTACCAAGAAAATTTACTTGTGGGTTTCTCTAAGTAACCATGTCTACCAGAGTAGCATCAAATCCTTAAAGTCTGAGATCCTGGTTAATGTGTAGTTAGGGGATTTGGGTCAGAATTGCAATCAACACGTGACTGTCTTCATCAGAAAGGCCTTTCTACCAAAAAAAGAGTCAGAAAAATAAAAAAGGTTGCTTCATAATGCAGTTGATTTATACAAAACCAGTTGGCAGTAGCAAACCATTGACGAATTGGCAATGGTCTACAGAACACATTTTTGAGCAGTATTGCACTAGAATATTTAAAATAAGTCCACTTAAAAATTTACTTCATAGATAATTCAACCGGTAGGATGTATGTTGAGAGGCAATAGTCTTATAATAATGAAACAATGAAATGACATGACTTTTTTTTTTTTTTCCTTTGGCTGAACAGCATTAGACTATGAATTTTATTACTAGTATTCCAGATTTGCTTGTGATTATTACACAGGTAGGGTTGCTGGATATAGCAAATAAAACTATAGAACTCCCAGCTAAATTTGAATTTTGGATAATCAATAAGTACTTTTTTAGTATAAGTGGGTTCCATGCAATATTAAGGACATACTTTTACTAAAACAAAAAAAAATGTTGTTTACTTGAGAAATGAACTTAACAAGGCATCTTGTATTTTTTCTGGCAAATCAATAGACAGACTTATGAGCTTACTTTTTTGGAAGTACCTTACTGAAATACTTGAAGTGGTCAATGGTCCCAAAAATACTTTTTTTCCCTCCAAAATCTCTGATTTTAATTTCCTGGATAGACAAGAAAGGTTAATTAATTGATACTGAGTTAAGAAGGATGGGTAAATGGTGAAAACTTTCATGAGAAGGAATTTTCTGTTTTATTATCCTCTAATCTTGATAGGGCAGGTAACTAGGGAGATTCCTTTCTAATATTGTTCAAGCATGAAATGACAAAGCTGATAGACATTTGAAGCAAATATCATTTTTGATTGCATAATGAGTTTTGGGCATATTATTAATAACCATTTTACTTACATTAATTACAGGAGTCTTATTTCTCCTGCTGGGTTTTTAGGATAGATAGTATGCTTTAATATTCTCTTTCAATTTAAGAATTCAGTTGAGTGAAATACGGAAAACAGAAATTTGAGTCTGATCCAACTAATTATATCAGTTAATCATATTTGAGGTTAAAAAGAAATAAGGTGAGATCATTTTAGCTAACTTATTTCTATTCATTTATTTAAAGAAATCTACTATGTGTTAGAGAGTTTTACCTGTATTTATTTTACTTAAATGCATAATAACACATAAAATATATTTAGCCAATATTTGGACTTGAATCCAGGTATGACTGCTTTAGAACCCGCACTTCAAACCGTGGTGTCTCCCTACCTCCTTGCACTAGGCTAGAACAGCAGCTGGTTTCAGTGTTACTAATGGCAATAGCCAATGATCTTCATTTCCTACCTCATTCCCCTAGAATCATGTCATTATGTTTGTATTCTATGTTCATGCCTTCCACAATTCCCTGTATCCTTAAATTACTTACTACTTCATATTAGTCTTTGAGTCTACTCTTAAAAAAAAAATCAAAATTTTATGGTAATTTTACAGAACAGAAATTTGGGACCAATTGACCTGTCTGAGCTTCAGCTGTTTATCATGAGGCACCAAAGTTCAGGATACGTAGGGGCACCCGGGTCGCTTCCTTGGTTAAGTGTCTGACTCTGGAGTTCCGCTCAGGTCATGATCTCACACTCCTGGGATTGAGCCTAGAGTCCAGCTCTGCACACAGTAGGGAGTCTGCTTGAGCTTCTCCCTCTCCCTCTCCCTCTGCCCTTCCTCTCACTTATGCATGTAGTTTCTTACTTTTTTTAAAAAATTAAAAAATAAAAATAAAATAAAGTCCAGAATATCTAACTCTATTAAAACAACAGCAATAACAAAACCCAATGTATTATATTTCCTTAAACTGTAAATACATTTTATTAGAGAAAAATATGCTTGATGAATTTTCTGTAAGTGAACACATTCATATAACCTTACCTATGTCAAGAAGGCAAATATGTCAGAGGTACTCTCCAATGCCCTTCTGATTCTTATTTATCAAGCTTCTCTGGAAATAACCACCATCCTGATATTTTACTCCATAGATTAGTTTCCCCTAGTTTTGAACTTTTTTTTTAAGATTTTATTTATCCGTTTGTCAGAGAGAGAATGAGAGAGCACAGGCAGGCAGAGTGGCAGGCAGAGGCAGAGGGAGAAACAGGCTCCCTGCCGGCCGAGCAAGGAGACTGACTTGGGACTCAATCCCAGGACCCTGGGATCACGACCGGACCCAAAGGCAGCCGCCCAACTGACTGAGCCACCCAGATGTCCAGAAGTGGGTTCATGCATTACATGTTTGTAAAGAGCCTCCTTTACTCAAGTGGTATTTGTATGATTCATCCACACTTTTACATGTAGCAGCAGTCTGCTCATCTCCATTGTTGGGTGGTACACTGTTGTAGGAGTATATCAACCCTCAGTAAATCTGTTATGCTCTTTCCATTTTTAAGGTACTATAAGTAATGTGGCAATGAACTTCCTTTTACTTATCTTTTGGGTATAAATATACACATTTCTGTTGATTTCATATTCAGAAATCTATTTGTAGAATCACAGAATAAATTAGTTAAGGTTTGTGTGAGAAAAAATGTGGCACAAGGAAACTGGAGATAATTCTTGCCTTTTTTATTTCAATGTGAAATTTCCTTGTAAAAATTAAAAAAAAATCCTTGGTGATATTATGATTAGAATGGCATGACTCTATTGTTAATTTGGGGAGAATTGACACTTTTATAATATTTAGGTGAACACGAATTACTGATCTATTTATTTAGTTTTTTGGTTTTTTTTTTTTCTTCAAAAAATTTTTCTCTTAAAGTACGCTCCAAGCACAGCATGGAGCCCAACCGGGCCTTGAACTCAAGATCCTGAGATCAAGAGTCAGATGGTTAATTGACTGAGCCACCCAGGTGCCCTTATTTATTTAGTTTTTTTTTTTTTTATTAATTGTTTCAAGTTTTTTTCTGCAGAGAAAAACTTTTATTTTCGAATTGATTCTGCTTTATTAAAATATAGTTACCATTTGTATCTCGATCTTATATCTAGCACTTTTGTTTAATTCACGTGTTAATTTTAGCAGTACACTTATGAATTCTTTTGAGATTATTATATAAGCATGAACTTTTAGTTCTGTGAAGAAAGACAGTTATATATTTTCCTTGTAAGTGTCATTTCTTTTCTTTTTTCTCCCTTTTTTTTTTTTTTTTTTTTGGTCTTACTGCAATGGCTATGGCTACCAGTACAATCAATGTTGAAAAGATACTATAATGTCAGACAATCTTATCTTATTCTTTGGCTTAAGGGAAAAGATCTTAATAGGTTACCAGTAAGTATAATGTTCACTTCAGGGGTTTTGTGTGTACCCTTTATTAAATTAAGAAAGTATCCTTTATCAAAATTGTTTTTCTGTATCACTGCAATGAATACACACACACATACATACAGAGTTAGTGAATGGTGAATTATAGTTATTGATTTCTAACCTTATACTTGAGGAATGTATCTTTCTTGATGCTGATGTATTGCTATTTTTATATTATAATATATTCAGTTTGTTAATATTTTCCTTAGTCATTTCCATATGGTTTTGGAAGAATTCACCTGAACTTAAGCATTTGATTTTTTTAAGTTTTCTTGAAATTCCAGTTATTTAACAGAGTGTAATTAATTTCAAGTGTACAATATAGTGATCCAACACTTCCATACATCACCCAGTGCTCATCACAAGTGCATTCCCTAATCGCCATCCCCTATCTCACCCATCCCCCCACCCACCTCCCCTCTAGTAACCATCAGTTTGTTCTCTATAGTTAAGAGTCTGTTTCTTGGTTTGTCTCTTTCTCTTTATCATTTTTCCCTTTACTTTCTTAACAGCCACATAATGTCCTTTCAGAGACTGGTACCAAGGTTATGCTGCACTTATAATAATTTGATAAATGAACACTTATTTCTATTTTCTAATAAAATTAGGTAAGACTAGTATGATATCTCTCTAAAGCATTGGGTGCCATTCATCAGTGAAACCAGCTAGGTTTATAGTTTCATTTGTAAGAATGTTTTAAATTATAAATTCAATTTCTTTAATAGATACAGCATCTCTCAGATTCTGTTTTTTTGTGCTACTACAGGACTTTGTTTAAATTAAAATTTTACTAAATTGAGAGTAAGAAAGTTCTTATAACATATTATTACATTTTAAGTTTAATAGACTACCTCTCTTTTTATTCCTGATATTGGTAATTTTGCATTCTTTCATCTATACTTAATCAGTCTTTAAAATGGTTTATTAATTTTATTTGACCTCCCCAAATAATTGATTTTTGCCTCTCCCATCATGATTATCCATTCGGGTTTTTTCTTCAGTTACATTCATATCTCCATCATTTTCTCCCTCTCTATGGATTTAATTTATTGTATTTTTGATTCTTTCTTTTCTTTTTTTTTTCCTAGCTTCTTGAATTGCAAATTAGGTCACTGTTGGCCTTTCTTTTTCCAATATATGCATTTTAGTTCAAACATTTCTCTCAAAATACAGCTTTAGCTATATACACCGAGTTTTGATATATTTTTACCATTATAATCCACTTCAAAGTATCTTCCACTTTCCATTGTGCTTGTTTTACCTGTGGATTATTTGAAACTGCTGTGTTTTATTTTGCAAAACATGGATATTTTCTGGACAAGTTTTTGTTAATTTCTTTCTAATAATTGTGCTTATTTTTGCTCTGATCAGAATTGTATTTTATATGATACAATCCTTCAAAATTTGAAGAAGCTTACTTCCTGATTCAAGTATGGTCAGTTCCAGTAAATGTTTCATGTGAAGCAGAAACAATGTATATTGTGCAATAGTTGTGTACAGTTTTCTTTTTTTCAAGATTTATTTTTTTATTTGAGTGAGAGAAACAGAGAGGAGAGAGCACAAGCAGAGGCAGAGGCAGAGGGAGAGGGAGAAGAAGACCACCCCCAAGCTTAAAACAGCCCAAAGCTGGAGGTAGAAAACCAGAAGCGGGATTCAAACCCAGGACCCTGAGATCATGACCTGAACTGAAGTTAGACACAACTGACTGAGCACCCATGTGTCCCTATGGACTTCTATCTTCTATGTAAGTGAACTATAGTAGGAATTGTAAGGTCAAGTTGGTTAATGGTATATTTCAAATCTTTTATTTGTATTTTTTTCCATAATCATCCTATCATATACTAAATGTGTTTATTTTATTTTATTTTATTTTATTTATTTATTTATTTATTTTTAATTAATTTTTTATTTTTTATAAACATATATTTTTATCCCCAGGGGTACAGGTCTGTGAATCACCAGGTTTACACACTTGACAGCACTCACCAAAGCACATACCTCCCCAATGTCCATAATCCCACCCCCCTTCTCCCAAACCCCCCTCCCCCCAGGAGCCCTCATTTTGTTTTGTGAGATTAAGAGTCACTTATGGTTTGTCTCCCTCCCAATCCCATCTTGTTTCATTTATTCTTCTCCTACCCACTTAAGCCCCCTTGTTGCATCACCACTTCGTCATATCAGGGAGATCATATGATAGTTGTCTTTCTCTGCTTGACTTATTTCGCTAAGCATGATACGCTCTAGTTCCATCCATTTTGTCGCAAATGGCAAGATTTCATTTCTTTTGATGGCTGCATAGTATTCCATTGTGTATATATACCACATCTTCTTGATCCATTCATCTGTTGATGGACATCTAGGTTCTTTCCATAGTTTGGCTATTGTGGACATTGCTGCTATAAACATTCGGGAGCACGTGCCCATTTGGATCACTACGTTTGTATCTTTAGGGTAAATACCCAATAGTGCAATTGCTGGGTCATAGGGCAGTTCTATTTTCAACATTTTGAGGAACCTCCATGTTGTTTTCCAGAGTGGCTGCACCAGCTTGCATTCCCACCAACAGTGTAGGAGGGTTTCCCTTTCTCCGCATCCTCGCCAGCATCTGTCATTTCCTGACTTGTTGATTTTAGCCATTCTGACTGGTGTGAGGTGATATCGCATTGTGGTTTTGATTTGTATTTTCCTGATGCCGAGTGATATGGAGCACTTTTTCATGTGTCTGTTGGCCATCTAGATGTCTTCTTTGCAGAAATGTCTGTTCATGTCCTCTGCCCATTTCTTGATCGGATTATTTGTTCTCTGGGTGTTGAGTTTGCTAAGTTCTTTATAGATTCTGGACACTAGTCCTTTATCTGATATGTCGTTTGCAAATATCTTCTCCCATTCTGTCAGTTGTCTTTTGATTTTGTTAACTGTTTCCTTTGCTGTGCAAAAGCTTTTGATCTTGAGGAAGTCCCAATAGTTCATTTTTTCCCTTGCTTCCCTTGCCTTTTGCGTTGTTCCAAGGAAGATGTTGCTGCGGCAGAGGTCGAAGAGGTTGCTGCCTGAGTTCTCCTCAAGGATTTTGATGGATTCCTTTCGCACATTGAGGTCCTTCATCCATTTTGAGTCTATTTTTGTGTGTGGTGTAAAGAAATGGTCCAATTTCATTTTTCTGCATGTGGCTGTCCAATTTTCCCAGCACCATTTATTGAAGAGGCTGTCTTTTTTCCATTGGACATTCTTTCCTGCTTTGTCGAAGATTAGTTGACTGTAGAGTTGAGGGTCTATTTCTGGGCTCTCTATTCTGTTCCAATGATCTATGTGTCTTTTTTTGTGCCAGTACCATGCTGTCTTGATGATGACAGCTTTGTAATAGAGCTTGAAGTCCGGAATTGTGATGCCACCAATGTTGGCTTTCTTTTTCAATATCCCTTTGGATATTCGAGGTCTTTTCTGGTCACATATAAATTTTAGCATTATTTGTTCCATTTCTTTGAAAAAGATGGATGGTACTTTGATAGGAATTGCGTTAAATGTGTAGATTGCTTTAGGTAGCATAGACATTTTCACAATATTTATTCTTCCAATCCAGGAGCATGGAACATTTTTCCATTTCATTGTGTCTTCCTCAATTTCTTTCATGAGTACTTTATAGTTTTCTGAGTATAGATTCTGTGTCTCTTTGGTTAGGTTTATTCCTAGGTATCTTATGGTTTTGGATGCAATTGTAAATGGGATTGACTCCTTAATTTCTCTTTCTTCTGTCTTGCTGTTGGTGTAGAGGAATGCAACTGATTTCTGTGCATTGATTTTATATCCTGACACTTTACTGAATTCCTGTATAAGTTCTAGCAGTTTTGGAGTGGAGTCTTTTGGGTTTTCCACATATAGTATCATATCATCTGCGAAGAGTGATAATTTGACTTCTTCTTTGCTGATTTGGATGCCTTTAACTTCCTTTTGTTGTCTGATTGCTGAGGCTAGGACCTCTAGTACTATGTTGAATAGCAGTGGTGATAATGGACATCCCTGCCATGTTCCTGACCTTAGCAGAAAAGCTTTCAGTTTTTCTCCATTGAGAATGATATTTGCGGTGGGTTTTTGATAGATGGCTTTGATGATATTGAGGTATGTGCCCTCTATCCCTACACTTTGAAGAGTTTTGATCAGGAAGGGATGCTGTACTTTGTCAAATGCTTTTTCAGCATCTATTGAGAGTATCACATGTTTCTTGTTCTTTCTTTTATTTATGTGTTGTATCACATTGACTGATTTGCGGATGTTGAACCAACCTTGTAGCCCTGGAATAAATCCCACTTGGTCGTGGTGAATAATCCTTTTAATGTACTGTTGAATCCTATTGGCTAGTATTTTGTTGAGTATTTTCGCATCTGTGTTCAAAAAGGATATTGGTCTATAGCACTCTTTTTTGGTGGGATCCTTGTCTGGTTTTGGCATCATGGTGATGCTGGCCTCATAAAATGAGTTTGGAAGTTTTCCTTCCATTTCTATTTTTTGGAACAGTTTCAGGAGAATAGGAATTAGTTCTTCTTTAAATGTTTGGTAGAATTCCCCCGGGAAGCCGTCTGGCCCTGGGCTTTTGTTTGTTTGGAGATTTTTAATGACTGTTTCAATCTCCTGTCTGGTTATGGGTCTGTTCAGGCTTTCTATTTCTTCCTGGTTCAGTTGTGGTAGTTTATATGTTTCTAGGCATGCATCCATTTCTTCCAGATTGTCAAATTTATTGCCGTAGAGTTGCTCATACTATGTTCTTATAATAGTTTGTATTTCTTTGGTGTTAGTTGTGATCTCTCCTCTTTCATTCATGACTTTATTTATTTGGGTCCTTTCTCTTTTCTTTTTGATAAGTCGAGCCAGGGGTTCCCGTCACCTATTAGTAAAATTTACAAGTCTCAGTGACAAAGAGAAAATCCTGAAAGCAGCCCGGGAAAAGAAGTCTGTAACATACAATGGTAAAAATATTAGATTGGCAGCTGACTTATCCACAGAGACCTGGCAGGCCAGAAAGAGCTGGCATGATATTTTCAGAGCACTAAATGAGAAAAACATGCAGCCAAGAATACTATATCCAGCTAGGCTATCATTGAAAATAGAAGGAGAGATTAAAAGCTTCCAGGACAAACAAAAACTGAAAGAATTTGCAAACACCAAACCAGCTCTACAGGAAATCTTGAAAGCGGTCCTCTAAGCAAAGAGAGAGCCTACAAGTGGTAGATCAGAAAGGAACAGAGACCATATACCGTAACAGTCACCTTACAGGCAATACAAGGGCACTAAATTCATATCTCTCAATAGTTACCCTGAATGTTAATGGGCTAAATGCCCCTGTCAAAAGACACAGGGTATCAGAATGGATAAAAAAACAAAACCCATCTATATGTTGCCTCCAAGAAACTCATTTTAAGCCCGAGGACACCTCCAGATTTAAAGTGAGGGGGTGGAAAAGAATTTACCATGCTAATGGACATCAGAAGAAAGCAGGAGTGGCAATCCTTATATCAGATCAATTAGATTTTAAGCCAAAGACTATAATAAGAGATGAGGAAGGACACTATATCATACTCAAAGGGTCTGTCCAACAAGAAGATTTAACAATTTTAAATATCTATGCCCCCAACGTGGGAGCAGCCAACTATATAAACCAATTAATAACAAAATCAAAGAAACACATCAACAATAATACAATAATAGTAGGGGACTTTAACACTCCCCTCACTGAAATGGACAGATCATCCAAGCAAAAGATCAGCAAGGAAATAAAGGCCTTAAACGACACACTGGACCAGATGGACATCACAGATATATTCAGAATATTTCATCCCCAAGCAACAGAATACACATTCTTCTCTAGTGCACATGGAACATTCTCCAGAATAGATCACATCCTCGGTCCTAAATCAGGACTCAACCGGTATCAAAAGATTGGGATCATTCCCTGCATATTTTCAGACCACAATGCTCTAAAGCTAGAACTCAACCACAAAAGGAAGTTTGGAAAGAACCCAAATACATGGAGACTAAACAGCATCCTTCTAAAGAATGAATGGGTCAACCGGGAAATTAAAGAAGAATTGAAAAAAATCATGGAAACAAATGATAATGAAAATACAATGGTTCAAAATCTCTGGGACACAACAAAGGCAGTCCTGAGAGGAAAATATATAGCGGTACAAGCCTTTCTCAAGAAACAAGAAAGGTCTCCGGTACACAACCTAACCCTACACCTAAAGGAGCTGGAGAAAGAACAAGAAAGAAAGCCAAAGCCCAGCAGGAGAAGAGAAATCATAAAGATCAGAGCAGAAAGCAATGAAATAGAAACCAAAAAAACAATAGAACAAATCAACGAAACTAGGAGCTGGTTCTTTGAAAGAATTAATAAAATTGATAAACCCCTGGCCCGACTTGTCAAAAAGAAAAGAGATAGGACCCAAATAAATATTTTATTTTTTTTTAAGATTTTATTTATTTATTTGACAGAAAGAGACCACAAGTAGGCAGAGAGGCAGGCAGAGAGAGGAGGAAGCAGGCTCCCTGCTGAGCAGAGAGCCCGATGCGGGACTCGATCCCAGGACCCTGAGATCATGACCTGAGCCGAAGGCAGCGGCGTAACCCACTGAGCCACCCAGGCGCCCTAAAGGTGTTTATTAAAATTTCCCATAATTGTGGGTTTATTTCTTTTAATTCTGTGTATTTTTGCTAAATATATATCGAGGCTATATAACGAAGTGCCTATATATTTAGAGTGATTTGGTGGGTTTTTTGTCTTTTAGTGATTCAATGTTTTTATTGTTATGAAATTTCTTTTTTTTTTCTCTAGTAATACATGCTGCTTTAGTATTTACTTGGTTTTGCTTTAATTATAACCACACCAACTTTATTTCTTTTTAGTCCTTTTACTTTTCACCTTTCTATATCCTAATATTTTCAAGTAGCACATGATTGTGTTTTTTAAAATTTTGAACCTTGTCAGTCTGACAGTCTTTTTCTTTAATATGTTTTACTTAAGGATAACTTACATACAAGAAAAGAGCTTGTATGTAAGTGTATAGCTTTTTTCCATTGTATATTTTTTCCTGCTTTGTCAAAGATTATTTGACCATGGATTTGAGGGTCCATATCTGGGCTATTTACTGTGTTCCATTGGTCTATGTGTCTGTTTTTGTGCCAGTACCATGCTGTCTTGGTGATCACAGCTTGGTGTAAAAGATGCCCTTCAACAGATGAATGGATAAGGAAGATGTAGTCCATATACACTATGGAGTATTATGCCTCCACCAGAAAGTAAGACTACCTAACTTTTGTATCAACATGGTCGGGACTGGAACAGATTATGCTAAGTGAAATAAGTCAAGCAGAGGGTGTCAATTAACATACGGTTTTATTTTTTTGTGGAGCATAAGGAATAACACAGACGGCATTGGGAAATGGAGAAGAGAAATGAGTTGGGGAAAATTGGAGGCAGAAGCAAACCAGAAGACACTGTGGACTCTGATAAACAAACTGAGGGTTTTGGAGGGGAGGGATTTGCGGGGTGGGGCGAGCCTGGTGATGGGTATAAATAGAGGGCAGATACTGCATGGAGCACTCGGTGTGGTGCATAAACAATGAATTTTGGAATGCTGAAAAAAATAAAATTAAATTTTAAAAAAGTGTATAGCTTCCTACAAAAATGAACTATTGAGACTAAATAAAATTAAAAACTTCTGCATGACAAAAGAAATAGTCTAAAAAATTAAAAGGTGATCTACAGAATGGGAGAAGATATTTGCAGATGACATACTCAATAAAGTGTTAATATCCAAAATATATAAAGAACTTAAACAACTCAACACCCCTCAAAAAAATAATTCAGTTAAAAAATGGGCAGAGGACATGAACAGGCATTTCTTCAAAGACGACATTCAGATGACCAACAGACACATGAAAAGATGCTCAACATCACTCATCATTAGGGAAATACAAATCAAAACATCAATGAGATACCATCTCATACTCGTCAGAATGGCTAAAATCAAAACCACAAGAAACAATAAATGTTAGCAAGGATGTGGAGAAAAGGGAGCTGTCTTGTACTGTTAGTGGGAATGAAAACTGATGCAGCCACTCTGGAAAACATTATGGAGGTTCCTCAAAAAGTTAAAAATAGAACTATCCTATGGTTCAGTAATCACATTACAGGGTGTTTACCCAAAAAATACAAAAACACTAATTCAAATGGATCCATACACTCCTATGTTTATTGCAGCATTATTTACAATAGCCAAATTATGAAAGCAGTCCAAGTGTCCATCCATAGGTAAATGGATAAAGAATATGTGGTGTGTACCTTTGACCCGGGTCATGATCCCAGTCTTGGGATTGAGCCCCACATCAATGGGGAGTTGGCTTGTCCTTCTCCCTCTACTCAATGGGGAGTCTGCTTGTCCTTCTCCCTCTACTCAATGGGGATTCTGCTTGTCCTTCTCCCTCTACCACTCTCTGTCTTGCTTTCTGTCTTTTTCTCAAATAAGTAAATAAAATATTTAAAAAGAAAAAAATAAAATGTGATACATACAATGGAATACTATTCAGCTATTTTTAAAAAAGAAGAAATCTTGCTATTTGCAAAAGCATGTGTGCAGCTAGAGAATATAATGCTAAGCAAGTCAGTCAGAGAAAGACAAATTTCATAGGATTTCACTCAAATGTGAAATTTAAGGAACAGAACAAACAAGCAAAGGGAAGAGAGATACAGAAACCAGAAAACAGAATTTTAACTATAGAGAACAAACTGCTGGTTGGGAGAGGGAAGTGAGTGGAGGGATGGGTGAAACTGAGGATGGGGATTAAAAACTACTCTTAACATGATGAGCACTGAGTAATGTACAGAATTGCTGAACCACTATATTGTACGTCGGAAACTAATGTAACACTGTATGTTACTAACAATGGAATTTTAAAAAGTAATAATAAAATAAAATCCAAAAATTAATTAACTAATCAATTAATTAGATTTTTTAAAGGTTACAGCTTCCTTAATTGCCATGATGGAACACACCTGTGTTACCATGTCTTGAATGAAGGAATAAAATGTAACCAGCACTTCAACAGTCCTTCCGCGCCCTCATTACCCATCCAAGGGCACCATAAAGTCAAGGAAGCTGCAGCTGTCCCTGTCATTTCAGCATTCCTTTCAGGGTTTTCAACTCTCACCAAGTTTAGACCCTTGTCTATGGAGGATCTTGGTCTCCCTAGAACTGGGCAATCTTCACTCTTCCAGAAAATTCCAATCTTCCTCTGTGAGGTCAAGTCCAAATGCCCAGAATCAGTGCAGTCAAAGGGCAACTGAAGGTCATCAAGTCACCTCTAAAAGTTTCTCCTCTTTCTCTGGACCTGTGCTCCTCTAGCTTTTGCACAAACAACTTTCAAACTTTTTTTGATTTTTAAAAATGGAATCAGTTGTTCTCACTGGGTCTGTTAGAATGCCATGACCTATTTCATCTTACCTGACAGCACAAGCAAATGTACATCTCTCATCTTTTCGTCTAGTCTGTTTAAATTGAACCTAATGGTTTTATACTTTCTATCTTTCTACCTGATTTTTACTTTATCCATCTGTTCAGTATTCTATAGCTATCATTCTTTGCCTTCTTTGGGATTATTTAAGCATATTTTATCATTATGTATTTTTCTTCTAGCTCTATGGTCTTTTTTGTTACATACATGCTTATTATTTTTTTAGTTGTTACCCTGAGCATTTCCACATGTATTTTTGTGACATTTTGAACAATAGGAGGACCTTAATAAACATAATTACATTTACTCTTCTCCACCAACTTATTATGTCTGTGCTTTTCATTCTTTTATCATTTAAATGCCACATTATTATTACTGTATTTCCTAGTATACATACAGATATTTTTACATATATTTCCCCTTTCTGCCACTTTTTATTGCATCTCTGAGTTTCCATCTGGGAACATTTTCCTTCTGCCTGAAATTCATCATTAATATATCCATTAGTGCAGGTCTGCTGGTGATAAATTATCTGACTTTTTTGTTTTTCTGAACAAAATGTTCTTATTCCATTTTCAATTTCAAAGGATGTTTTCACTCTAGGTTGCTGCTATTTTTTTTTCCCAGCAGTTTGAAGATATTTCACTGTCTTCTTCTTTCCTGGTTTTCTGTTGAAAAGTTGGATATTAGTGTTATTGTTTCTCTTCTGTTTTTAATTGGACGCTTTTATATTTTTGTTCTTTGCTGTTGGTCTTTAGCAGTTTAGCTAGCATATGCCTAGGTAAAGCTTTTTGTTTTGTTTTGTTATTGTTTTTTTGTGTGTATTTATCTGACCTTGGGGTTTGTAAAACATTCTGAACTCGTTTCTAGATACAGTGCAATCAGTTTTGGAAAATTCTTAGTCATTAAATCTTTAAATAGTTCTTTGGCCCATTCATTCTTTGCTTTCCTTCTGGAATCCCAACTACAGATGTTGTAGAACTTCCAGCCTTGAGGTATGTCTCCTCTGCTTTTAACCCCATCCAATGAATTCTTCATGTAAGAGGTTTTTTGTGTTTTTTTTTTTTAATTTTACTTAATTTTATTTATTTTCAATGTTCAAAAATTCATTGTTTATTCACCACACCCCATGCTCCATGCAATATCTGCCCTCATAATACCCACCACCAGGCTCACCCAACCCCCCACCCACCTTCCCTAAAAAAACCTCAGTTTGTTTCTCAGACTCCACAGTCTCTCATGTTTTGTCTCCCCTTCTGATTTCCCCCAACTCACTTCTCTTCTCCATCTCCCAGCATATTCCATGTTATTCCTTATGCTCCACAAGTAAGTGAAACCATATGATAATTGACTCTCTCTGCTTGGCTTATTTCACTTAGCATAATCTCTTCCAGATACTCCACAAAGGTTGGGTATTCATCCCTTCCGGTGGAGGAAAAATACTCCATTGTATATACGGACCATATCTTCCTTATCCATTTGTCTGTTGAAGGTCATCTTGGTTATTTCCACAGGGTCATTGCTGCTATGAGCATTGGGGTATGGGTAGCCCTTCTTTTCACTACATCAGTATCTTTGGGGTGAATACTGAGTAGTGCAATTGCAGGGTCATAGGGTAGCTCAATTTTTAATTTCTTAAGGAATCTCCACACTGTTTTCCAAAGTGACTGCACCAAATTGCATTCCCACCAACAGTGTAATAGGGTTACCCTTTCTCCACATCCTCTCCAGCACATGTTGTTTCCTGTCTTGTTGATTTTGGCCATTCTAACTGATATAAGATGGTATCTCAATGTGGTTTTGATTTGAATTTTCTTAATGGCTAATGATGATGAACATTTTTTCATGTGTCTATTAGTCATTTCTATGTCTTCTTTGGAGAAGTGTCTGTTCATGTCTTCTGCCATTTTTTGACATGATTATCTGTTTTGTGTGTGTTGAGTTTGAGAAGTTCTTTATAGATTTTGAATATCAGCCCTTGTCTGTAGTGCCATTTGTGAATATCTTCTCCCATTCCGTGGGTTGCCTCTTTGTTTTGTTGAGTATTCCTTTTGCTGTGCAGAAGATTTTGATCTTAATGAAGTCCCAAAAGTTCACTTTCGCTTTTGTTTCCTTTACCTTTGGAGACATATCTTGAAAGAAGTTGCTGTGGTCGATGTCAAAGAGGTTACTGCCTATTCTCCTCTAGGACTTTGATAGATTCCTGTCTCACATTGAGGTCTTTTATCCATTTTGAGTTTATCTTTGTGTATGGTGTAAGAGAATGGCCGAGTTTGATTCTTCTACATATAGCTGTCTAATTTTCCCAGCACCATTTATTAAAAAGACTGTCTTTTCTATCAGATGTTTTTTCCTGCTTTGTCAAAGATTAGTTGACCATAGAGTTGAGGGTCCATATCTGGGCTCTCTTCTCTGTTCTACTGGTCTATATGTCTGTTTTTGTGCCAGTACCATGCTGCATTGGTGATCACGTCTTTGTAGTAAAGCTTGAAATCAGGCAACATGATGCCCCCAGTTTTGTTTTTCTTTTTCAACATTTCCTTGGCAATGCAGGGTCTCTTCTGGTTCCATATATAAGAGTTTTAATTGTTTCTTTAGTTCTAAAATTTTATTTAATTCTTTTATAGTTTCAATTACCCACCCAAATATTCTTATTTCTTAATTCCTTGAACATATTCACTATATTTATTTTATGCTCTGCTCTGAAAAATCTCATCTAATTTTTTATAAATCTCTTCTTTTGTCTGCCTTTTCTCTTCTGTCATCTTGTTTTCTTGTTATTTCTAAGTCTTGTTATTTGTTATTGAATGCCAAACCTTGTGTATAAAAGTTCTAGAGACAAACTGAGATTTTGAATAATCTAATTTCTTTAAGAAAGTTTTTACTTTTGCTCCCAATGACTTTTAGGCTGTAAATCTAGAAATCCTAAAGTATCTTAATCTAATTAGGACCTGAGATGAATGAGATGGGTTCTGAACCAGAGAAGATTTATTTCTGGTTCACTTTTACTCCTAAACATAGCCTTTCATTGTTTCAGCTATAAGTCTAGGATATTGAAATGGTACTTCCTGTTTGGCATTTCCTGATTCCACTTTTGCCCTTTAGCTGGAAATTCTGCTCAACTGCTCAGCCTTTTAAGGATTCCTTTCAGAATTAACAAATACTCTGGAAAGAAAAACAGCTCAAATCCTTGTCTTTTCAGTCTTCATTATGTAAATTCTTTGTGCTGTACAGGTTACTTTTCTTTTTCTGTCTCTTTCTTCTTTTTTGTCTAATTAATCTTGTTTTTCTTTTTATGGCTGGTTGAGTTAATGAAAACCTGCTATTTTATGCTTAGAAACACAAGTCCACTTAGTGGAATATTTATGCACCAAGCATCTGAAATTCTAAATATTAGGCAAACATTGATAGAATTGATTGAGAAATAGCAGCATAATAATAGAGACTTTAATACCACCTCTCAATAATAAATAGAAAAATTAGCCACAAGATCGATGAGGAAATAGAGTACTTGAACAACTCTACAGAACAACTAGACCTAACAGAACACTCTATCCAAGATCAGCATAATAAATATCCTTTTTTTTTTAAGATTTTATTTATTTATTTGACAGATAGAGATCACAAGTAGGCTGAGAGGCAGGCAGAGAGAGTGAGGAGGAAGCAGGCTCCCTGCTGAGCAGACAGCCCGATGTGGGGCTCGATCCTAGGACCTTGGGATCATGACTGGAGCCGAAGGCAGAGGCTTTAACCCACTGAGCCACCCCGGTGCCCCAGCACAATAAATATTCTTAAGCACATATGAAGCATATATCCAAGGCAGACATACGAAACCACAACATAAGTCTTACCTAAGTAAAAAGATTGAAATTATATAAAATATCTTCCTGATCATACTGGAATGAAAGTAGGAATCAGTAGCCAAAGGAAAACTGGGAAATCCACAAATACACAGAAATTAAACTATACATTCATGCACATAGAAGAAACACAAGGAAAATTAGAAATTCCCTTGTAACAATTGAAAACAAACCCATAACATAACAAAACTTATGAGATGCAGTGAAAGGAGTACTAGGAAGGAATTTTATAATGATAAATACTTACATGAATAAAGAAAAAAAGATTCCAAACCAATGATATAACTTACCTTTCAAAGAACTACACAAAAGAACAAACTAAACCTAAAGCTAAAAGGAAGGAACCAATACAGATTATGGCAGAGAGAAACAAAAGAGAATAGAAAACAATAGAAAAAAAAAACTAAAAAAATCTTTGAAAAGATCAACAAAATTGACAAAATCTTATTTAGATTAAGAGAAAAAAACTCAAATAACTAAAATCATAAAAAAGGGGTTTGCAACTGATACCACAGACTAAGAAGCCAAATTCAATAGCACATTAAAAAAAAATTATTCACCATAACAAAAAAGATTTATTTCTGCAATGTGGAGATGATTCAACATATGAAGATAAGTGAATGAAGTATAATACATTAACAGAATGAAGGACAAACCATATGATTATTTCAATAAATGCAGAAAAAGCATATGATATAATTCAACACTCTTTCATGATAAAAACACTCAAGAAACTAGGGACAAAAGACAACTACCTCAACATAATAAAGGCCCTACATGAAAAACCCAGAGTTAACATCAGACTCAACAATGAAGGACTAGAAGTACTTCCTTTAAGGTAGTGACAAATGAAGGATGTCACTGTCACCACTTCTATTCAGCACAGTACTGGAAGTCCTAGCCAAAACTACCAGGCAAGAAAAAGAAATAAATCTCATCCAAATCATAAAGGACATAGTAAAGTTATATCTGTTTGTAGACAACATGATTTTATATTTAGAAAACCCTGAAGATTCCACAGAAAAAGCTTTAAAAATTAATGAATAAGAAGTGCTGAGTGGCTCAGTTGGTTGAGTGGCTGCCTTCAGCTCAGGTCATGATTCTAGGATCCTGGGATCAAGCCCCACATTGGGCTCCCTGCTCAGCAGAGATCCAGTTTCTCTCTCTTCCTCTGCCTGCCACTCTGCTTACTTGTGCTCTCTAGCTCTCTGTCAAATAAATAAATAAAATCTTAAAAAAAAATGAATGAATTCAGTGGAATTATAGGGTAAAAAAAAAGTAAAAATTAGTTTTATTTCTATACACTAACAGTTAAATTCCTGAAAAGGAAATTAAGAACACAATCCCATTTACAGTGGCATCAAAAAGAATAAAATACTTAACAATAAAAATAACCAGAGGTATAAGACTTGTACACTGAGAACTACAAATTTTACCAAAAGAAATTTAGGAAGACATGAATAAATTGAAAGGCATTTTACATGGGGGCTTAAGTGGGTAGGAGAAGAATAAATGAAACAAGATGGGATTGGGAGGGAGACAAACCATAAGTGACTCTTAATCTCACAAAACAAACTGAGGGTTGCTGGGGGGAGGGGGTTTGGGAGAAGGGGGTGTGATTATGGACATTGGGGAGGGTATGTGCTTTGGTGAGTGCTGTGAAGTGTGTAAACCTGGTGATTCACAGACCTGTACCCCTGGGGATAAAAATATATGTTTATAAAAAATTAAAAATTAAAAATAAATAAATAAATAAAGTTCCTTGCAAAAAAAAAGGCATTTTATATATATATATATATATATGAAGAATTAATATTGTATAATATTAATATACAATATATATATATGAAGAATTAATATTGTGTAATATTAATAATGTACAATATTGTGTGTGTATGTATATATATACACACATACATACACACACAATATTGTACATTATTAATATTATACAATATTAATTCTTCATATATATGAATTAATATTGTTAAGATGTCAATACTACCTGAAATTGTCTACAGATTCAGTGTAATCCTTATTAAAATCTCAATGGTATTTTTGCAGAAATTTAAAAAAATCCTAAAATTCATATGGAATTCTAAGGGATTCCAAATAATCAAAACAATTTTGAACAAAGTTAAAGGTCCTGGTAATCAAAATAGTATGGTTCTGGCATAAAAATAGACCTATAGATCAATGGAATAGACTATAGAGTTCAGAAATAAACCCTCGCACATATAGTGAAGTGCTCTTAGACAAGAAAGCCAAGACTACCTAATGGGGAAAAGATAGTCTCTTCAACAAATGGTGCTGGAAAAATGGTATATATATGGTAAAGAGTGAAGTTAGATTCTTATTTTACTTCATAAACAAAAATTAACTCAGTTGATGAAAGATTTAAATGTATGACCCAAAACATAGGTTTTATAAGAAGAAAACATAGGGGAAAATCTTCATGGCATTGGATTTCACAATGAATTCATAGATTTGGAACCAAAATCACAGGCAACAAAAGAAAAATAATCAACTGGGACTACACCAAACTTTAAAATTTTAAAACAGACACATAGAGCAGAACTGAGATCTCAGAAACAGACCCATGCATATTCAGTCAACTAATATCTGGCAAATGCCCCAAGAATACTCAATAGAGAATAGATACTCTCTTTAATAAATGTTGCTGGGAAAAGTGGATATCATTTGTAAAACTATGAAACTAGACTTCTATTTTACATTATACACAAAAATTAAATCAAAATGGATCAGATATTTAAACAAAGACCCTGAAACCATAAAATTCCTAAAAGAAACACATTAATAAAGGCTCCCTGATGTGGTCTTGGAAATGAATTTTTGGATATGACATCTAAAGCACAATCAACAAATAAAAAATAAAATAAAATAAAATAAACAAGTAAGTACATCAGTCTAAAAAGCTTCCTCCCAGCAAGATAAATGCTCAACAAAATGATAGGGCAATCTACAGAATGGGAAAAACATTTACAGATCATATTATCTGATTAGGATTAATACATAAAATATTGAAAAATTCATACAACTCAATAGCAAAAAAATAATAATACGAATTTAATTTTAAAAATGAACAAAGAACCTGAATAGACATTTTTCCAAAGAAGATATACAGATAGGCAATAGACACAGGAAGAGATGTTTAACATCACTAATCACCAGGGAAATGCCAGTTAAAACCACAATGAGATACCATCTCAGACCTGTTAGAATGGCCATCACCAAAAAGACAAAAGGTAACAAATGTTGGCCAGGCTGTAGAGAAAAGAGAATACTTTTGCACTGTTGGTGGGAAAGTAAATTAGTGCAGCCACTATGGACAAGTTTGGAGGTTCCTCAACAAATTAAAAATTAAATTTAAAAATTCTTTCTTTCTTTCTTTCTTTCTTTCTTTCTTTCTTTCTTTCTTTCTTTCTTTCTTTCTTTCTTCTTTTTCTTTCTTTCTTTCTATGATCCAGCAATTCCACTTCTGGGTATATATCCAAAGGAAATGAAATCACTATGTCAAATAGATATCTGAACCCCCATGTTCATTGTAGTATTATTTGCAATAGCCAAGACTTGGAAACAACCTAAGTGTTCATTGACAGATGAATAGATAAAGAAATTGTGGTGTATATATACAACAGAATACTATTAAGCTATACAAATAATGAAAACCCATCATTGATATGAACATGGATGGACCTTTAGGGTATTATGCTAAATGAAATAAGTCAGACAGAGAAAGATAAATTCTGTATGATTTTGTTTTTATATAAAATATATTTTTAAAAAACACACCAAACTCAAGAAAAAAGGAGCAGATTTGTGGTTACCCGAGGCTGGGAAGGGTGGGATTTGTTGGGGGAATTGGATGAGATTCTCAAAATGCACAGACTTTCAGAGCTAAGATACATGGATACTGGGGATGTACTGTATAACATGATGACTATAGTTAAAACTGCTGTAAAGTATATTTAAAAATTACAGAGCACACCCTGAAAGTTCTCATTATAAGGATATAAACACATTTTTTCTTTTCCTTTTTTCCCTCAATGAGGTGATGGATGTTAACTAAATGTATTGTGGTAATAATTTCACAATATATGTAAGTAAGTCATTATACTGTACATTTAAAACCAAAATATGAGGGCACCTGAGTGGCTCAGTGGGTTAAAACTCTGCCTTCGGCTCAGGTCATGATCTCAGAGTCCTGGGATCGAATCTCTGCTCAGTGGGGAGACTGCTTCCCCCTCTCTCTCTGCCTGCCTCTCTGCCTACTTGTGGTCTCTCTCTGTGCCAAGTAAATAAATAAAATCTTTAAAAATATATGATATCACCTCACATCCATTAATATGGCTACTATAAAAAGCAAAAAACTCAAAAACTAACATGTATCGGTAAGGATGTAGAACTGGAATCATTGTGCACTCTTGGTGGGAATGCAAAACTGTACAGTCACAGTGGAAAATGGTGTGGCAATTTCTTGAAAAATTAAAAATGGAATTATAAGATCCCTCAATTCCACTTCTGGATATCTACCTAAAAGAATTGAAAGCAGGGCTTCAAAGAGATAATGTACACCCATGTTCATAGCAGCATTATTCACAGTAGCTAAAATATGGAAGCAAGCCACTTGTCCATCAATGGATGAATGGATAGGTAAAACATGATATATATATACAATGGACTATTAGCCTTAGGAAGGAGATTCTGACACCTGCTATGGTATGGATGAACCTGGAGAATATCATGCTAAGTGAAACAAGCCAGTCCAAAAATGACAAATAATGTATGATTCACTTATATGAGCCATGTAAAGTAGTCAAATTTGTAGAAACAGAAGTTAGAATGGTCCTTATCTGGGGCTAGGGGGAGGGGGCAATGGAAAGTTTCTGCTTAATTGGTACAGAGTTTCAGTTTTGTAGGATGAAACAGTTCTAGAGACTGGTTGCACAACAATGGGACTATACTTAACACTATTACACTATATACTTTAAAATGGTTAAGACACTAAATATTATGTTATTTTCTTTTTTTACCACAACTTACCAGGAAAACACTTGAATGATTAAAAAAAAATAGTAATAATCACAGCAGTCCCTGAGCCCACACTGGTATTAGAGTTGGGTTGGTAAATCTCCAGAAGGAAAAAGGAATGAGGGCTACATTGAAGCTAGCAGAAGGAAACGTGATAACTGAAGTACAACCTCCATGCCATGATGGAAAGGGAAAAAAGTGCACGTCCATGCAAAGGATGGACAAGGTGGGACATCAGAAGGGCCTTGAAGCATGCCTAAGATTTTGTCCAGTGAAGTTGAGGGGGGAAATCCCACTCATGCCCACAGAAAGACTCAAGAGCATTGCTAGATGTGGTTGGATGGTAGGGGTTGAAACTGGAGATGTTTGCTGTAGTCAAAGCCCCGAGTCCAAGACGAATGAGCAAGGTGAAGACTTGGTAATGGCCAAGAGCAGATGGAGGTAGATCAGGGCTCGTGTTATTTGGCAGAGGTAGAACACTCAGCAGCAATGGATAGGCAGACAGGCTGTGATGTGGGAAAGGAATCTAGTCGAGAGGCTCACAGCCTGGTGACCAGGACACTGACACACCAAAGGGACTTTTGTCAGGGGCCATGGCTGCCTACCCTGTGCCTGACATCATGGAGCTCTGCCGAGGGGATGGGGGATCTGGAACTAGCTTGCTGTCTGCTCTCCAAACTCTCCCCCTACACAAGGGAGGCCTTTGCTTTATCTGCAGGGTAGTGCATTACGGGATGGCAGTGACCTGGGTCTAGGAAGACACTGAAAAATGGGACCAGACCTAGAGACACTGATTTTAGGATGAATCACAGATGTCTGGGAAAGTTCCTGTCAATGAGAATGGAGGTGATAGTAATAGAAATTGGCCAGGGGGCGGGGGGAAGGGGGCGTCAGCAGGAGAAGATGGGTATGTTCAGGTGTGCAGGGTTTTTAAGAGAAATGTTCAGAGCTTCAAATATTGTGAAATAACAAAAACAACAAGATCTAATGGAAACGCATTACAATGAGGCATGTATATTCCATACAGTAGATATTAATGGAGTTCTGCAGATACTGAGTAAGAATACCTCTTTGGAGGTGGTGGTAACATATATTCTCTCCATTTCTTTTTTACCATGCTCGCTAACAACTAGGTGATTTTAGAGAACCATGGACAAAAAATAAAAAATAAACTTTTTGTCACTCCAGTAAATTACAAGTAAAAGTGTAATTTATTCACAATTTAACTGAGTTGTAAAAAAAAAAAAAAATACATTTTGATTTGCAGCCGCACTAGAGAGAAGTGATCCGGATGGAAGAAGTAGGAAGCATTCCCATAAACGCCTTTGTTTTTCTGAATAATATCGCTGCGACATTTTATTCTTTTAAAAAAAGAATTTTAGGTAGCTTTAAAATTTAATTAAACTTTTTAAATGGAAAATTACAACTTACACAAAACTTTTAAGAATATTACAAAGAACTCAGATATATCTGTTTCCTCGATTCACATCTTTTTAGCATTTTCCCTTACCTCTCTTTCCTTTTTATATGTATGAACACATTGCAATTTTTATTTTTTATGACCTACTTGAGAGTAAGTTACATAGATCATGACCCTCCATTCCTAAATATTATCTTTAAAAATATATTCTCTCATACATAAAGGCTTTTAAAAAGAAAGGAAGAGAGAGAGGCAGGAAGGAGGAAGGAAGGAATCAGGGAGGCAGACTGGGAGGGAGAGTAAGAACATTTAAATAATAGAGGAGACTCACCCTTTCATTTCATACAGTGAGCTTTTATCTGAGGGAGCATCACATGGAGATATAGGTCCAGGTCCCTTTATTTGGTCTCAGGGCCCAGAAGCCTCTCGTAGGATGAGCATCTGGGTGCACTGAGCCTAAAGAGGTCCTTTTAAAGAGTAATTTTGGCTGAAAGTAAATTTTGTTTTGTGCACGGCCTCTAAGGACCTAAGCTCTATGAACCACATGAGTCCTCCGTACCAACTGACCACAGGACATTAGTAGCAATTTTACAACGAGTGCTCAAATCCATTTCTGTGACTAGTCTTTCTTGCTGCTTTTTCAAAAAAATTCTGGTATTGAATCAAATTGGTCTATAAAATGGACTGAAAGGTAAAAAATCAGAGGCTCCTGGGTGGCTCAGTTGGTTAAGCATGGATTCTTGATGTCAGCTCATGTCATGATTCCAGGGTCGTTAAGATCGAGCCGCACACTGGGCTCTGCACTGGGTGTGGAATCTGCTTGGGATTCTCTCTCTCTTCTCTCCCTCTCTAAACAAAACAAAGCAAAACCAAAAACCCCAAAGATCAAAAACAAATTTATTATAAAGTAAGAAAAAGAATTTTAATCACTTGAATCCTAATCCATTTTGTGATTAAAAGCAAAACAATCAGGTTGATAACATGAAACAGAAGACACGTGATGAGTCTTTCTTCTATTGAAATCAACTTTGGTTTCATTTTTTAAAAATTAGATTTTTATTATTTTTTTAAAAGATTTTATTTATTTATTTGACAGAGATCACAAGTAGGCAGAGAGGCAGGCAGAAAGAGAGGGGGAAGCAGGCTCCCCGCTGCACAGAGAGCCCAGTGCGGGGCTCGATCCCAGGACCCTGGGATCCATGACCTGAGCCGAAGGCAGAGGCTTTAACCCACTGAGCCACCCAGGTGCCCCGTAAAAAAATTAGATTTTTTTTTAAAATGGAGATTTTAATTCTATTGGTTATCTCATCTTATTTATATGAGATTTGTAAATTAGCTTTGTCTTTGTTGCCGTATGAGAGATAGACACATTAGACTTTTTGCTTTTTTCTTGGTAACATACATTTATTGACTGAACTTCAACTAAATATAAATAACCATAAAAGGTAAGGTTATCCATGGGATATTTAAAGGTCACAAGAATTTTCCTTTCTGTTTTTATATAAGGGGATTTTTTCATCAGTTACATTTACATATTTAACATCATAAAAGTTCATGCTGGTGTTTGGCGAGAATTCTTCCACTGGAGGGGACAATACTGCTCAAACTTGAGATGCACACGTTTAGGAGCCCAGTGTAGAATATGGGCTCCGCTGTGCATATTCAAACTTGTATCTGACTCTAAACCTCCACTTACTTATCTGTAAAATAGGGAACATATGTAATGGGAATATGGGGAGCTCTGCACCAGGCCATTTGAGAGCTTATCAATCCGGGCCCAGTGCAGAGTAGCACCAACTCCTCCCACTTCCCTTCTGCTTCAGCTGATGTGCATCCACCACTCCCCTTCTTTCCCTAGCTCAGAGGGCACAGCAGCCAAGGCACAAGGCTGAGTCTCTGGGTCCAGTCAGTGGTTGTAACCCTTGTTCCTAGAGATCAGTGGGTGGCTCTATGTGTCCCTTCTGAGGGGATCTTCTGCTCTGTTCACAGTTTCTCTATTCAGGCCCCAACCCTTCTTAGTTGCTTGAATGTCTTCTTTTCTGTCTTCCCATCATCTGCCTCTCTTCCTGGGTGCCTTCTTTCTCAATCTTTTTTGTCTGATCCTGCATGATTATTCATTGACTTATTATCCACACACATTTCTTTAAGGCTCTGTGCTGGGCAGAATTCTAAGATATTCCCCAAGATCCCAGCCCCAGGTATGCATGCCCTGTGCAATCCCCTCTGCCTGACATGTAGGTGGGCCTGACCTAATCAGGGGAACACTCTTAAAAAAGGGTTACAGGTCAGTGACAAAAGTCAGAGAGACTCCAAACTACAGTGGATGCTGTCTGTTGGCCTTGAAAGAACAAGCTATAATGTTGTACAGAGGATCATGGGGTGGGAAACTGGGTGGCCTCTAAGACCTGAGCACAGGCCCTTGCTGATGGCCAACAAGAAAGAAGTAACCCATGACTACAAGGAGCTGAATTTTGCCAACAGCCAACAACCTTTCTTTTTTCAAAAGAAAACCCAGATGTCCAGCTTCTTGAACCCCTGGGCAGAAGATCCAGCTAAACTGAATAGACATTTCTGATCTACAGACACTGTGATAATAAATGGGTGTTTCGTTAACCCTCTATGTTTGCAGTAAGTTTTTGCACAGACATG
Organism: Mustela nivalis; assembly: GCF_964662115.1. Classification (NCBI taxonomy): domain Eukaryota; kingdom Metazoa; phylum Chordata; class Mammalia; order Carnivora; family Mustelidae; genus Mustela; species Mustela nivalis. Next base: position 86,017,771 of record NC_139027.1, read on the forward strand.
GAAACCTTATACCGGCTGTGCATGATTCCTGTTAGTTTGAGTTCTAGAACTACTCAATTCCCTAGTCCTCCAACCCAGTGCTGGTACCACTATCCTCGTTTCCAAAAGCATAACCAGGATTCTTGATTCCCTGGCCTTGCACAGAATTCTCTCCTGGGAAACACATCTCTGCTTTGCTGATCTCCCTGTTTTGATATAAAGGCATGCCTCATGAACCAATCTCCGTACTAAGTGACCTCTTGTCTGGTTCACCTTTGTTCACAAATTTTATGCCCATCCTATCCCTTCCCAGTCTCTTGATAGAGACCACCCCTTTCTTGTGGTACTCTGAGATCTGCTATTAAAGAGAAGAAGGATTTTTGGTCAATAAGCAAAAACAAAATTGTCTTTGGAAAAATAGATGTGATTTTTCTTCTGGTTAAGATTACCATCTCATTTAATGAAGGGCAACATAAAAATAATGCCCCATCAACTGTGAACAACTAGTTCATTAGCAAGAGTAATTTTGAGCCTCTCGGTAATGTTTGAGAAGATCTTGGTAATGCCAATAATTTAGAGGTAAATTCAGGGTGGCTGAAGAGCTTTGTTGCAACAAGACCTCCCTTGGTGAGGCCACAAAGCCTGCCATGCCCTAGCTGAGTCACGTCACCCTCATTCCTGGAGACTCTGTTAGTGCCCCTGTTTTCCACCCAGCATAGTAGCTGCTCTGTTTGGATAGGAGAAGAAAAGGTCCCGGGTGTCATTTCTTGTAGAAATTCTAGGGTGAGGCGGGAGTCAGGTACAGAGACTTTTGTCTGCTGCAGCAATTCAAATCCTAGAATTCATTTCTAAGGCCCTGTAAAGTAATAGAAAAAATATGTACTCTACTGTTGGTTCCTGGCACAGAGCCCTTAGGATCCTTGTAATTTTCTAAACGGTAAGAGGGCTAGGAGAATCGTTTGTTCTAAAATTGATCTTGGACCTCCAGTTACTGATGCACAAGTCCTAAATCCCTTTGAATTTCTTGGCTAACAGGAGTCCCTTCTGCTCTTGGTGGGCTTCTGGATGGGGACTGTCCACCAAAAGGACCAACCTGTGATTACAAACTGGAATTTTCAGCCCTGCCCCCATTCTCCAAACAAGGAAGAGGGCCTGGAAGTGGAGTTAATAGTTGACCAGGTCTCTGTGATGAGGCCTCCATAAAACCCCAAGAGTAGGGGTTTCACAGAACTTGCAGGTTGGCGAACACAACCACGTATCAAGAGGGTGACACACCCCAATTCCGCTGGGACAGAAGCTCCTGAATTGGGGACTTTTCTGGACCTTGACCTGTGTATCTCTTTACCTGGCTTTTCATTTATGCCCCTTAATATGTCCTTTATAAGACACCAGTAACTATGAGGAAGTGTTTCCCTGAGCTCTGTAAGCCATTCCAACGAATAATTGAACCCAAGGAGGGGTTCATGGGAACCCCAATTGATAGCGAGTTGGTCAGAAGTACAGGTGACAAGCTGGGGCTTGCAGTTAGTATCTGAGGTGTGTGGGGGGAGCAGGCTCAGGGGACTAAGCCCATCGCCTGTGGGATCTGACACTATCTAGGCAGACACCATCAGAACTGAGTTCACCTGGGGGACACCCTGCCAGGCTCTGTGTGGGTTTTCCCCAGTCAGAAGTCAGCATGGTAGTGGTGACAGTAAAGGAAACTAGTGAGCTAGTGTTTTTCTTACTGGAATCTGGAGTTCTCTTACACGAGTCTTTTCTCCCCTTTATTCTGATCCCCCTCTTTTCCCTCTGCCAGTGTTTTTTTATTATTATTATTGCTTTTTTACATCTATAGGAGGAGAATACCATTCCCAGCTCAGGTGATGAGTCATCTTTCATTTACACACATGTTTTGGGGGAAATAGTGTGATGCTTCATAAGGCAAATGTTCATAAAATAAATTGCCTGACATGACTAGATAAGGAAAAGCATTTTTTTTTTAATAGCTACTACTTTGGAAGAAAATCACTTAAAAATTTCAGCATAACTTTTTCAGGATTTTTTTTTTTTTTTTTTTTGAGGAGTGGAAAAATCCTAAAAGAATGGAAATTAATGACAAAGAGGATGAACACATTTTCCAAAAATATTTCAGTACAAAAGTCATTCAAGCCAAGTGAGGGAGTAGAATATTAGTAACATTTTCGTGAGGTGAGTTATATGGAGATAGTGTCTGCATTTGCCACAGTTAGAGTATAACAAGTAGATAAAGCAAAGGTTAGAAATGTTTAATATATTTTCCAGATTTCTTTGGGTCTCCACTGCTTGATTGGCAGTCGTTTAGAGGAGACCAGGTCCGAAGGGTGAGGGAAAAATCTCAAACATTGAGAAAGAGGTAAATGAGTCTTCACCCCTGCAACAAAGTACACCCTCTATCCTTTGCTCCCTGGCAGCATGTCGGGCAAGGTCATGGGCCTTTAGAGCATGGGCTCTTCTGACCAAAGTAAGCAGCAAAAATTTGGAGAACCACTACAACAGATTTTCTTTTATGGGAAAAGTTACCCTTGAAGATGAACTAAAATGAATCACCCTAAGTACAAACTTCTCAAATTGTTATTACATATTAAGACTCTAATCTCAAGAAATACAGTCTATGGGTTTAAGCAAAATGAATGGTTGGAAAATCACCATGTCTCAAGTTGATCATAAACGCAAAATAATAATACTAATAATAAAATAAAAAGGTGGCATGTTGACTCTTTGATCAGTTAATTTAGAGAAGGCCCAAAGCCATTCTAGATAAACCATATATACAGTGAACTCTCTGAGTTTGCCATCACAGATTAAGGATCCCACTGGTGTTTTCCCACTTCGTAAAGAACTAGCTTTGTGCTTCCTATTTATAAAAATTCTTGCAAAACCAAGTAGCAATGGGGACAAATCTAAGGGTCAAAAATAGGGAAGAGTTTTCCCTGCCTCAGACTAGGATTGTTAATTCTACGAAGTACAGTGAACCAGCTGTATTGGGCCATTTGCAAGCTCTTGTTTAAGAGTAAAAAAGAATCAGTAACTTTAAGAAACAACAAAAACCGAGATAGCAAACACCACATAATTCAAATCTATATATCTCCAAACCTGCAATAGCTGCCCTGTTACATTTCATTAACTTCGAAATGAGTTTACAATTTATTCTAAAATGTACCAAATGTAATTTACTTGGAGCTGTGAGCAGCTCAGAGTGGATTGTTAGCCCGGGCTCTGAACCACTGAATAAGATTCGTAATGGGCATGCAGACATATTCTTAACTCCATAGCAGGGCTCACTAAATTGTGATAATTACTCTTTGGTCATTTTCAGCTCTTAGGTATCATTTTGATGGTTGATACAACAAAGCTAGTTCTTTTTCTCCTTTGATCATAGAAAGTTGGATTTTTAGTGATTACGGTTTTGAAGATTTTTCTCCTTGATGAAAGCATAAAGGAGCCTTAATTCTGTCCATTAAAGTAGGACAGAAGCCTAGTCACAGGAGGAGGACAATCATTGAAAAATGGAGGTTCATGTTACTGGCCTCCATTGGGCCCTGCTTTGGGGGAAATGGTTGAGTTCTGTATGACTTCAATCCCACCCTTTCATTTTGGCATCCTTGACCATCCACGGCCTTTCCCAGATCTAAAATCATAATGGGGACCATTTTAGTGACTTCTGCCATTCCTTTTCTCAACACGCCGTTCTTTCCTTCAACATTCCACTCTCCATCTCTGTAACTGTGCTCCTTTCTTTTCTTATCTATACCTTGTTCTTCCCAGGACCACTTCCATCTACTCACAGTTGAGCTGGTTTGTGTCTCCGACCCTTGAGCTTGTTCCCACAACTGTGCACATAACATCATGATGCTAAATGGCCCTTTCCCTCAATGCAATCGATTGAACAACTTACAGGGTGCCCAGGACTTGCAAACATTGTGCAGGATCCCCCAGGATTCTTTCTTTCCATATGCTAGTCCCCTTTAAAAGAAATTTTGGTTTTAAGATCTGATTGGTGGCTACTTCATGAGATAAACTAAACAGCAGTTATACATTTTTTTTTTTTGTCTGTAATTTGGCACTTTGCATGCATGTTTTTGGGAAGTATTATATTTTTTTAAACTCTCCAGCTGGCTTAAAAAGGATGGCCCACAGCTTCTTGCACATTACTGAGACGGCTGTTTGTGCTCCCTGCTATTTAGAGTCAGGAGTTAAATGACAATCCTGAGCATTTTTGCACTCGCCCGTGTTGTGATGTGTTGTATCTCTGTCAGACACATTTTGGACCTGGAGCAGAGACAGTAGGGAAAATGTGCAGAATTTTAAAAATTAATGCTATCACAAAGTTACCTTCTCACCCCAAGTCTTAATGGTAATTTTAAGTCAAATTCTGAGTTCCGTGGAGGCTTTTCCCAGTTAAGATCTTTTTTTTTTTTAATTTTTTATTTTTTATAAACATATATTTTTATCCCCAGGGGTACAGGTCTGTGAATCACCAGGTTTACACACTTCACAGCACTCACCAAAGCACATACCCTCCCCAATGTCCATAATCACACCCCCTTCTCCCAAACCCCCTCCCCCCAGCAACCCTCAGTTTGTTTTGTGAGATTAAGAGTCACTTATGGTTTGTCTATATAAAACTCATCATGGTGCCTAAAAGTGTTGTCTTTTTCCCACTAATCTTACTGCAGCCTAAAGCCTTTCCAGCATGCTGGGACTATTATCTGCCTGAGGGGGAAAAACAACAACAACAACAACAACAAAGAGCCCCTAAAACTATCTGTAATTAGTAGATCCTATGGTGAAATGCAGCCAGCATACACGGGGTATTCTCAGGCTGTGGGAAATTTAAAAAATTGGTTATAAGCTATAAAGAAGTTTTCTCAAAAACTTCTTGACATTATTACTCTCTTTCCAGATTCGTTTTTCAGCAAAAACAATCCTGCTGGAGACGGGAAACATAGTAGTGAAATGCGATGTGAAAGCATGTGGATTCTGAAGAAGGTCAAATTTTTTCTTTAGTTTCATCCAAGTCACTCCTGTTTTTATTCGTTGCATTCCAAACATACCCATGAATAATCATCTCGATAATCAAACAATAATACCAGTCATGCCATCAGAAATGTGTTTGAACGTACAACAGCCAAGATTCCTTAAGGGAAAAAAAAAAAAAAAGTCATTTTAATCATAGTAGGATGATTAACTCACCGGCTGCTTGTATGTGGTAATCCTTGGGAGACCTCGGGCCAGCCCAGGGGTGGGGAGCTCAGGGCACATGTGGGCAGTTACAGGGAAGCCTAGCTCAGAATCCTGCACAGCTTGGGCTCTCAGGTATTGGCAGTTTGGAGAGCAGGATTCCCAGCCCCCCGGGGTTGAGCCCCAATAGTAATGTAAAGAAAGTCAGGGTCTCACCTGAGGCTACAACAGGCTAGAAACTTGCTGGAAATTGAGTGAACTTCTGCCGAAGCTGTAAACTCTATCCCTTCCATCTACTCATGCTTTTCCCAGATTAGCTCATTTTTAAACCATTAGTATTAATGGTTGCATTGCAATAACACAGACCAAGTTTTTGAACACCTTTCTTTTGTCCTTCAAACTTCTGCCTCGGTCTTGTGTGAGATCACGTGCAAGACAGGGATGCTCTCTTACTAGGCAGTTAAATACAGAAGATCATCAGTAATCACTTATGTTTCTTTTCCCAGCCCTTTCTGGTTGCATAAGAATTAGCGCCTCCCTTTCAATGTCCACGCACAAGTGCTCCCTGCTAGAACCAAACCCAGAGAAAGACAAAAGTGGTTAGGTAAGGTCTATTCTTTCTGGTCTTGGGCGCCAGAAAAAACATCTAATCCTGAGGGTGCGGCGCCATACGGCGGCGTGCGGTGACACGGTTGCTGAGAGCCTGGGGACATCATTCACAAGGGTCCATGAAATATGCAAAGGAGGTTGGGTCTGAGCAGCCTCTTGCCCAAAGTGCAGAGAGTAGGTTGGCTCTTTTTCCAGAGGTTTTGTCATTCATGTAGTGTAGAATGCAACGGTATGTCTTTTATTGTTTGCTTTTTAATTTTGCACTCCATCTTTTTAGTAGTCATGAGCTTCAAGAGTGAAAATGCAAGTTTAATGAAAAATAAAGTAGGAAATCGTTTCTCAAGAGAGTTGATGATAGACATGTAATCTGTACAGAATGTTTTTTAATCTTTACAATGCACCGTAGGGATGTAGTGATTTTGTAGATGCTCAAAAACCAGAAGACACACATCTGCATCTGGTTATGAAACATCAGTTCCTATCCCTTAGCTAGTAGTCATTTTGCGAAGTCTGTGCCCAGAGATGATGCTTAAAGGAGTCCAACTGCAGAAGGTACTCTGTATTTTACTCAGCGAAACATGGCTTTGCATTTAGATCACATGTCTCTTGTTCTAAATTAGTTGTGTGCACTTTTCTCTACAAGGTTCTATACATGCATGCAAAGAGAGCTGATAGCTTTTGATAGATTACTAGGAAAGAACCTGGCAAACAGTTAAATTCTTCCACTTTTAATCAGGCATGTCAGAGGCATCAAATATAAAATAAGGTAAGATATTTTTATTTTTTTAACCCAATTCGTGAAGCAAAAGTCAACCTTTTACACATTTTTTTTCTTGTGAGAATATCTGGCACAATTTTTGTGCATGCCATTTTAAATTTAAGTAAAATTAAACTTTGAAGATAAAACTATTTATTTTTGTGATTTTACATTATGAATATCAATTTCACTGGGTCATAATATCAAACAAATAACGTTCATTACTAAATTAAAAAAAAACACACAGAACAGACACGTACTTGAAATTAACTGTAGCATAAACATAGTCTATAATGGATCCAAACAGCATACATTATTCTTCCAACTGAAATAGATAAAAATTTATAAACATTTATATGTCAAAGTATATATATATATATATATATATATATATATATATATATATATGCATCTGAGCCACAACTTTTTTTCTGATAAAATTCATCTTGAATAAAAATACATAAAAGTTAAGGCTTACTGTATAAGTTTTCTCTCTTCGCTGTGCATTGAGTATTATTTTAGAAATGTTTGAGCCTTTACAAAGGATTACTTTTTTCCTTTATTTTTACCACCACAACTCTCTTCCCTCTAATAACCATCAGGGTTTTTTTTTAATTTTTAAATTTTATTTTAAAGATTTTATTTATTTGACAGAGATCACAAGTAGGCAGAGAGGCAGACAGAGAGAGAGAGGAGGGAAGCAGGCTCCCTGATGATCAGAGAGCCCGATATGGGGCTTGATCCCAGAAGCCTGGGATCACGACCTGAGCCGAAGGAAGAGGCTTTAACTCACTGAGCCACCCAGGCGCCCCATCAGGGTTTTTTTTTTTTTTTTTTTTTAATAATTGTCTGTTTCTTGATTTCTATTTCTCTTTTCTCCTTTTGCTCATTTGTTTTGTTTATTAAAGTGTACAAATGAGTGAAATCATATGATATTTCTCTTTCCCTGACTTACTTGGCTTAGCTTTTATACTCTCTAGCTCCATCCATGTAGTTGTAAATGAGAAGATTGCATTCTTTTTTATGGTTGATAATATTCCATTCTATATATATATATATATATATATATATATATATATATATACCACCTCATCTTTATCTATTCATCAATCAATGGATACTTGGGTTGCTTCCATAGCTTGGCTTTGTGGACAATGCTGCTGTAAACATAGGGGTGCATGCATCTCTTTGAATTAGTGTTTTCGTATTCTTTGTATTACCCAGCAGTGCAGTTGCTGAATCATGGGGTAGTTCTATTTTTAATTTTTTGAGGAACCTCCCTACTGTGCTCCACAGTGGTTGCACCAGCCTGCATTCCTACCTAAAGTGCATGGGTGCTCCTTTTTCTCCGCATCCTCACCAACAGCTGTGGTTTCTTGTGTTGTTGATTTTAGCCATTCTGACAGGTATGAGATGATCTCATTGTAGTTTTGAGTTGCATTTCTCTGATGGTAAGTGATGATGAACATCTTTTCATGTGTCTGTTGGTCATTTTTATATCTTCTTTGGAGACATGTCTGCTGTTTTTAAATTGGATTATTTGGTTTTTGGGTGTTGAGTTGTATATGTTCTTTATATATTTTGGATACTAACCCTTTATCAGGTATGTCATTTACAAATACCTTCTCCCATTCTGTAGGTTGTCTTTTAGTTTTGTCGATTGCTTCCTTTGTTGTGCAGAAGCTTTTATTTTGATGAGGTCCCAATAGTTTGTTTTTGCTTTTTTTCCCTTGCTTCAGGAGACATACCTAGAAAAACAGTTGCTACAGCCAATGTCAAAGAACTGCTAAAACTAATAAATGACTTCGGTAAAGTTGCAGGGTACAAAATCAATCTACAAAAACCTGTTGCATTGTATACATCAGTAATGAAGCAGCAAAAAGAGGGATTAAGAAAACAATCCCATTTACAATTGCACCAAAAATAATAAGACACCTAGAAATAAACCTAATGAAAGAGATGAAAGACTTGCATTCTGAGAACTATAAAACACTGATGAAAGAAATTGATGATGATACAAAGGAAGGCTTTTAAATCAACCTAAGTGTCCTGTATGATATTGAACATTTTTTATAATAGGTCCTCTAAATTTTTATTGAACTTTATTCAAAGCTGGTTGGAAAATTTTAATTAAATAATTTGACAAATGGAGCACTGAAAAAATTCAGCTTTCAAAGCTTTTAGTAGATTGTCATTATTAAGAACAAAATTTGCAAATAGGAAGGTAATATAGTTTATTCCTATGAAAGCAGAAGAAGAGAAGAAATCAAATGATGAGAAATCACATAGTTTATAAGAAATTATTTCAGCATTTGATACCTTTGGAATACCTTGAATGATATGAAGAATATTTTGATAGTCTTATTTTTAATAGGAAACTTTGTATTTTGAACTAGTGTATAATAGAAACAGGAAGATCTACAATTCTATATCATCAAATTGGACACAATATTCCAAAACATCATAGAAATAAATTTCATGAGAGTTTTGTCTTTTAAAAACATTTAGAAGAAAACTTTATTTAAATACTAAGTAACATTTAAATTACTTATTGAATTTTGTATACTTTTCGATACACAAATGATTTTAATTGCCCTTGTCTTCCATTTTGTGGATTTTTAACTAAATATGTCAAGTATCTGAGCACTGGTAAGACTATTTTCTCCTTTGAAAGTACCATTGTCAGCCACCTGGGTGGCTCAGTAGGTTAAGAGTCTGCCTTCAGCTCAGGTCAGGATCCCAGGGTCCTGGGATGGAGTCCTGCATAGGGTTCCTCACTCAGCAGGGAGCCTGCTCCTCCCTCTCCCTCTGCCCCTCCCCTGGCTTTTGCTCTGCTCCTTCTCATTCATTCTCTCTCTAAAATAAATAATAAAATCTTAAAGATAAATAAATAAAAATACCATTGTCTCTGAGGATGAGCCACCTAAAGGTATCAACAATTTCAAATGTATTAACCATAAACCTATATTAAAAATCACAGGTAGGGCGCCTGGGTGGCTCAGTGGGTTGAGCCGCTGCCTTCGGCTCAGGCCATGATCTCAGGGTCCTGGGATCGAGGCCCGCATCGGGCTCTCTGCTCAGAGGGAGCCTGCTTCTCTCTCTCTCTGCCTGCCTCTCTGTCTACTTGTGATTTCTCTCTGTCAAATGGATAAAAAAAAGTCTTAAAAAAAAATCACAGGTAATTTTGTGAAAAGCACTTAAAAATTAAGATTATGTTGAAATTGTCAACTCCAGAAAATTAACAGTGACATGATACAAGAGAGATATTTGGCTCAGAAACCGCCTGAAATATTGACTATGTTTCAAGCTTTGTCTATATATCTTTTTAAAAAATCAGATAATCACCCTAAAGTTCTTTAAACTTTACTTACTATGACCATATTTGCAGACATATTCAAATAAATTATTTAAATGTTTTGTTTATTTATATATTTTATTTATTTATTTAGAGAGAGCATAAACAGGGGAGGGGCAGAGAGAGAGGAAGAAGCAGATTCCCCACTGAGCTGAAAGCCTGATGCAGGGCTGGATTCCAGGACTCCGAGATCATGACCTGAGCTGAAGTCAGATGTTAGACCAACTGAACCACCCAGGTGTCACAGTTATTTAAAAATAGATTTAGAACAAAACTATTGTGTAGGTAGATATGATAATAGATTAAGACCAAGTAATCAGTCAATGAATAAATATACCAGTAGTATTGAATTTGTATGATCTCGGGTATCTCAGTTTGGATGATTAATTATCCAACCATGTCAGCATCAGGGACTGGCAGCTTCCCCGTGTGGCTCACTGCTGATGCAAACAGCACACGGCACTCATGCTTATGCCACATGAAGCATTTCTTGCTTTCTTGCCTGCCCAGCATCTAAGCCCTACTCTTGTCTAGGAGGGAGCCTCAACCTCATAAGTGGTGGAGAAGGCCGAGCTCACCTCCCACCAGAGCAGGTAAAAAGGTCAGATGCTGGCTTTCCAGTTGCTCATGCACTCTGGGCCAATACATAGGACTCAGGCTTGGCTTGAGAGGTATGGAGTTTGTACAGGGAGCCAGTGAGGCAGCAGAAAAGCCAGTGTGCTGGTGGGTGGTGAAGGTCACAGCAGCCACGACATCCAGATGGCAAGGACAGTTTAGTGTGGGCTCCGGCAGTGGTGTGCAGAGTCCTGACCCAGCAGGGATGCTGCAGCAGAACATGGTGGCAGGTGCAGTAGCAGGTGCAGGGAAGCACGGGATTCCGTGGGCTTCCCAGACTGGCCCTGTTTGCAGATTTGGCTGAGACGGTATCTCCTGCCCAGCCTTTCTGTTGCCACTCCTTGAAGCCTTCTTCTCCGGGTGGCTCTGTCATTCTGTGATCAACCCAACTTGTAAGAGCAACAAAAAAAATAATTTTCTTTTCTGCTTTTATCAACCAGATTCATTTTCTGTGGCTCCATGAACATTCAGGAGCATCAACTGAAAGGAACAACAAAATCCTACATCCCTAAAATTCCCCCTCAGTCATTTTTGCTGGCCAAACCCTCATTAAGACCTTGCCTTCCACTTTCTTGCTGAGTATTTCCAACTTCTTCCCTTATTCCCAGAAACCCCAACTGATGATTTTTATTACATTGATCAAATTATTCTTGTTTCTTTACTTTTTTTGGGAGAGCTATGTCCTGAATCTCTTTTTTTCCTGTAAGTACATGACTCATCCATGTATTTGCTAAACAAAAAACTATTTATTTTAATGGGTGATTTTACTTCTCCAGAGAAGACAGAATTATGGTTAAAAATACAAGGGATTTTTTTCCTCTACTACACTAGGCAGTGCAGTACAATACACTGTATTGTATACAATATAATGCAATATAGTACAATACAAAACAATACACTACACAAAACCAGGCGAAAGCCAGTTTGAACACCCAACCAGAGAAAACCATTTAGATGTGTCAGGCTGAGTAAGTGGAAGTGGAGGAGAGAGGGTCACTTGGGTGGCTCTGTGGGTTAAGCCTCCAACTCCTGGCTGCAGCTCAGGTCATGATCTCGGGATCCTGAGATCGTGGCCTGCACCAGCTCCGCGCTTATCAAGGAGTCAGCTTGCAGATTCTCTTCCTCTCCCTCTGCCCCTCCTCCCACTCACGCTCGCAATCTTTCTCTCTCTCTCTCAAATAAACAAGAAGAAGAAGAAGAAGAAGAAGAAGAAGAAGAAGAAGTAGAAGAGGTGATGGTGGTGGTGGTGGTGGTGGAGAGAGTGGGCTGTGTGGAGGACATGTGGGTGGGTGAAGGAGGCCCAGGTCTGAGTGCCTCTGTCTTCAGGGTGTTGGAATTCACAGGGATGAAAGCAGCTGCACACCTGAACCAAAGTGAACAGCTTGGGGAAAGCTGTGGAGGCTGGCAGAAACACTCCAAGAGAGGAAGGGAAAGCGGGTTCTGGTGGGTTCTGTGGCCCAGTGGTCACTATACTTGAGTGGTCTCTGGATAAGAATGAGGGCGGCACATCCATCCTTCATAGGGTTCTTTCTGTCCCTTGATGTCTCAGCAATGTTTCTTTTGAAAAATTCAATAGAAATCAGAAAAACCACATCGAGGGAATGTTTTCCATGTCCGCCTGGAAACACTGGGGGAAACAGTGTTCTGGGGGTGTGAGAGAGTCAGCACAGGCTAGAGAGGGGCAAGCCGTACGAGGCGACAAAAGTGAGAAACAAAGGAGGAGGTGAGAGAGGTGCAGAGGAGGGTTGGAGAAGGGGGGCCAGACAGAGGCGGCAGAGACACCACAGAGCCACGGGAAGAGGGGCTCACTTGTGTCTGGCAGTTCCTCTCCCTCCTGGATATGTCAGCTTCCGACGCAGATTTGCCTCAAGAGCAAGGAGCTGTGTGGAGCTGTGTTCAAGAAACCCATGTGTCCAAACAGTGAGGACTAACTAGTGGCCCAACAGAACGAGATTGATGAGTTTCCTTAGCTTAAGGGGGAGGATTTGGCCGGAAGTCAGAGGTGCTCTGTCTCTCAACCTGAGCTGTGGCACTGGCTTTCCAGGGGGAGTTAGGGGATGTGCCCCCAGGGTTCCTCAGGCGTCCCGCTGAATTGGAGATGCCACTGACAATTCGTGGGGTGGGTCATATTTTGTTACTTCACGTTTTGTTACTGTCCTGTAATCCACAGGTCAGCCAGATCTCCTGCAAAATGCAAATTGTAACCCGTCAGGAGAAACACTGGAAAAAAGCAGAGGTGGATTCGGAGTAAGGGTAGAGAAGTAGGAGCGAGAAGAGACAGGGAATAGATGCTGTGAAATATCATCGCATTTCCATGGACGCGTTGCTGGGCAGTCGCCCTGCTGAAAATGAGCCCCCAATCCTCCCTGCTGTGGAAAGGAGGACTGTAGGTAAGGGGAGCAGAGGAAAGAGGGCAGAAGATGGGAAGTGGAGAAACAGGTGCAGGAAACACCAGTGAGGGCTACACACATCACTGTCTCCTTCAGGCACAGAAGAACTTTATATTAGAGCATTTCCTAGTCAACTCCATTAGCTTCCTTTCTCCACCTTCCCTCTCTCTGGGTTCTTGGAGAGGCAGATACTAAGACTGTTTTTTTTTTTGTTGTTGTTTTGTTTTGTTTTATATGTACCTGAGCTTTGTTTTTATTCTGGAATGGTGAGGTCAACAGATGACTGCCACTAAAAAGACAGCTTGTTACTCACAGATCCACCATGCCACATGGGGCCACATGGGGAATCACCAGGTCAGTTGGGTGGTAGAGGGAAAAGAAAGGACTGATGGCAAGAGTCTTTATTTTGGTGGGATGAAATGGGCAAGATCAAGAGAGCAGGGTTACAATTGGGTGGTTTGAATAATTTCATTGGGCTCCGGAAGATCTGGGTGGTATCCAGTTGTCTGATATTTGGCCTTGGGGAGAGTTAGGACAGGAAGATGATGTCCGAGACTTTAGGATCCTGATAAAAGGAGACAAGTAAAAGTATGGACCCAGGACTGATTGGTTTGCATACCAAAGTTGTGCAGACTGTCTCTAGGAATTAGCTAATGCTGAAAGGAACAGTCTTTTCCTGAGTCTTCAAAGCTTCAAGAAGCCCAAGCATCATAAAACTCAGGAAATGAAAATAAACATGATTAACACAGAGACTAGGGTGGTCACAGAGCAATGCTCATTTCTCATCCTGGACCCCAGGAGTGGGTGGGGGGTACATTCTGGGTGCACCTGTTGTCTGGTTCCAGCTTGACTAGCCAAGTTCATTTGTATGGACTGGCCAGTCTCAGCTGCTATATGAAAATCACTGGTGACATTTAAACCTTGGGACACTTATTTTAAAATGTTTTCCCACACTTGATTCATTCAATAGAGTTTTCTTGCACAGCCATGTACACAGTAGGCTCTGTAGGATAAGTCATATATTGATCGAATCAATGGCTCTGATTGATGGTCTCCCTAAATGTAGGATCTTTATAAAATGACTTTCCACCTCCTCTCATTGAGAGGTAGAATCTATCACCCTGGGTTATCTTTGGGCTTTGCCATGGCCAAAAGAATGCAGCAGAAGTTGTGTTCTAGTTCTGAAGCTCTGTTCCTTCTGTGATTCTGCTTTCTCTCCGAGAACTTCACTGCCACCAGGGGAACTATCTGAGCTAGCCTGCCAGAGAACATCCTAGCCAGTCAGTCTCTGTCTGCTGGGGCCACTGACTGCAGGTGCATAAGTAACCCAGGCACCAGCAGAACTGTCCAACCAACCCTAGATTCACGAACAAAATGCATGTCTGATGCTGTGTACCAGTGAGGGTTTTGAGGTGTTTGATACGTGGCATTACTTGGGGATTATAGATAACTGATACAAAATATGTAGGTAGAGGACAAACAGTAGTGGAGACAGATAGCTCAGACCAGAGCAGAAAGTTTGGGCCCTATGGCATTGTATGGAAGAGGTTTCCAACCCAGAAGCACCGGTAAGAAGAGATTCTAGAGGATTTGATGTCTGAGACTGGAATGAAAGAGACAGAAGATAACCAGTGACAGGATGTGGGTAAATTGCAGGTGAAGGAACAGGTACATAAGTTTACAGGTGAGAGAAAGAATGTTGATTAGGTACATGACATGACCTTCAGGACAGCTGGTGTTTACTCTTGTGTGTGTGTGTGTGTGTGTGTTTACACGTGTGTGCACATACAGAAGAGGGACAAGCATGGAAGCAAGGATCTGTCAGGTCATCTTGGGACTGGTGTCATGCTAAAGACTTTGGACTTCATTCAGAAGTCAGTGGGAATCCCCTGAAGGTTTTAAGCAAGGGAGTGACAGGATTCGGTTGACATTTTGAACCGCATTTCCAGCCAAAGCCTTAATGGGAAATGGCACTGCCAGGATCTGTGAGACTGATGAGGAGGTTATGGCTTTAGCTGGAGGAAGCAATGCTGGAAACCTGATAGAAGGAGATGCCTTGGAGATGGATAAACTTGAGGATAAAATTACGTATAAAATATGTGAAACTTGCAAAGCATGTAAAATAATGCACAAAAATTTTTTAAAAACAAATTAGGAAGCATCATTAATGGCCAAAACGAATATTGCCAACCACTCTGACTCTTCTTCCCTGTAGCAGGTTGGATCTCTGGGCCAGGCATATTTTGGTTAATGGTAGAGCTAGCACTTAACTGCATAAGTGAGATCTTTCTGGCTGGCTTCTCCTGGATGTTATCTGTGTCACTAAGTAGTGTCTGTCACATTACTTTGGCAGTTCTCTGGCTTTATACTCCATGGAGTTGCTGAGACACATGTCTACCTCGAGTCGTCAGACCATTGTGAAACTTGCAAGCATGGTTGGAAGGGTGCTTCTGTCACCAAGGGATAGCAGAATGGCTTTCAAGGTGAAGGTTTTCAAGACATAGCCCTTGACTGCTCTGGAGAGTTGCCACTGACCCCCAAGCAGAAGCTGCCTTCAGTCCAGGAGACAGGATTCTAAACAGCACTTGCTCTGTGCAAATTGGTCATACTGTCGATATCCCAGGAGGGGCCCCACGTGGCCCAGCCAACTGCAACGGGGTGGGCTGGGTAGAGGCTCCAAGCCAAATGCATTCAAGTGGACCGATCTGTTGCAAATTTCTGCAGAGTCCAGCAGGGGTTCTGTTCCAGTACAATACAGAATAGAGGTAAGCAAGTGGTGGTCTAGCAGGGAGGAAATGGTCCCTGGCAGGGTTGGGTTTGGCCCTGGGAGAAGGCTGTGTCCAGATCCTGGTTCTAGTTCCTAGGGATGGTAAGAGGGGTGGGCAAGCAAAATCTCAGGTCTTAGACTGGGAGACACATACAAAATAAGACATGCCAAAGGTGGGAAGCTGTGCATAGGGTAGAGTGTGAAGATTCACTAAGGGAACCCTGGGGCCAAGTCACCAGAATTGTTAGACCTGCTTCAATCCCCCTGACTTCTGCTGGAACTGCATTTATAGGTGAGTGGCTTGTCCCACAGGAGTAGCACGGACATGAAAATAATTGCTAAGTACACCTTCCTGACCACCTATTTCCCTCCTTTTATATCAGAACTCTAGCTTTGAGTATAGCACCTGGTGAAACTACATAATAAATCCAACCTGTCCAGGCCATCTTGCAGCTGGGTGTGGGCATGTACCTAAATTCTGGTCATCAAAATATAAGAGAATGAAATGGGCATTCTCTCAGAAGTGCTCTTTTAGAAGACCGAGCATGTTATTTTTGGTCACTTTCTCCTTCCTGCAGACTAGAAGGTGGATGTGACGGCTGGAGTGCAAGCAGCCGTCCCGGGCTAGGAAGTGTCATGTAAAAGTGAGATCCTTGTGGCCTCCTCTCTTCAGATTATATGTATATATATATATTTTAATGAGTGGGATTAATAAATGTGTGTCTTATAGGAGACCCTTGAGTATCCACATGTGAATATATTATATCTCAGCAAACCCAGTCCTTCCTGAATCGCTAAGTATCTGATTCCTTTTTGACTTCCAGACTAAGGAAATATTTCCTTTTCAATGATCCATTCAAATCAGCGAAGCGTTTATATGGGGCTGGGGAATGGCAGTAGGAGCTGTTACATAGATGCATTCTTTATTATCCTGTCCTATTTCAGCACTAACTTTTTCTGGAGATGGTTTTAGAAGTTGAAAGGATTGTCCTATTTTAAACCCTGCTTTCCAAATTCAGTTCTCCAATTGCAACTTTAATGTTTAACACAAAAACTGTTTGGAGAAACTAAACTAATACAGTTGGCACACATTAACCAAGATGCACACACTCCTTAATGACAGCAAAGAGGCACTCACTCCAGCTGTAATGTCCAACAGTTCCCCAGAAGATTCAAATAAAATATCACAGCGTCTAAAAATGGAGGTTTTATTTTTTTTTTCAGCCCAACAAAGACCAGAAATTCATTTTAACCCCTGTCAAATATAAATCTGAAAGAAGTTATAGAAGCTCCTCCATATGCTCAGGCACCCCGCTATTGAGAGTTAATGCTAGCCACAGTCTGGTCATATTTTCTCAAGTTCCACGTGGAGATGAAGGAAGATGGGGGCAGATGCTGTGTTTGGGATGATGGATGGTTCATGTGTGTTTCCTTCTCCATCCTGAGACATGGGATCTTCTGGTATGGTTTGCATGTCTTGTGACCCAGAGATATCCCAGAGTGAACCGTGATCTGGCTCAGATCCCAGGGGGTTGGTAAGTGTCCACTTGCTCATCTGGAGACAGGATAATGGCCTGCCTCATAGAATTGTTTAGAGGGTGACATGAATAATCAAGTGAAAAACATGCATTCATGGCCTTTCTGCCCTTTCTTGTCTAGTAAATGTACTGTAGGCTGAAGTCCATTCTGAGGGAAAACAATTATGTTTTTTTTTTTTTTAATGTCTCAATAGTTATTTATTTGAGCATAACACCAGCTAAGGGAGAGGGTGCGAGGGCACAAGCTAGTTCTTTTAAGGCTGGGTTCAGGCACAGAGCCTTATCCACTCAGTCTGAATCTCTGAATTGTAAATTTGGGTTCTCTACCTCTGCATAATGACAGCGCCCTCCCTCCCCACCTCTGCATAATGACAGTATCCCCCACCTATGCATACTGAGTGTCCCCCTCTTCCCCACATCTGCATAATGACAGCACCCCCTCTTTTCCACCTCTACATAATGAAGGCACCCTCTCTTCTCTACCTCTGCATGACAGCACCCCCTTCTCCATCTCTGCACGACAGCACCCTCTCATCTCCACCTCTGCATAATGACAGCACCCCCTCTTCGCCACCTCTGCATAATGACAGTGCCCACTCTTCCTCACCTCTGCATAATGGCAGCCCTCCAACCCCCATAAGACTGTTTCTTGTGCCTAAAGCCTGGCCTGGCTTGGAGCTCCTGTGGATCTGTGGCTTTCTTATTTCTAAGGTGTTTATCTTGGTGCTCACAGTGCTAGCAAGCAAATATTTGGCAGATGTGAGCCCACTCACATCATCTGGAAATAGTCCGAGCAGACTGTGCATTCGCACCCTCTCTGGGGTGGCTCCACTTCTCGGTTTTCAGTGTGGCTCTCCAGTTCTGCTGTATGAGAGCTCTGGCTCCCTTTAGAGCCATCTTACTGAATTTGCTTCCAAGCATATAGCAGGATCATGGAAGAGTTTAATTGCATAGATTGTACTGGAAAGTGGTCTTCCTGAAGGCTACTAAGCTAAAAGATGTTAGCATGTCATTTACCCTAAATCTTCATGGTTCATATTGATATTGGACCAAGTAAAGTCTCAAAAAGCCATCATTTTATGCTTTCATGTCACCAGCCCTTCCAAAAGGCCTATCTGCTCGCTCTTTGGAAGGAAGGAAAACACAGGTGTTCACACATACACACAGGTACACAAAAATATTTGAGATCTTCAGATACTCTTTGTGGGGAGTGGTGGTAAAGCCACCTGATTGGCAAAATCTTCGCTTTTCTTCCTTTTCAGAGTACTTGGCAGTTGAATATAAATGAAGCTTGTTGAAATGGAAAATTTTCTCCGTGCATAATTAGACTAAATGAAACATGAGCCTATTCTCAATGTGTTTCTTTTATTTTGGGAAACTTTAATTTCTAAAAAAAAAAAAAAGTAAAAACAGTAAAAAAGGAATCCAGAAATATGGAGGAAACAAGCAGTATCTTAAAGAGAAATGTGAAATGACTGTATTTTGAGGATACAAGGACTAGTGTAGGTTTGCACATAACACTTTTGAGCTTTCTATCATAGAGAGACAGTCATTTCATTGCACTCAAGGCTGCATGTTATAAAAATCTTACATAAACTCCAGAATTCTGAGTATATTCCCACCGTCCTTCCTAACTTCTGTGAAAACATCCACTTCTTTTAGCAGATATGTCCCTGAAAAATGAATAATCCCAGACCTCAGGTGTTATCAGACTGATGGCTATTGTAAACATTTCTTTAAAAATTCCCTGAGCATAGTAAGGCATGTGAAGCCATTTTCAATGACCTGGAAGAGTCTAAAATCAAACTTTAGATAAGAATAAAAAACATGTGGTTAAAAACATGTGTGAATTAGTGAGCACATGTCCCCATAGGAAACTATTTCTTTAATCATTTGCTTTTGTATTTTCTCACTTGTCTGATACCTCACATACTTACATATTATGTAAATATAAATATGTAGCCCTGAAATGATTTCTAGCACCCTGTTTGAGGAAGAAAAGCAATTTATTCTAGAAGAAGTGTAGTACATTCTGGTTTATTGAATACAGCCTCCTCTGACTCTTCTTTTGGAGAATGCACTGTTTTTTTTTTTTTTAATATTTTTGTGATTCATTTATGTTTTAGAATAAGTGCAGTAATAGCCTATCACATATACAATTCCACACGAATGAATGAACACAGTTAACGAACTTGGGAATACTCACCATGTATTGGAACATCGGGTTCTCGGCTTCAGCAGAAATGAGTTTGGGGGTGGGGCACTCTTTGTCATTGGGCCCGCCCCATGCAACTTCGGATTTTGAGCAACGTGGATGACCTTTACCACCTAGATGCCATAACACCAGCAACCCCAGCGTGACTACCAAAACTATCTCCACGTGTGGCCAAATATCCCTTAGGTACAAAATTGCATCTGATTAATAACCACTGGGGTTATTTTCTCTGGAATCATCCACATGGTTAATGACTTGTTGATCATACGTTTGGTCATGGGAAATGCTTTTTCCCATCTTTCGTAGCTAAGTATGCTGGCATGACTTGACCAGATACCAGGCCCATGGACTTCACCAATCTGTGATTCAGGTTTTCATCAGTATAGACATCCCACTTGTTCTTAACAGAACTGAAGAGCGTTAATAATTATCCCTCTACTTAGTTGTTCATTTTCTTCACAAAGATACCGAAGTCGCTCTTCACAAGCTGTGCATTGTTGTAGGTTCTGAAGATATGTCAGTAAACAAACAGGCCAAAGTCCTTGCTTTCGTGGACTTTATATTCCAGAGACTAGGCAGTAGGGGTAGAGATGGCAGAGAAAGAACACATAAGTGAATCATATCATACAGGAGAATGCGCTAAGTGATCTGGAAAAAGAAAAGGAGATGAGGTAAGGATTTGGAAATTCAGGAAGAGGCTGTTGTAAATTACACGGAGTCATCCAGGTAGACTTCTTGGAACGGGTAGACATTTGGGCACAGACTTTAAGGAGTTGAAGGCATGAGTGTTGTCCTGCCCATGGACCTGGGCAGGGGTGTTCAGGGGCAGTGAGCAGGCCAGCCTGGCTGGACAGGTACATACAATAGCAGCATCGCAGGAAGTTAAGTTGGGGGCTAGCCAGGGTCTGGCCATATGGACCCCTGGGAGTCACCATGAGGACTTCGGCTTTTTCTATAAGAGGATTGAGGACCCAAGGGACAGCTAGAGCAGGGACATGACATGAGTTCGCTTATGGTTTAGTAGGCTTCCCCTTGCTGTTAAATAGAGCATCAGCTGTAGGACAACAGGGGTAGGAGCTAACTGTCCATCCAGGACCCTATAACGGTGATTTAGAGTCACAGACATAGAGGCCAGGCCTGGGTAGAAGCCAAAGAGGCGGCAGGGTGTATGAGAAAGAAAGTGGCCTGAGAGACAGCAGGGCCACTGAGGCCTAGCTCTTTCTCCGGGCCCAGGAGAGGCACCAGAACCCAGCTTAGTAAATAGGTTTCATGTGCCTGTGGAAAACTAGACGTCTGCCTCTTCTCATGCAAGTATTTTTGTGTTCGATGTGATTTAGAAGTGCTGGTCACCTTCCCGGAAGCAGGAAAGGGAAGAACAGGCTTTGAAATCAACGGCACTGAACCCGTCCCCTTCACTTCCCCGCCCATCCATCCCTCATCCCTTCCTTCCTTCCTTCCCGCATTCATTCTCTCATCCAACAAGCACGTACTGACCTTCTTTGGCTGTAAACCTAAGAATCCCAGCAGAACCAGCAGGAGATCCATTCAGGAGCCCAAAGGAATGGAACTGTCCAGGGTCTTGAGAAAAGGCCCTGAATTTTCTTCTCCCACCCACTCTGTTTCCTATTGATGGCTGCGCATTCCACATCTTAACATAAAGCTGGGGTCTGCCTGCTCCCTGCAGAGGTGGATGCACCGAGCTGCAGAGGTGACAGCTTCTGTCTGGAGTCACAAGGCCCATTGGTGTCTGCTGCAGAAGCCCAGCTTCTGGTGAGGGTGCCTCTACCAAGAACTTGGCCAACAAGACTCCAGCCATGAGTCGCTTGGCCTGTGGAATCCCAACATCACCTCTATGTGCAATCATTCTAATTGGAAAATAGGCAGAATTGTAAAGGTTATATTTAAAAATGGCATTTCTTATTAGCATCAGCTTGTTATTTTTCATATTCACCGTATTTGTTTAAAAAATATTTGCTGTAACTAATGCACCCAATGAGAATCAAGTGAAATATTGGAAAGTATGTCTGAAAATAAGAACTCATTTTTGTTTTGTTTTGTTTTTCCTTTTCATGTGTCTGTAGCCAGTGCTGATTTGTGACCTCTTGCTCCCACTTTACTGCGTGAGAAGTGGGTCTTAGAGAAACCAACTTTCAGTTGTTGTTGTTGTTGTTTACCCCTAATCTATAGTAGTTTTATTTCCTAGAGTGAAAAAATGGCACTCTTGCTTTATTATAACTCAGAGGGAAAAAAAGGCACAAGTTGGTGGATCCTGCAGTGGGAATGTCTGTTTTTATTGATGTGTTTTCATCCTGGTCTCAGTCTGTTCACAATAGACACACACTCAATGTTGTGTCACACTCAACATTGCTTAAGAGTCTTTTTTGTACCTTTTGAGGGTCACCCGTTTCTATTAAGCACTGATTAAAAGGACGCACAACTTGCTTTACCAAGGCTTTATCTCATGGGAAAGCTAAAAATACTTGAAGAATAAGACTGGCTCAGTCAGCAGGCAAAAGGCATCATGGCCTTGGAATCTGAAATGTCTGGTTAAGACGCCAGGAGCCTCAGATTCTTTGTCTGTAGGGGTGAGGCAGTCACACTTGGTGTGCTGGTTGTTCTCTACTTCCTCCATTGGACCCTTTTCCATCCTTCACCTTCTGCTTGATAATGCCCTCTAAGACCTGTGTCATCCCTGACCCCCTGCCTTAGATCTTTGGTTGGATTCAGCCAAAGGGAAGTAGGATCAGAAGACTGGAGATGGTGGGGTGGTTATTCTCCCTCCTTCCCTACCCACTGGATACTGGCTGTAGTCTTCCATGGAGAGTCCAGCATTCTCTCTTAGCCACTGAGTTCAAGTTCTGGTGACATCATGCTTCCACTTGGTCTCTTAGATTTAGTGCCTGAGTGTTTCACCCCCTTCTTTTGTCCCTTTAATCTTAATGGCCCCTTTGTAAGTTGTTCCTTCATTATGTCCCTTTAACCATTCATGTGAGTGTGCCCCCTGTTTCCTGCCCACACCATGGACCAACTACCTGGGGTGTAGGATTACAGTTAGGATTAAGTACATGAAGGCATGTAAATTGTTTAGCACTTTACCAGGTTTACAGGACTTTCCTACATTTAGTAGGACCTTAGTAAGCATTAGTTCCTTTCCCATACTATAGAGTAGCCAATACAACAAAAAGATAGGACCACGCTTGAAATACTAATGTTTTAGGGTGAGATCTTTGGATTGGTCTTTTGATGTGCATAAAATATCATTCCAAGTTTAAGGGATGAAAGTGTTTCTTCATGCTGCTATACAAAACTGTTTGAAGAAACCATGAAAGAACTCAAAATTAAGGCAAGAACAACAAAACACTGGTACTCTTTTCCCACCTGCTAACATTGGCTTTGGCATATCTAAGGGTAACTTAATATTGTAATGAAAACAACACAAATTGGAAGACCCATTTTCTGGTTCTTTCCTGAGATTTCATGAAATGATCTCAAAGTCTCTTAGAGCTCTCAAATGATATGAATTTGACAGAATTTTTAAAAGTTAATATAAATTCAGCACAGTCTGAATTAGTTGCAGGTGGAACACTTCTTCCTGAGGCTGGCAGGATTTGAACTAGACAGTGAAGTATGGGTGCAATTTGCAAAAAAGCAGAGAATAGAGCCAAGTAGCAGCAAGAGAAGGACCTTAGCAGAATTTGATATTAAATTATGTTGACTTCAAAAAACAAGTTGGAAACTATTCCCTCTTTTTTTGTTGTTGTTTTCTGGAAGAGTTTATGTATGATTTGTGTTATATTTTCTTTAAATGTTAATATTATCCAACAGTGATGCAAGCCATTAAACCCTAGACATTATTTTGTGGGAGAGTTAAAAAGTGTGGGTTCACTACTTTAGTAAATATAAAATAATTAATATTTTCTATTTCTTCCTGTGTCACTTTAGATATATCTTATTTTTCTAGGAATTTGATTTCATCTAAATTTTAAATTATATTGGCATAAAACAATTTATCATATCTTCTTATGACTTTTAATTATTTGTGTGATGGGTAGCGATGACTCCTTCTTTCTCACTACTGGAAGTTTTTTGAAGTTTTGCTTTTTTTTTTTTCTTTGATTCATCTCTTCAGAGATTTATTAGTCTTGTTCACTTTCACAAAGAAATAACCTTTCTTTGTTCTGTTTATTGTATGTTTGTTTATGATTTCATTAATTTATTTTTATATCTAAAATTTTGTTCCTTCTGTTTTTATAAACTATTTTAATTATGATTTTTTCTAACTTTTTTGAGGCACTTATTTATTTTCAGCTTTTCTTTTTTTTTTTGTAAAGATTTTATTTATTTATTTGACAGAGAGAGATCACAAGTAGGCATAGAGGCAGGCAGAGAGAGAGAGAGAGGAGGAAGCAGGCTCCCTGCTGAGCAGAGAGCCCGATGCGGGACTCGATCCTAGGACCCTGAGATCATGACCTGAGCCGAAGGCAGCGGCTTAACCCACTGAGCCACCCAGGCGCCCTTTAGCTTTTCTTCTTTAGTACTTGATTTAAAGTTGTAATTGCCATCTGAAAATGGTTTGACTGCTTTATACATGTGTAGTATATTCTATTTAAATTATTATTTAGCTCAGAATATTTTCTAATTTTGTTAAAATTTATTTTTTCATCTATAGATTACTTAAAAGTATATTATTTTCCAAATATATGAAATTAAAATGCTTTTCATTTTGTAATTCATTTTTTACTTGTACTGAAATCAGTTATGTACTTTACTATTTTTGACCCCTCAAATGTCTGAGATATTACTTACATACCTGTAAATTATCAATATACATTTTCTGCATGAACTTAAAAAGAGTGTGTGTTCTGCAATAAACCACTGCAGGCTTCCATAAATGTCAATGAGGTCAGCTTTATCAACCATGAAGTTCAAATTCTGTATAATTGTGCAAAATCTTAGTGATTATTTTTTTGGTCTGCTTGCATTCTACAATGCACTCAGAGGTTACTGAGTGTTCATGTATCTATCTTTTATATTTGTTAATTTTGGCTTTATGTATTTGAGGCTACATTATTAAGTGCATAAGAATTTGGAATTATTTTATCTTCTTATTAAATGAAACTTTCATCATTATGAAATATATGTGCTGAACTATTACAAATTTTGCCTAAAAACCTTGTATTCTTATATCTATCTATACTCTTTTAGACAGTATATTCTTACTATTACTATTTTATACTCAATGTTTGTGTTTTATATATATCTCTCTCTCTATATATATAGAGAGAGATATATATATATATCTCCATCCATCCACATGGAATATTACTCAGGCATAAAAAATAAAATCTTGCCATTTGTGACGGTATGGATGAACCCAGAGGGTATTATGCTAAGTGCAATAGGTCAGACAGAAAAAGACAAATACCATATAATTTCACTTACATGTGGAATCCAAAAAACAAAACAAATGAGCACAGAAGTAAAAGACAGAGCCATAATCCTAAATAAAGAGAAAAAACTGGTGGTTGCCAAAGAAGAGGTAGGGGATGAGAGAAATAGTGAAGAGGATGAGGAGTTACAATCCTCCAGGTATAAAATAAATAAGTCACAGGGATGAAGAGAACAGCATAAGGAACATAGTAATAACACTCTAATTATTATATGGTGACAGATGGTGACCATACTTTCATGGTGAGCACATATAATATATAGAATTGTTGAATCACAGTGTTGTACCCCTGAAACTAATATAGCATTGTATGTCAACTGTACTTGAATTCTAAAAAAAAAAAAAAAATGGTCTGATAATTTTTTCTTTAAATTACAGCATTTAATCTATTTAAATTAACATAATTACTGATAAATTGTATGTCAATTTTCCATGTTACTATTTGATTTTGTTTGTCCTGTTAATTCTGCATTACTTTTTTCTTCTTTTTTGCGTATTCAAGCTTGAGTATTTTTAAGTCAATTTCTTTTATTAGTAGTAATAGTAGCTTAGCTGTTACTTAAGATAATAGGATTTTATCTTTGAATATATCCTTGAATTATCAAAACTAACACAATCGTTTACTCTTACCCTTTCCTGAAAAAAATAAGTAATTTAGAAATCTAATTTCATGTATATCGGTATGAGGCTTTATACTACACTTGTAGTGAATTTTAATTCTGTACCTATTCTAAATCCTCCACATATTATTATAGATAGGTAATATTCAATGATATCTATTCACAAGTTGACCTTTTTTTGAAGATTTTACTAATGTCTTTATTAATGTTTAAGGCATAGCAATTGTTAATACAGCTTAAAAAGAGCAACATCTTCTAGGATCTCTGATTGGTTATTCTTTTTATTGTTTTCCTTATTTTTTAATATCTGAGCTTTTTACTTCAGACCTAAAGGATAATTGCAAGAAGAGTACAAATAATTTCCATATCTTCTTTATATAGATTCCTCAAGTACTTACATTTTACCACATTGGCTTTATTTTGCTCTCTCTGTCTCTCTCACCTTCCTACTCATCACACACACATATCACATTCAGAAATTTTTTAAGGGTCAGTTTATTATTGTCATGTGTTGTCCATTTATCTCTGAATATCTCACTGTGACTTTAAAGCAAAGACATTCTCTTACATAAAGGTAGTACAATTACCAAAAACCAGGGCATTGATGCAATTAATGCAATTTATTTTCTACTCTATCAAAATTATTCAGACTTCACCAAGTAGCCTAGTAATGTGCTTTATAGCAGAAGAATGTTCTGCACCAGGTATTTCACTTGGCCATCATGTCTCCTCATCTTAATCTCTTTTGATGTGGATGAATTCTTCCATTTTCCTGTACATTTCATGATACTATCTTGAACAAAAGAAGACAGTTATTTGGAATATCTTCAGTTTAGGTTTGTTTCCTCATGATTAGATTCAGGCTTTGTCTTTTAGACAAAAACACCACAGAAGAGATGCTGTACCAGTTACCCTACATCAGGAGACACAGGATGACGATATGCCTCCTTTTGAGGAAAGGTAACCTGAATACCTTCACTATGATGGTGTCTGAAATTTCCCCACTGTAATGTTACTATTGTCCCCTTGACAACTAGTCAGTACCTTGGATGAGGTAGCTAGGACTATACACATCTGATTACCCCTCAGTATCAGACAGAGCATTGTCTTCTCCACAGAAATAGTAGAGGCCAGAAAGCAGTGGAATAATCTTTAGTGCCAAAAGAGATAGCTGCCAAAGTAGAATTCTTTAGAGGGAAAATATCCCGGAAGAATGAAAATGGCATGCTGCCATTTTATTGATTGATTGATTGATTGATTGATTAAAGTATATAGCTCATTGAAAAGTCATTTTTAGAACAAAAATGATAATTCCCTTGAGATGCTCATGGAAAGGTAGTGTTCACTTAACTCCGGTCTCCATGTTCAGAGAGTCGTGAGCACCACCATTGCTTTGTGACACAACCATGCAAGGCCAAGTTCCATTGACATGCTTGCCAGCCTGATTTACAACCCTTTGGCTCACCCCCATGTTTGGAACCTGTATATTGCTTAACTTCAGGAGGATGTCATGGGTATCTGGTGCCTTGGAATCCTTGACCCAACAGTCTGCTCATTCCTTGTTTTCCATCCCTGCCCTGTCTTGGCTTTCCCGGCAGTGGTGCCCACTTGCCCTGAGTCAGTAATCCACAGCTGTTATGTTGAGACATAACGATTTGTAATTTGAAATTTGATATTCAAATCTTTATAAGTAAGAAGAACATCTCATAGCACTTTTTATCTCCAGACCCTTCTAATGAATGAACTGTTATATGCAGAACTTTGGTCGTCCAACTTCATTTCCAAAAAGCTGTCTCAATCTTTCTGTAATAAATGTATTATTGCTGGAGGATCCAGATGGTTGCTGATTTAATTCAATTGCTAAGCAAGGGAGGAAAAAAAAAAGTCTAATCTACTCCTATCTGAAACAAAGAAATCTCAATTTAGGAAGCAGGTTTACCCTATTTAAAATATTGCAAACATTTTGATGGGTTGGATGAGTTCAGTGCATCTTAAAGTCACCTAGGAGAAGCAGTTTTGCAGGGCATATGGCTAATGTGGTGCGTTAGAAGCCTCTCGGTTCCCCTTAGCAGTAATTTCCTACCTACTCACATGGTACTGGAGGATAAGTTCCATGCGTGGTGGAGGCCATTAGCCTGGTCTGGATCCAGGAGGCCTGGGAGCAGATGCTGAATACAGAGGTCACTTCTCCTCTCCAGCCAAGGCAGAGACTGGGATAGATGGTTCCTACAATCCCTTCCCAATTCTTAAATGCTGTGGCTTTAATATTCTTACCACTTCATTAATAGTGCATCAGTATCTCATTCATATAGTTAAACCAACATTGTTATAAATGTAGCAGTTTCCTTTCTCAAGTGAGGAAGAGAAGTTCAGCTATTTCCCCACAGCCTTGATTATTACAATAACTTGGGCTCTCTTGGACACACACACATCAACGCTTTAGGAGCCAGAGGCGTATGTGTTGGGAGCAAAAAATGACAATCCTTAAGCCAAAATGTAGTATCATTTCAGTTCATTATTTGCCATGAAAACTCATTCCTCAGAATTCAGAGTTCTGAGAGCTATTAAAAATGTCAAGTAAGGAATGACAGCATAAAATGCAGATTGATTTAGGTTTTCAAAATTGATTAGTAATTTGGGGCCATGAGAGCAATTTGTATGGTGTTTTCACTCTACTAGTTGCTAAAATTGATTAGCGCTTTTTGAGGAAGCTATAGCAAATTGCTCCGCTAATCAAGGAACATTAAATCATGAAGTGACTTGATTACCAGTCAGCAGAGCTTCTACAAAACTGGTTTGGAAGCAGTGCACATCAGAGCAGCAGGTAAGTGGACTATTTCCCATTCTTTCCTTCCAATTTTGGGGTTTGGGGTAGTGGCAAAAAAGCATCCATGCTCTTCACCTTTAGGATTTCATAGTCTTCCAGAAAAAAGTAAGTTGTGTTTTCAGAAGTTACAAAGTTATACCACTTTGCACGGAAAAACAAAAAACAATAAAAAACAAACAAAAAACCCTATATCTGCATTTTACCATTTTGGTATTAAATTGCTTTCATTGGGCAAATGATTTTAACTGTTTCCTTGTCTGCCTGGAGCAGGGATATAATTTATAGGTTACAGCCTGGACCGCTGAGGGTATAGCGTCCCCATCATATTGGAATGTGTTGGCCTGTCAAAAAAAGCTCACAATCTTTTGCTGTCAGTGTCTGGACAAGATTTTTTGTTGGAAAGACTGCATTCTTTCTTTATGTCTATACCTTACCTTATATTTTATTGCCATGTTCTTAGGCTATTTGAAGATTTAGAGTAATACTACAAGAAAATATCCAATTTAAATCAGTTCCATAAAATGAAGCAATCTTAACAGTTTGGGATCTAGTTCTGTCAATAATTCAAAACAAGCTAATAAAAAAAAAAAGAAGAAAAAAAACTAGCATGTTTAGGTTTGAGTTTGTCTTAGGCCCTTCATATTTTTTCAGACTGTGGGACAGGCAGCATAAGAGTAAATCATTCATTAGATGTGAAGCTTCTCATGCCTCACTTCCCTTTCTTCCCTTGTATTTCTTGAGGAATTTGGGTTCATTAGGAGTGGGGTAGAGATTAGAAATCTGTACTATCAATGAACTCATCATACTGAACTGATTTGCCACTAACTTTGAGAACTGGTGACTTAGTCCAATTTCCTCATTTAATGGTTGGATAAAGCTTAACTTGATAATAGTAGATCATTATGGAAAACCTGAGATACAGAGGGAATAATCTCAGAAGACCCCATGGAGAAAGTCACATTTAGAGGTAAGCCTTGGAAGTTGAATGCCAGAAAGAGATTTGAGCTGACCCCAGAAGCTAGCGACAGCTGGACACTGTTATGACCCAATGCTAGAGGGAACTAAGGCAAAGATGGTGTCACCAGAGCCTAGGAGCTAGCATCACCCAGTAGAATCCAACACCATGACGGGTCTCTCATACCTTTCCTTGGCCAAACCTAACTGGAGACTGGCTGACCAATGAGCACAGAAATTGCTTTTGGAAAATATTCATTAAACTATGAGTCAGCCTTTTTTTTTTTTTTTTTTTTTGATATGAGCAAAACAGAGATAAGGAGAGAGATGTTTCTAAGCAAAATCAGGCTAAAAATTTGAACCCAGTATGTCTCATTATGCTTTAATGTTTCAACAGTACTTCTTGTCACCTGGACCTCACAGATTTTACCAGTGAGGTTTTTGCTATGAAAGATGCCTTCTGTTAATTGATTTCTTTCTTTCCAGTGAAAGTGAAATGAAAAAGAGGGAAGTGATAATGACAATAACTGTGTTCAATTATTGAGTCCATTAATACTTTCAGGTATGATTGTCATCCTTTTTTTTTTTTAAGATTTTATTTATTTATTTGTCAGAAAGAGGGAGAGACAACACAAGCAAGGGGAGCAGCAGGCAGAGGGAGAGGGAGAGGCAGGCTTTCCACTGAGAAAGGAACCAGATGTGGGACTGGATCCAAGGACCCTGGGAACATGACCTTAGCCAAAGGCAGACATTTAACCAAGGCATTCCTGATTGTCACCTCTTCATTTGCCAGTAACTTCTTTGCTCATTGACTTGAATATAGGAAATAACCCCCTAATTTTAGCATCTTTGGTTTGAAAAATATAGTTTTAGATATTTACATCTCTCTTAGTCTTATATATTTAATATAATCCTTAATTTCCACAGTTACTTTGTAGAAATATAAGACTTTGTGTCTAGAAAATATTAATAAATTTTTATCATTACAAATGGTGAGGAAGTCTGCTTGGAATTTGACCTGGTCTATGATGATGGCCATAGTCATAAAGCATATTTGCCATGTGAGCTGTAGATTATCCAGTCCTGGTGACCTTCATTTCACACTCTAGAATAGAGTCGAAATCTCTTCTTTAAGGGATCGTGCTCTGACTGTCCAACAATGCAAATTGCTCTTCAGCATTGTCCCATGAGGCACTGGGAAACATTATGCAAATGAAACACACTTCATTGAATTTTACTGAGCCCCATTCTTGTTTTCCTCTTTTTTATGGCTACTATACAATGACCCTTAATAATCAGAATGTGACAATTTGTTTTACTCAGTTCACTCTTCCAGGAGGAATATACCTCCTGGTCAAAATGGGAATGTGACAGGTAAGGCTTTTTTTTTCTTTTCTGAAATTTCACCCAGTGTGTAGTCTTTCTTCATGGCTAATCTGGCTATAATCCACGTCAGACCTGAGCTTTTAGTTTCAGGTCACCTCTCTTTGTCTGCTTGGGAATTCCGTCATAAACTCCCACGGCCAACCACAAGTAGGTCAAGTCTTCACCAGCAGCAGCTTCCTGCCTTTGTTCTGATGAGTTGAGCAAACTTGTGGCTCTTCTGAAAAAAGACACCTCCAACTTCAACTGACTCAGTCCTAATGAGTAAAATAGATTAGAAGCTGATTATTTGCATAGAAAAGAACTCTGCTTAATAAAGCAGTTCCCTTGAGCATTCTTTAGTTCTTTTAAATGTTCAAAGTTTACCCTGTACCAGTACTCCTCTAGACTATGGGAATGCAGTGATCAACTAAATTGACAAAGTCTATATTTTCTTAAAGTTTATATTCTAGTGGAGAAAACCACACAAACATATGTGATCAAACAAACATATAAGTATTGGGTTTTCAAGTCATGATAAATGCTTGGAGGAAAAGTAAAGCAGCGTAAAGGACTATAAATGACAGGCTATGGGGAGCTGTAATAGCATGAATGGGAATGTCTCTCTAAGGTTGTCACCTTTGAGCAGAGGAATGAATGGAGTCAGGCAGCAGCAGTCAGGTGAAGAAACAGAGCAGCAGACAAGGTAGGAGAAGGCGAGTGCTGTGCCCACACCCAGTATAGAGCACTAAAGAATGCAGGGACGGCTGGGCCACATCTTAGAAGGCACCGCCCAACAAAGATCAATAAGGGATGAAATCAGTCAGTCACTGGGGAAAAAAAAAAAAATCAAATAAGATAGACTTTAATAGATTAGAAAACAAAAATTGAAAACCAAAAGGTCAGGGAGCATGGGTGCTCAGTCAATTAAAACGTCTACCTTTGGCTCAGGTCATGATCCCCGGGTCCTGGGATCCAGCCCCATGTTAGGCTCCCTGCTCTCTTTCCCTCTGTTATCTCTCTCACTTTTGCTGTCTCTCAAATAAACAAATAAAATCTTAAAAAAAAAAAAAAAAGTAAAAGAAAACCAAAAGGCCTTAAGGACTCTAGTTGTCTACTTATACGTGGGACGTGTAAGACTGGTGGAGCAAAATAATTTGTCAGTAAATATTTACTGAATATTCAATATAGAAGTTTTATTCTTGGAAACAAAAAGTGTCATTCAAGGTCACACTGCACAAGTGACCACTATGTGCTGGTGGTAGACAAAGTTGATGTACTTTTTTTGCATATATATATATATATAGGGGTGCCTGGGTGGCTCAGTGGGTTAAAGCCTCTGCCTTTGGTTCAGGTCATGATGTCAGGGTCCTGGGATCGAGATCTACATCGGGATCTCTGCTCAATGGGGTCCTGCTTTCCCGCACCCCCTGCATATTTGTGATCTCTGTCTATCCAATAAACAAAATCTTTAAAATAAAATAAAATAAAATTTATATATAATGTATATATATATATATATATATATAATAGAACTTCTTCTATATAATTATTTCATTCATTCATTCATTCATTCATTCATTTGGTGGAAGTTCATAGTTTATAGGTGAGAAGTTTCTGAACAGGAGGCTGGATTTTAAGGGACATCCTTGAGGTGATTGCTGTAAAGTTTTTTCCGGCGAGATAAACACAACACCAGGCAAAGTGGGTGCAAGGCAAGATTTATTAAAAACGCTCTCCTGCGAAGTTTCAGGGCTCAGGAGAAGGGGAGCCAGGAAAGTTGCGCCGGGAGGAGGTGGGCACCCTCGGGACAGGTTCCGCCACTCTGGAAAGCAGAGTGGCGGAAGCCGCGCCCAAGGCAGGGAGGAGGGGGCTTTTAAGGGGTCTTGGGGAAAGCTCAGGGGTCTTTTGGCAAGTTTCCCTTATTTGGATATCCCGCCTGCTCATCGGGATCCCATTGGTCCACAGGAGCCCGGGGCGGGGGTCTCAGATTCCTGCTTGGGCCTTTGTTCTCCTGTCCGAGCTCAGGTCTTGTGGCGGGAACTTTCGCCATCTTTGGTAGCCCTTCCTGCCAGCCCAACAATTGCCATTAGAAAAACAGAAAAAAATACAAACCAAACAACCACATAACAATGTGATAGGTCCATGCCTGTTGCCCTATGAAGCAACTGCAGACTAACAACAGAGACTGCCTTTGGTTTTACTTTTAAAGGGAGAAGCAGTCTGTCCAATAAAAGAGCCAGTGGGAAACTCTCCTGCTGGGGACCCTAGCCCCTGGTCTTTAGCTCATGAGCTAATCCACCGAAATGATGAGATGAACTCCTGTTTTGATTATGCTGGTTGCACTTTTGTGCACAACTTCCAAGAGAAAGAATATCACCAGTGGTTTCTCAGGACCTCCCGGAGAACTCTGCGCATTTCATCCGACCGAATTCCCTCGCCTCCTCCCCCAACCCTGCAGCTCCTGTCCGCTCACCTGTGCTTCTCCTGACCTTGTACTTTCCTCTGTACTTCCAAAACCATAGACGGCTGTGAGAGGGGGAGCACTGGACAGTGTTCAGCACATCGGACTGTCCTGACTGCTCACCTGCAATAAAATCACTGCCTCTAGGTTGCGGTTCTCCACTGAAAGGTCAGATATCAGGATTCAGAACCGGGGTCGGACTCTACCTTCTCCAAAATCTTTAACTGTGTATCCCAGTCCAGAGTGTTATTGCCACCTCTGTGTCAGATCTATTTATTGTCTGACATTCATCTGGCAAGTGATCACACTTCGTGTCCAGGTTTCCCAAGCAAGGCACGCCAGCCCCAGGAAGCACTGTCTTCTCTGAATGTCCTGCTGTTCACGCAGTCACGGCCAGCCAAACCAGAATTCAGACTTCATCCCACAACGGTCCCTTTTTCTCACCAGCCATGCCCACTCCCAATAGTCCATCAGCCCAGGTGGTTAGTCTCCAATCAGTTAAGATCCGGTAAGATAATTTCCCTGGGGGACAAGCTCTGTGAAACAGAGAGCCGAGTGTTCTAGACAGGTTTAAGAACAATTGCTTTTGTCCTCCTACATCTGGAAACAGGAGATGGTTTTCTCCTGATCTTCAGATCTTCACCCTTAGAATTTGTTAGGGCTCCGGGAGGTAAAATTCCCAATATCCAGCCACACCTTTCCTCCCCCAGACTCAGCCCCCAGGTGTCGGTGTCGGCCAGGCTGGCCCTCACCTGGTCTGCAGCAAATTAGTCATTCACCCCTGCAGCTTTCCCACCAGTGGCTGGTGCCAGAGACTCTATTTGCCCCCAGTAGGTTGTGACTTTCCATGTCTATCCCTCCAACTTAGGAGTGACATTTTGCTCTGTGACCTCAGTCCTCTGATGGATCTAAGAAGAGTACTTTTCAGTCTGCTCAGCATTTTTCTTGTGAGGTTGAGAATGATGATTTCCAAGGTCTTAAGGCAGACTGGAAACCCTAAGTCCCTGACTTGCCCTTTTCTATAAATACGTCTAGAAGTTTTTCCATGTCAGTTTCTAAGGCTATTCCTTTTCAACTTTGGCTACATGTTACAATCATCTGGGGAGTTTTTAAAAAGGCTGATACCTGAGTCCCACCTAAGGAGTCTGCTGTAAATGGGCTTGGCTTGCGTCTGGCTTGAAGTACTCAAAAGTTTTGTATTGATGCAAATGTGCAAGACAAGATGAGACACTTTGCCACAGAATGGCTGAACCAACCCATATAACTGTGTGCCATTCAAGACACAGATCTCTGCTTAACTAAAGAGAAAGGACACATCCTAAATGCTCATGTCCTCAGAGACCTTAGCCAGGTTTCTGCTCAGGGCTCTCTTGGCCTTCTGGATCCTCTTCTTAATTCCTAACTACTCAAGCCTTTTATCACATATGGTAGGGTGACTGATTTTTGGTTCAGGCGTCAAGCCCTTACTTGCTAGATCTTGCTTCTCTCTTGCTTTGAGTACAGTCTTATTGATTATTTACTAGGAAAGGCTTTGCTTTCTTCCCATGCTGACTCTCCTATTTGGCATTGCAGCCTTTTCTTTTTTTTAAGTTTATTTTGGTTTAATTCCACTATAGAAAATATACAGTGTTATATTAGTTTCAGGTGTAAAAGACAGTGATTCAAAAATTCTACATATGACTAAATGCTCATCAGGATAAAGACATTCTTTTTTTTTTCAAGTTTTTATTTAAATTCTAATTAGTTAACTTACAGTGTAATATCCATTTCAGGCATGCAAAATAGTGATTCAACACTTCCACACACCACCCAGTGCTGACCACAACAAAGTGCACCCCTCAGTCCCCACCACTATTTCACCCAACCCCCACCTACCTTCCCTCTGGAAACCATCAGACTGCTCTCCATACCAAAGAGTCTCCTTCCTGGTTTGCCTATCTCTCTCTTTTATTTCCCCTGTCTCATTCATCCCGTTTTCGGTGTTTGTCCCTCTCCGACTGATTTATTTCACTTAGCATAATACTCTCTAGCTTCAACCATGTCATTCCAATTGGCAATATTTCATTACTTATTTCGGCTGAGTAATATTCCATTATATATATATATACATATATATAAAATATATATGTAAATATATAATATATACATACATAAAATACATAAATAATATATAGTATTATATATATAATATATACAAAAAATATTTTTTAAAAAACTTATTAAACTCACCAACCAAAAATAATCTGATTAAAAATGGGAGAAGTCATGAACAGCCATGCAGTCTTTTCTACCATAGCCAAATTATGGAAACAGCCCAAGTGTCCATTGACTGATGAATGCATAAAGAAAATTTATCTATCTATCTATATCTATATCTATCTATATATATATATATGCAATATATGTATATACATATATTCAAATAAATATATACATTATATATATATATATAATTATTACTTAGACATAAAATAAGGGAAATCTGCCACTTGCAATGACAGATGGAGGTAGAGTACCATGCCAAACAACGTTAAGTCAGAGAAAGAGAAACACCATGTGATCTCACTCAATGTGGAAATCAGGAAACAAAACAAATGAGCAAGGGAAACAAAAGAGAAAGAGAAAAACCAAGGAAGAGACTCCCAAATACAGAGAACAGACCGATGGCCCCCAGAAGGGAGGGCTGTGGGGAAATGGATGAAATAGGTGGTGGGAATCAAAGAGTGCACCTGTTATGGTGAACACTGGGTGGTGTATGGAAGTCTTGAATCACCACTTTCTTTTATTCATTCATTTATTTATTTATTTAAATTAAATTTATTTATTTTCAGCATAGCAGTATTCATTATTTTTTCACCACACCCAGTGTTCCATGCAATCTGTGCCCTCTATAATACCCACCACCTGGTACCCCGACCTCCCCCCCCCGCCCCTTCAAACCCCTCAGATTGTTGCAGCCTCTTGACGGAAAATGTTTGCAGGATAAGTTTCTCTTCCATGTGTGTGAAGGCAAGGAGAGTTCCTTCCATGCTGCGCTCTCACAATGGTTTTGCCATTGTTCAGACATACAGATCCCTCTCCGTGATGATTTATTCTAGTGTGACACCTTGAAGTCATGTCCTGGAGTCTCAGCCAACACTTCCTCATCGCCCCCCAACTAAACTAGCTGCAGAAATGTGCTCACTGGGTGATCATAATATATGTTGAATGTTATCTTTTTATGACTTGTTGGTTATGGAATAGAGTCTGCTGTAGTCAATGTGCTCCCATTTCTGAAAGGAAGGAAATAGTCTGCTGTACTACTTTTCACTGTAAAAGCCAATAGCCGAGGTGGTTACTGAGCACTTGAAATGGAGCAACTGTGACTAAGGAAATTAAGTTTTAATTTAATTTCTTTTTAATTCACTTAAATTACTTAAATTTGAATAGGTACATATGGCTAGTGATTGTTGTATTGTACGGACAGATGTTTGAAGTGGCCACGCTTTTATTCAGTGGTCCAAAGCATTTCCGTTTTTCCCTTCTTTGCTCTCTCCACTTTTGTCTGTTTAGGGATGTGCTTTTTTCCTTTATATATTGTTATCCGGGGCCTGGTTACCTGGTGGCTATCTTTGACATTGTTTTATACTGCCTCCTATCCACTTGTTTATCACACCGGTTTCTTTCCTTGCAGACATCAACAATCCCTGCTCTCATCTTCCATCTCATGTCCCATCTCATCTCCTTCCTGCAGCTCTTCTGGGTGTGGTCACTGAAGAGTAGGTGACTTGTTTGTATCTAAAGCTGTCAAGTAGTTTGAACAAAAATACTGAAAATTGTCAAAATTTATCAACCAATTAGAGAAATCTACCTCGCCTGGGCAGGGGGTGTATGGCAACCTGTACTAACTATATCCTATATTTTATATTAGTTGGCATAGCTTAGGAAAAAAAAATCTCTGTATTTAAAAATAAATATTTATTGAAATTCCACCTTACACCAGTTAGAATGGCCAAAATCAACAGGACAGGAAACAGCAAGTGTTGGAGAGGATGTGGAGAAAGGGGAACCCTCTTACACTGTTGGTGGGAATGCAAGTTGGTGCAGCCACTTTGGAAAACAGTCTGAGATTTCTCAAAATTTAAAAATAGAGTTACCCTATGACTCTGCAATTGCACTACTAGGTATTTACCCTGAAGATACAGATGTAGTGAAAAGAAGGACCATCTGTACCCCAATGTTCATAGCAGCAGTGGCCACGGTCGCCAAACTGTGAAAAGAACCAAGATGCCCTTCAACAGATGAATGGATAAAGAAGATATGGTCCAGGGGCGCCTGGGTGGCTCAGTAGGTTAAACCCTCCGTCTTCAGCTCAGGTCATGATCCCAGGGTCCTGGAATCGAGCCCCGCATTGGGCTCTCTGCTCAGAAAGGAGCCTGTTTCCTCCTCTCTCTCTGCCTGCTTCTCTGACTACTTGTGATCTCTGTCTGTCAAATAAATAAATAAATAATCTTAAAAAAAAAAAAGAAGATATGGTCCATATATACAATGGAATATTATGCCTCCATCAGAAAGGACGAATACCCAACTATTGTACCAACATGGACAGGACTGGAGAAGATTATGCTGAGTAAAATAAGTCAAACAGAGAGAGTCAATTATCATATGGTTTCACTTACTTGTGGAGCATAAGGAATAATATAGAGGACATTAGGAGAAGGAAAGGAAAAATGAGCTGGGGGAAATTGGAAAGGAAGATGAACCTTGAGAGACTGTGGACTCTGAGAAACAAACTGAAGGTTTTGGAGGTGGGGGGGGGTGAGGGTAATGGGTGAGCCTATTGGTAGGTCTTAAGGAGGGCACGGGTTGCATGGAGCACTGGTTGTGGGGCATCAACAATGAATCTTGGAACACTGCATACCCACATTAGAGCCATGCCACTAGCCTTCACTGCTGTTTGGGCAGACCAAACAGACCTGGGAGAACATACTGACAGTCATAGCCAACACAGCAGCTGGTGGGCCTGAATATGACCCACACTGGCCTGTATCACTGAGCTCATCTTGAGCTAGCCCTCCAGCAGTGTTCCTGTAGGCTCCTCACCTATTTCCCAATACCAGCCTTGACTTCTATGCACACATGACAAACACCAGCAGCCACGGTATTGGTGCTTATGATGGGTACCACCCTTGCTGCCTGCTCTGGCCTCCACCATAATACATGTGTTTGAGGCCAGCCTCTGCCATGATGCAAGCTGTTGCCACTGTTTCCTATAGTTTTCAGAATCACCAGCAGCCCCAGTCTGTGGTCCACACCACTGTCTGCCCTGGCTGCTAGCCACTAAGACTGGCCATGCTGCTGAGGAAACCAACAATCCTTGCAGCCTCCATGGATCCACTACAACACTCTTCAAGGACCATGCAGTCGACAGTGCTGTGGATTCCGGTGGCCTGAGCCAGCAAGTCATCACACCCTCCAGACCTAGAGCAGCCACACATGGCCACACTTGAGGATGAGTGCCATGAGACAGAGGGTCACATCAAGCTCTAGCATGCCCGAGTCTTTGAGTGAAATCCGTTCTTACCTAAGTCAGTAAAATCTGGAAGAGGTGATTCCATCTCCAAATGTGCCGACAGCTCAGCAAACTTACAAGGACTGGTAAGAATCAAGGACCCATAAGTCTACCTAAACATCCAGTACTTGATCTCAAAGAAGGAGGGATCCAGGAATTGCCAGACAAAAAAATTCAATTTTCCAAAAAAAATTTTTCAAAAACTATCCCCCCAAAATGAAGATTCTCAGAGATAGAGAAGAGATTAGATAAAATTTAAGGGAAATTGAGAAAACAATAGAAGAATGACATGAGAAGCTCAAAAAAAGAGATGGATATAGAAAAAAGAACTGAACAGGATTTAAGAGCAGCAGAATATGATCACCAATGCAAAGATCATAATAGAGCTTCAACTCCCAACTGGAACAAGCAGAAGAGAGAACCAGTGAGCCTGAAGACAGATCATTTAAAATTACTCAGAGAAGCCTAAAATAAAAAAATAAAAAATAAATACAAAACAATGAAGAAAGCCCACAGGACTTATGGTACACTATTAAGGAAAACACTTTCCACATCACTGGAGTCCCCAAAGGAGAAGTGAGGGAGAAAAACTTA
The DNA here is from genome assembly GCF_964662115.1 of Mustela nivalis. Classification (NCBI taxonomy): domain Eukaryota; kingdom Metazoa; phylum Chordata; class Mammalia; order Carnivora; family Mustelidae; genus Mustela; species Mustela nivalis. Next base: position 86,057,019 of record NC_139027.1, read on the forward strand.
GAAAGCTTATTTATATAAATAATGGCTGAGAACTTCCCAAACCTAGAGAGAGATTGGATAGTCAAGCTAATAGATCATGCCAAAATTTCACATTGAAGCACTGTTCAACAAGATGCATTATGTAATAAAACTGCTTAAAATAAAAAATCAAGGAGAATTGTAAGTGCACCAAGAGAAAAAAAATTATCTCATACAAGGGAACCTCCATGAGGTCAGTGGATTTCTCAGCACAAATCTCAAACAGGCCAGGGGGAGAGTGTGTGGTATATACAGTGTGCTGATAGGAAAAGCTCTCAACCAAGAATATTTTCTCCAGCAAAGTTGTCCTTCAGAAAGACAGTAAGATAAAGACTGCCTCACAAATAAAAACCGAGGGAGTTTTTTTTTTTTTTTTTAAAACCACTAGACCTGCCTTATAAGAAAAGCTAAAGGGAACTATTCAAGCTGAAATAAATGATGTTACTGTATCTTTAAAACATAAAATTATCCAACACAGTGGTAAAAGTATGCAGTATATCATCAGATTCAGAATATTCTAACACTGTAATGTGAAATTGTATTAAGTGCTTAATTCTAGTGTAAAGATTAAAGGGCAAAGATATTAAAACAGCTATAGTTACAATAATTTGTTAATGAAATAGAAATTGTAACAGCTATAGTTATAATAATTTGTTAATGAATACATGATATAAAAATGTATATTGTGGCATCAAAAATGTAAAATGTGGGAGGATAGTAAAAGAGTAGAGTTTTTGCATGTGATCGAAGCTAAGTTTTTAGCTTAAATAGACAGTTATATCTATGTAAGTAAGTAAGTCTCACAAAACAAAAAGCTACACACAGAGAAAAAAAAGGTTTACTACTACTGAAAATGGTTAATTCACAAAGGGAGACAGCAAGCAAGGCAGAAAAGAACAAAGGAACCAAAAGCAGCCAGAAAGCAATAAGATGTCAATAGTAAGTCTATATCTATCAGTAATTAATGTAGATGTAAATAGATTACATTTTCAATCAAGAGGCACAAAGTGGCTTTCTGGATAAACAAATAAGGCCCACAAGAGACTCACTTCAGCTTCAAAGACACACATAGGTTCAAAATAAAGGGATGGGGAAAATATTCAACACAAATTAAAACTAATAAGAACAGGGAACTGTACTTATATTAGACAAAATCAACTTTAAGTAAAAAACTGTAACAAGAGACAAAGGTTACTATATAATGACAAAGGGGTCAATTCATCAAAAGGATAAAATAATTGTTAATACATTCACACCCAACATCAGAGTCCTTCAATATTAAACAAATATTAGCAGAGCTAAAGGAAGTAGTAGATAAAAATATGATAATAACAAGGGACTTAAATATTCTACTTTCAACGATGGATAGATCAGTCAGAAAATCAATAAGAAACCATTGGACTTGAACTTCACTTTGGACCCTATAGAACCCTCCATTCAACATCAGCAAAATACACATTCTCCTCAAACACACGTGAAACATTCTGCAAGATAGGTCACATGTTAAATCACAAAACATAGATATCCTTTCATGATAAAACCTTTTTTTAAAAGATTGCATTTATTTTTTTTGACACAGAGAGAGCAGGGAGAGCAGGAGGCAGAGGCAGAGGGAGAAGCAGGCTCCAAGGAGGGAGCCTGGTGCAGGGCTTGACCTCAGCCTTATGACCTGAGCCAAAGGCAAATGCTTAACTGACTGAGCCATCCAGGCACCTCATGATAGAAACTCTTAACAAATAACCCAATTTTTAAAAGATTGAGATCATACTATCTTTTCTGACCACAATGATATGAAACTAGAAATCATTAGCAGGAGGAAACTGGAAAATTCACAAATATGTGGAAATTTTTTAAAAGATTTTATTTATTTATTTATTTGAGAGAGAGAGAGAGATCACAATTAGGCAGAGAGGCAGGCAAAGAGAGAGTAGGGGAAGCAGACTCCCCACTGAGTAGAGAGCCAGACGTGGGGCTCGATCTCAGGACCCTGAGATCATGACTTGAGCCAAAGGCAGAGGCTAAACCTACTGAGCCACCCAGGTGCCCCAAATATGTGAAAATTAAACAAGAACAAATGGACCAAAGATAAATCAAGAATTAGCAGAAAGAAGAGGATACCAATGATCAGAGCACAGAAATGAAATAGAGAATAAATGACAAACAGGAAACATGAACAAAGTTACTTTGGGCTTTTTGAAAAGAAGAAATATGGACAAACCTTTAGGTATATTACAAAGAAAAAAAATAGAGGACTCAAGAAAATCAGAAATAAGAGAGGAGAAATAACAACAGATACCACAGAATTACAAAGGATCATAAAAGAATACTAAGACAATGCTAACAAATTGGATAATGTTGGGGCACCTGGGTGACTCAGTTGTTAGGTGTCTGCCTTTGGCTCAGGTCATGGTCCTGGGGTCCTGGGATTGAGCACCACATCGGTCTCCCTGCTCAATGGGAAGCCTGCTTCTCCCTCTCCCACTCACCCTGCTTGTGTTTCCTCTCTCTCTCTCTCTCTCTCTCTGTGTCAAATAAATAAATAAAATCTTAAAAGAAAAAGAACATTAGATAATGTTGAAGAAATTGATAAATTCTTAGGAACATGTGATCTGTCGCATCTGAATCATGATGAAATAGAAAATCTGAACAAACTAATAAACAAGGAATAAAATAAAATTAGTATTTAAAAACTCCTGACAAAGAAAAGCCCAGGACCAGATGGCTTTCTAGATGAATTTTACCAAACCTTTAAAAAAGAGTTAACATCTGGCCTCAGACAGAAATTAAAGTCCTGACATACAGACACTACCACCCTCTGCCTCTTCTTCTGATTCAACAGTCTAGCCAGATCAGGCCCATTCACATATGATCCATTTTCCAGCTTCTTTAGCTGTTGCTGCATGAAGTAAACTTCTAGAAGTAACACAGCTCCTTCAATACCTCCAGAGCTGGAAAACTGTAGCTTGGAGTCTCATGTGACACAGACTCAAAATTCCAGGGAGGTATCAAGTCACACAAGAATGAGCAAAGCACCTCTAAAATTTAGAAATAACCAAAGCCAGAAACACACATGACTGCTGTAGGAGCTAACAATCTAGGCACTAATTCTCTTGGGAGAGCATTTTCCAAATAAAAGTTATTTCCACTGGGGAACCTGGGTGGCTCAGTCAGGTAAACATTTGCCTTTGGCTGAGGTCATGATCTCATGGTCCTGGAATCAAGCCCAGCATTGGGCTCCCTGCTCAGCAGGGAGTCTGCTTCTCCCTCTCCCTCTGCTGCTCCTGCTTGTGCTTGTGCTCAAATAAAATCTTGAAAGAAAGAGAAAGGAAGGAAGGAAGGAAGGAAGGAAGGAAGGAAGGAAGGAAGGAAGGAAGAAAAGTTACTTCCCAAATAAAAATATTTAGGAGTCAGAATATATTGAGGCCATTAACCAGACTGTAGCAGAAGCATAGTGTGAGAAAGGACAGAGTGTGGACAAAGAAAAAGAAAGAATGAAAGAAAGAAAATAAATGCTCTCTGGCTTCAGCTTCTCAGTTACTAGCCAGCCTCCATCAGTTGACCAGAATCCATTGGTTGGAAACAGAGGGCCCTCCTTCAGAATGATTCTTTTTTCTTTCTCTGCCAGACCAGCTCCACCAATATCTCTGCCATTTAAGTAAGCTCCTTGGCCTTCTCTTCAGCTCTTTCAGACTGTTAGGTCATTCTGTCCTCGACTCCATCATCTGGATTCTGATGATGATTCAGGGCCCTCTTCTCCTGTGTTTTTATTCGGATGTACATATTGTCCATCTCCCACAACTTCCTCCTATTCTTCATGTGTGCTTTCTGGTGCTCCTGGACAAAGGCCATGATGTCCTCCCACTTTTTGTTGATGACTGGAAGCAGGGACTGCTGGAAATCCTCCTTGGGCTCCAGTATTTCCTCTTCCTCTGGCTCTGCCAGCTCCAGATGTCCAAGGGCAACATTCTCCCCACTTCTCTGGAACTGCAGTATGGATGCCTAGAGCAAAGGAGAAGAGACATATTTTGTTCGAAATTTAAATTTTATGTGGCATACTATGTGATGTAACCTGTCTAGCCAGTTTGTTTGGAAACCTAACTCAACCTTATTTGATGTAGAACCTTCAGCAGGAAATAAGCTCTTGGTATTCTGTACAAGTTGATAAAATACCCTGATTCTTTTCAGGGGATTCTGGGCACAAAATAGAAGATACATTTGCAAAAGCTCTTAAGGGGCTAGGGAAAGAAAGGAGGACTGTCCACACTGGACCCGATACTGTACAGGGACTAGGTATTTTTGAAGTTCATAAGTTGTCCTGCTGTAAGTTCATTTGAGTAGCAGTCCTGACAAGTATGTGAGGTCAAAACTCTCCAAGTGTAATTAAAAAAAAAAAAAAGTGACACAAAAGTATTCATTTTCTTGAAAAGAAAAAAAAAAGAATTAACATAAATTCTCTTTAAATTATTACAAAAATTTGAAGAAAATGGAATGCTTCCAAACTCATTCTAAGAGGCCAGTATTACCTTGATAACAAAACTAGATGAGGATACTATGAAAAAGTAACTATAGATTCTTTGATGGATATAGATACAAAAAATCTTAACAAAATTAAATTCAAATGACAAATGAATTTCAATCACACATCAAAGAGCTCATACACCAAGATAAACACATATTTGAACTATGTATTATATACAATGAAACATATGTATAGTATCACATGAATAATATTCAGCCATTAGAAAAAAGGTAATCCTGCTATTTGTGACCTTAAAGACATTATATTCAGTGAACTAAGCCTCTAGAGAAAGACACACTATCTTTCTATGTGAAATCAAAAAAAAAAAAAAAAAGGTTGAATACATTAAAACAGATTAGAATGGTGGTTGCCAGGGACTGGAGGGAAGGGGACATGATGGTCAAAATGTACAAACTTTCAGTTATAAGTTAGATTCCAGGGATCTAACACACAACACATGAGTTAATAATACTTTATTGTATATTTGAAAGCTTATAATGTTCTCACCAAAATGACAACATGGTCATCATGCAAAGTGAAGGATGTATTAATTAACTTTATTTTGGTAAATATCCTGCAAAATATGTGTATTGTCATCACACTGTATACCTCAACTTATAGAGTGTCATGTTAATTACTGCTTAATAAAGTTGTGGAAAAAACACATGCAATGTTTGCAAGTGTAATATATATATATATATATGTATATATACATATATACACACTATATATATATATATATAACATATATATTATATATATTCAATTCTACTTAACTCTTTATTTATAATGTTATGATCATTAGCTTAAAATTATCCATAACATTAAACTTTTTTTTCTGTAGAAGATTTTAACACAGAAATTAAGATAGAATACCTATCAATTTTAAAATGTTTAGAACACTATGTCCCATGTGGAATAGTATAAAAAGATATTTCTCTGTTAAGAGTTAGGTACAGGGGTGCCTGGGTGGCTCAGTTGGTTAAACGTCTGCCTTCCGCTCAGGTCATGATCTCAGGATCTTGTGATGGACGCGTGCATTGGGCTCCCTGCTCAGGAGCGAGTCCTATTCCCCCTTTCCCTCTGTGATCTCTCTCACTTCCTCTCTCTCTCTCAAATAAATAAATAAAATCAGAAAAAGAAAAGAAAAAGAAAAAAAAAGAGTCAGGGACATCATGCCAAAGGCATTGACTTCCCATAAGGAGAACTTGAACCTGGAACGTAGTCCTGTGTCTCAGATGACAGTTTTGACATTTCAGTTACTTTGTCAAAGGAAGGGCATTCCTCAGATTTGACCAAATACAGCACACTCAAAATAACCATTTGCTAAATTTGAAGATGGAAACATCTTTAGGGGTGGCCTCTTATGGCACTTCAGTGCTTCAGCATGACCATATGATCAGGGAACCCCTCCATAATAGGGAAGCAGTGTGAATCCTGAAATGGATCATCACGGCTGCTTCCAAGGAATTTGGACTCAGTTCTATTTATCCGCTTTCACCTAATTTGGCTAGTCCTTGTTAAAGTAAACACAAGCACCTTTGGTTGCATTGATGTACAAGTAAAATTCATGCAGTTATACCCAAGTGACAAATTGGCAAAGCGTGAGTATGATTGGCTGAGAGTGATCTGCGACACTTACCATGAGCCACATTGTAACATGCTAATGGTATTCAACCCTCAGGTTCAAACTGGCCACCTGGAAACCATTTAATGTCTCCTTGGAAAAGAACTCAAAGGAACCCCAGGAGATCTTTCAGACTGTCTAGGAAAACACATGTGAATATTAAACATCTCTTTTCAGAAGAGTTCCCTCAAATATTGGCCTATGCCTGTAAAGAAACTTGTAGAAATCCAACTAGGTTGGGAATCTGGCAGGATGGCAGGTATTTGAAAATAGGCAGCTAACAGTTCACATTTGAAGTCTTCAAACTTCTGATGAACTTGAGACCTGAAAGGAGGGAGCGCCATTGTTCCACCACACCCCGCCAAATAACAACTAACACCAACCAAACATGTCTTGTTGAAACAGATCAGGCTTCAGCATTTGGCTCCTTAGGAGCAATGAACTTTTCCTGCCCTCTTGCCCTTCTGCTTTTTCTCCTCTTCCCTTCCCAGGGTTGTTGAACTGATCCCCACTGCAAGGAAAAAGCTGAGTTCTACATACAGAGGCTCATTAGTTACACTTCTACAAAAGAGTGATTAAATCAATATCAAACCTAGCGGGAAAGTAACAAGTTTAAAAGTTACTATCTCAGCTATTATTTTAACCACAGTCTCCTTGCCTGGAAAAAAAAAATGAGAAAAGTATTATTTCTGAGCTTGCATATGCTGCATCTCCTACAGGAATGCTTTTTCTCTTTTTCTCTGTCTGAAATCTCTCATCCTGCCCATCCCTTATAGACTAGCTGTAATGCTTTCCTCAGAGTCCCACCTGGCAGGGTGGGTCCCTGCTGGGTGCTCTCTCTGTGTATGTGTGTGTGTGTGTCCCTGGACTATCTGCCTGGCACTGCCTGTCTTCTCCGCATCTTGACTATCCTAGGCCAGAAGCCATTTCTGATCCGTATTTGTATCTCTTGACAACTAAATGCAGTTGTCAACACTGGAGGCTTGGTAGAGCTTCTCAACTAATAATTAACATGTATATTCTGTTTTCTACATACATTCTGCAATCAGTGGTGCCTGCAGCCAGCTCTTGGTGACTCATGAGAGGGTTTGTAAAACGTTCAGAAATTTTGTGAGCCCTGTGTTAAACACAGCCATTATTCAAAATTAAATTACATATGCTTATAATGAAATGCATTTTACTAAAAAGTAATATATGCTACGAAAATCATGACTTCCTCCTTATTTTATTTTTTGCTCATATCTCCACTCTTAATGTTATTCCTATTTATCACATATACATGGTGGAAATGCTATGCAGTGATGAGTTTCTGCATGTCTCTTCTTGGCTCTGTATTTAGTGATGTCAGCTTAGCAGCTTGAAATCTGCCACGGGTGGAGAATTTTCCCCTTGGACCTCAGCAAAACTACAATCAGGGCTTGCCCACCCCCCATTCCACTGACTAGCACACTATGAATCTATACTGAAATCAATTCTCCCTTATCCATATTAAGTACTCTTGTAATCACATTTTCTAATTAACTAAACTTGACACCAGGATTCTTTCTACATACAGGCTGATAATTAATTAAAGATTTAAAATATAGAAAAATACATTTTAGACTTCAAGATGCACCAAACACCAATATGTTCTCAATACTGACTTAAAAGTCAGTATATACTCTTGCAATACCACAAGGTTATGATAATGGATTCAATTTTTATTATACAATCTACCAAGAAAAAAATTCCCATCATTTGACCTCTCAAGTTCTCTAGAATTAAGAAAGACATGGGTCTTCCCTATTATTTTTTTTACCACAGTACAAAATGAACAAAATAGAAAGCATTTTTCTGTCAGTTGAATTACTACACCAAATTCTTTTTTAAGAGAAAAAAAAAAGTTTAAATCCTGCTTTTAGAAATTTAATACAGAATCAAGTAAGGCAATAAAAAAGCCAGTATACTACTTTGTAGGATTAATTCTGAATCTGATTACTTCTCCCTCCCTTCCTCTCTTCCCCCTCCTGTGCCTTCTTTGCTCTCCCTTTTTAGAAAAGCCTTTCTCTGAAGTTTGAGACACTGAGCAGTAAAGCAGATAGTGTTGAAGAGAAGCAGTGATTTACCAGAAGATTAGCTGTTGTAATTGACTTGAAATTTTTGTATGGGGTTACTTGGGGTGAAACAATGTATGAACCACTTTGTGAATGGTCAAGTGCTGCCTTTGAATATGAAGTTAATGTCTTCAGCAAGAAAAACACAGTGAGAACAAAATGAAGCCCTGTCTTCTATCTGATAGTTGACAGAAATTGAAGATCCCAAGAGTTGCTGCTGCCTGTGGTCATTTCCCATCATTCACTCTATTTTTTCCCTAATTAATTCTTTTTTTGCCCTATCTTGCTCTCTTCAACAATAACCCTTTCCTTTTCAAAATCTGCTTACTTAAAAGTGATGTGATCCAACTTGGGGTGATGATCTTGATGGGAGTTTTATAAACACTGCTTACTGTAAATAAAAGACATGGGAAAAACATGGTTTATACAACCAGCTTTAAAAAAAAACAAAGTAGTGAAAATTAACTAATTCTCCCAAAGATACATCTATTGAACCAGCTGGAAACTTTTTAATTAAAAAAAAATATATTGATTAAATGCCTTTCTTTGTACCAGAACAGTGAAGGAAACTTTAGTAAACAAAATGGTTTTATTTTTCTCTCTCTACATTTCTGCTGATATAAGGAAATTAGTATATTGAAAATAAAAATGCCCGAGTTACAAAAGAAGTTTGGGTTGGAGTTCTGCTTTTCAACATGTGACTTTAAACAAATCAACCCTTTCTAAGCCTCAGTTTCAACATCTGCCAAGTGTGGATAATGGTTCCATACACCAGAGATGATGAGAGGAAGACAGTACCTGAAAATATTTTGTAAACAGCAAAGTGCTTTCAAATCACAAGGTCGCTGTTAGTCATCTGGAATTCATCTTCTCCAGGTACATCACTGGGAAAAAGAAGACTTTTTGAGGGTCTGGAAAAAGATTGCCTCTCGCGCTTTCTTCCATGTGACTGGACACATTACTCTTGGACATGGCCATTTGATTGAAACAATACCAACTGGAAAGTCTTCAGGAGCTTAATAATCTCAATAGCCACTGAACTACACCTTTGAGTCTAGAGAGATCTTTCACCATAAAATTAAGATTCTCAATCTGTATAAAGTACCCATTGCACAAGAGACTCCTCCTGGGTCCACACTGCAAATGGGACAGTAGAGAGGGTCACCACCTGTGTCACCGAGAGAGGTTTCACTTGCCAAGATTTAGTTCCAACTGTCTTGCCCTAGATAGGATATTGGGAAACTGAGTGGATTTTTATTATCTCCTTTCCCAGAGACTTCTGGAGGGGGGGAAGGAAAAGGAAAAAGAAAAAGAAAAAAAAAAAGCCCTTTGCTGGACAAAATAAAAGATGCCCCTGCAATAGGTGAGTGTTTTCTGACAGGGAAATATTTAGATTGAAAAATATCCAGTGCAGTCCAGGGACCACTTAGAGGACAGAGCAGCCTCTTCGGTCTGAGCCGTGTGTGCACTGAGGGTCGGGAGGGGCTACAGAAGGGCAGCTTCAGTGAAGAAAGCAAAAGTGGGCAAGTCCCCCTTGGCATCATGGGTGTAGGGAAGACTCAGAGGGGTAAGCATGTAGTTAGATGGTGCTATTGTGGGTTTCTGCTAGGATGGTTCCCACTGCGGCAGCCTCTAACCAGCAGCGGGCACTGCTCATGATGCTGGGAAAACTGATTTTCCATTTTTCATTCTGGAACATTACACCACACCTATCTTCTTGCTCCAGAGTTGAGCGAGTTCTTTCTTTCTTTCTTTCTTTCTTTCTTTCTTTCTTTCTTTCTTTCTTTCTTTCTTTCTTTCTTTCTTTCTTCTTCTTTCAGATTTTATTTATTTATTTGACAGACAGAGATTACAAGTAGGCAGAGAGGCAGACAGAGAGAGCGGGGGAAGCAGGCTTCTCGCTGAGCAGAGAGCCCGATGCGGGGCTCGATCCCAAGACCCTGAGATTATGACCCAAGCTGAAGGCAGAGGCTTAACCCTCTGAGCCACCCAGACGCCTCCAGAGTTGAGCTTTCTAAAGTCCCAATGTGCATGACTATCTTGACAAACTTCACTTCTATACCTGCAAATAATGGCCACAGGGAATTCAGCCATAAACAGGTCCTAGCTGCCTCTCCTGTGAATGCTTTCACTACTGAATGACTGGGCTTGGTGCTGCAAATCTGGCCTGTCCTTTGAAAATGATCATACCTGTGCCAGCAAGACACTATAAAGAAGCATCCACTCAAAATGTCTCCAAAATGCCAGCAACGGGGAAACTCCTCCATCCCTGGTGGAGTTTCCACCTAAAGAAAAAACAAAAAAGAGAAAATGGACTTTGATCCCAGTGTCTTCAAAGAAAGATTTCTCACAGAGGCACATGCACAGGTGCACACTCTTTAAACAGGTTCCTGAACCTCAAACTTGATTTCAAAGAAAGAAAGAAGATTATAAAGAAAGAAAGAGAGGGAGGAAGGGAGGCAGGGAGAAAGGAGTCTAGTAATCATGAAGCATTTAGTGTGATATCTAGGTCAATTGATAGTTTCTATAATAGGCTAATTTTATTTTTTTTAATGATAATTTTTTAGGGTTTTTTTGTTGTTTTTATTTTGTCCAAACTAAAGAAAGATTGTCAGTCTGCTAGCAGATAAGCCTGCCTGGCTTGGATCAGGCTTTCTCTGTGAAACTCTACTTGTGACATTTGTCCTTCAGTGACCTTCCAAAACACACACACACACACACACACACACACACACACACAGAGCCTTTTTTGGAAGCACTGAAGAAGAAAGGAGAGTAAATGCTGATCTCAAAGTCAATCTCCCACCCTCTCTTGTCCTGCCCTTCCTTTTTTCTCAATCTAATACCACCTAAATTACTTTAACATCTCATTCTAAATGAGTTTTGCAGAAATCAAATTCTAATCATTTAAGGGCCATTGCATTTTTAACCTTTTATTGAAGTATATTGTATGCAGAAAATTGCACACATAGTAAAGAAACTCTCATAAATATAAGGTCTTCATGTAAACAACATTTCAAGAAACAGAATATTACCAGCAAATCCAGGAACCCTCCTGGTGCCCTCTTGTAGTCACTATTTCCCACCAAGGGGACCACAGTTCTGACTTCTAGCAGCTTAGATTAGCTTTACCTATTTTTGTAATTTTTGTTGTAGACTAGTCTGCTTGGCTGATTTCACTTGACTGCTTTCTTTTTTTTTTTTTAATTTTTTATTTTTTATAAACATATATTTTTATCCCCAGGGGGACAGGTCTGTGAATCACCAGGTTTGCACACTTCACAGCACTCACCAAAGCACACACCCTCTCCAATGTCCATAATCCCACCCCCTTCTCCCAAACCCCCTCCCCCCAGCAACCCTCAGTTTGTTTTGTGAGATTAATATGAGATCATCCCTATTGCTCTTAGTCACATCATATTATAGTACTCCACTGTGTGACTATACCACAACCTCTTCAACCAAACCCCTGTTGATGGATAGCCAGGATATTGCCAGTTTCTGACTATTACAATTAGTTACAATTGATGAAAACCTGTATGACACCTTGGAATATTAATGTTAAGACCTCGATTTTGAGTCCTGGAGTATGAAAGAGTTCAGCCTTAGTAGACAGAGTTGCTGAATGAGTAGCAATTTACATGAGAAGTTGCAGTGTCTGAGGGCTCCATTTACATCCTTAACAATATTTATTATTTTTTTTTTTTAATTTTAATTTTTATTTATTTATTTATTTTTTTAAAGTCAAGACTTTATTCTTTTTTTTTTTTATATATACATATATTTTTATCCCCAGGGGTACAGGTCTGTGAATCACCAGGTTTACACACTTCACAGCACTCACCAAAGCACATACCCTCCCCAATGTCCATAATCCCACCCCCTTCTCCCAAACCCCCTCCCCCCAGCAACCCTCAGTTTGTTTTGTGAGATTAAGAGTCACTTATGGTTTGTATCCCTCCCAATCCCATCTTGTTTCATTGATTCTTCTCCTACCCACTTAAGCCCCCATGTTGCAATAATCCAATCAAGAAATGGGCAGAGGACATGAACAGACATTTCTGCAAAGAAGACATCCAGATGGCCAACAGACACATGAAAAAGTGCTCCATATCACTCGGCATCAGGGAAATACAAATCAAAACCACAATGAGATACCACCTCACACCAGTCAGAATGGCTAAAATCAACAAGTCAGGAAATGACAGATGCTGGCGAGGATGCGGAGAAAGGGGAACCCTCCTACACTGTTGGTGGGAATGCAAGCTGGTGCAACCACTCTGGAAAACAGCATGGAGGTTCCTCAAATGTTGAAAATAGACCTACCCTATGACCCAGCAATTGCACTATTGGGTATTTACCCTAAAGATACAAACATAGTGATCCAAAGGGGCACGTGCACCCGAATGTTTATAGCAGCAATGTCCACAATAGCCAAACTATAAAAAGAACCTAGATGTCCATCAACAGATGAATGGATCAAGAAGATGTGGTATATATACACAATGGAATACTATGCAGCCATCAAAAGAAATGAAATCTTGCCATTTGCGACAACATGGATGGAACTAGAGCGTATCATGCTTAGCGAAATCAGTCAAGCAGAGAAAGACAACTATCATATGATCTCCCTGATATGAGGAAGTGGTGATGCAACAATATTTATTATTTTTGTCCTTTCAATTTTATTAGTATCACATTATGGTTTTAATTCCCTCTTTACTAATGACTAATGTAATTGAACATTTATTCATAGGCTTAGTGGGTACTTCAGTAACCTTATCTGGGTTTGCTATTTCTTACTGATTTGTAGGAGCTCTCTGTATACTCTGGGTCTGAGTCCTTTGTGAAATATATATGGCTTACCTTATTGTTCTCTCTACGATGACTTTTGGTGAATCCAAGTTGTGTTTCTTAATGTGGTCTAAGATAATTATATATATTTTTTATAATTATATTTTTTCTTTTATAATTGGTATTTCTCATCCTCTAGTTAAAGAATTTTTTTGTCTTTCCCAAGGCCATGAAGAAGTTCTTTTATGATTTTTTCAAAAGGTTTTATTTTTTTTTCTTTCATGTTTGGATCTATAATCCAACTTGAATTGATCCTTGTGTACACTGTGAGGTAGGAGTCAAGCCTATTATATTTTCCATATAAGTATCCAGTTAATCTAGCATCTTTTAAAAATCATCATCCTTAAAAAAAAAATCTTCCTTTTTAAAGCTATACTAGTGTTACCCTGAATATTTTTCATAAACTATTTTCTGAAGAAAATGTAAGCAAAGAATATCACAGAGCTCCCTGCCTTTTCAAACATAAATGAATATAATTAAATCATTTCTTTATATCTCAGGCTCAATAATTATTGCCAATAAACTTTATAACTCCTTAACGAAAATTGGATTATATAAAGCTATTTGTAGCTGAACAAAATGGTGTCAGGTGTTTTTTTAATATTGTATGTACGTTTTTCATCATTTTTATTAATTGCTGTCCTGCTCTCACCCGCAGGATCCTAGGCGATATTTCCTGCTTCTGGAAGTATGAACATGACCACTCTAATACAATACTTCTAATTTCACACAGAGTGGGAATCAGAAGTTGCAGGTCACATGTCCCAGGCTGGGACAGTTCCATGTGTGGGGAATTTATTGAGGAGCGCCATTGGACCAGTGTGTGTGGGAGAATGAAGGCAGCGAGGGGGCAGAGACATGGGGAGTGAGCACTGTCATATCGAGGGCCTCAGTAGGCCCTACAGGGTGTCCTGGAGCAGCACAGATTTCAGTTAACCCCAACAGAACATTTATACACTCTCACTGACTGTTCACTGGATACTGACTGACCCTGAGCAAGGCCCTCCAGGTGTGCAGAGGGCTAGCTGAGCTCTGTCAGCCTCCCATGGAGAGAAGCTTCAGTCCTGCGGGACTCTGATGGCACACTGGGGTGCCCCCCTCACTGGAAACCCAAGTTTCTACCGACAGAGTATAGCAGGATAGCTCGTGATAAACTTCATAAATATCCATGCATGTCTTTCAAATTTTGTGGAAACATTTTTGTCCTGCTTGGACTTAACATTTGTTGGTACTCTAGGTCTTAGCTATGTGTTTTGATAAATAATTTTTGGGTATAGGATCACATAATAAATGAGATATTATTCTACTATCTATATGCCAAATTAATGAAATTTTGCTTTTTATCTGTATTCCAGTATAATTTGTATTTTAGATCATGTGATTGAAAATCTACCTTTTTATATGTTCTTATATGTATCATTTTTTGAATGATTTTATTTACTTGAGAGAGAGCACCAGTAGGGGAGTGGTGGGCAGAGGGAAAAGCAAGCAGAGGGACAAGCAGACTCCCCATTGAGCAGGGAGCCCCACTTAGGGCTTGATCCCAGGACCCTGAGATCATGACCTGAGCTGAAATCAGACGTTTAACCAACTGAGCCACCCAGGTAGCACCTCAATGTATTCTTAAAGCTAGGCTATGACCCTACATGTTCCTAGGTGCTTGTAAAGTCTTAGGTCTACATTCTGTACTGCTTAGTGCTTTGTGGCCCGTCTGCCTCCTACCATAATCGCGGGAGCTGGAGATGGGCTTTTCCTTAGGAATTGCCCGTGGGGTTTGTCCTGGTCACTATCTCTTCTTCCACACAAGCCTGCCCCAAGAGGTTCAGCTCAATGTCAGCTTGTCCTGCAGAAGTTCAGGCAGGGGGTAAAAAAAAAAAGAGTCCCATGAGAACACTATCAAGGTGTTGATGAAAGGAGGAGGTGTGACTGCACTGACACCCACCCAGTCACGTCCACCATGATGAGGAGCTGGACACTAGACTGGCCCTGCCTCCCCTCATCAGAGTGATGGTCCCACCAGCTGCAAACTTAGATTGAACCGCCTGTTATACTAAGGACCGCACATGGCATTTACAATATCTTCTTAATAATTGCAGTTATCCCAATTTTACAAATAAAGACTAGTCTGGGATAACAGAGATAGAAAGCAGTAGAATGAGAATTAACAGTCAGGTTGGGCTTATTTCAAAGTTTATGTTCATCATCCTTTTTTCCTACCGTCTCTTGGCTGTCTGGCTGTCTTCTCTCTTTCCTTCTCTCTGTCTCTCTCTCTCACTCTCTCTCTCTCTCTCACACACACACACACACACACACAAACGCAGCACAAACATACACATAGATACAGCAGATTCTATCCAGGGCCTTGGTACAGTAAGTTTGGAAATACTAATGTGAGATTTCTGTATCAAAAAACTAGATTTTACGTTAGATTTAATACCTATCCTTAAATATATAGCAGAAGTTTGTTTCATTCTATCCATGGTACTATCTTTTTAAAGTAATGATTTATTAGAAAAAATAACAAGGCTCTCCATATAAATTTGGGAAATAATGATAGGAAAAAAGAAAGATCAGTATCACTATAATTCTATTACCTAGAAGGTTTTGCCAATTTATTAAATTTCACTTAGTCTATTGTCTTTTTGTCCTGTACAGAATTGGGTTCATTTAGGTCTATGGAGTTTTGATTACTATTTTGTTTCACTTTATATTATAGCAGGAACCTTTCCCATATCAGTAAATATTTCTTGAAGGCTATTTTTAAAGGTTATAAACTGCTTCTTTGTATGAATATACTATAACTTATTTTGTTATTCACCTACTGGTGCATATTTTAGCTGTCCATATTTTCTGCTAGTACATAAATACTTATGAGACCTATGCTGACTTACAAGTGTTTAATCACATTTCTGATTCTCTCTTAATGATCCATTCCAAGAAGTAAGCTGGTTGTGTCCAGGTGCATGGCCAATGTTAAGGCCCTTACTATGTCTTGTCAATGACAGTATTCATGCACATGGCATGCAAACCCATGTCTCATATAAGTTTCCAATAACTTGCACTGTTCACGGAGCCCCCAACATTCACCTTTGCTATGGTATCAAAATATGAGTATAGGGAATATGTAATATGGGCTATAAAAAGATAGGTATTAGAGAATTAGGTAGAACCATCATTTGATGAAGCAAAGACATAATAAATTTTTTTAAGCTCCTGAAAGCAAAGAAGTTTTCATGTGGTTTTAACCAATTCTCTTAATACCATACGTGCGAAAGTTTTTATCTTCCTAGAAAATAAAACTTAGAAAAAAGACTCCTGAAACATTATTTTCTGGTTTTGCAGCTAAGGAATTAATATGTAAAATCTTCCAGAAAGGATAAGAGCGATGCTTCCCATGCATAACATTTTTAATTAACTTCTTATTTTGGAACAAGAAAGCACACGATTATAGCTTGCATCCTTATGGCATTGTGACACAGAATTCATCTCACAACAGATTATAAGTAAAAAGGGATGATGAACATCAAGTAAGTAAATCTTTTCAGAATCTCTAGTGTTGTTGTTGTTGTTTTTCTTACCAAACAGAAAATCCACATGAGAGTTGGTAGTAATGCCAACAGCAGAGTGCAAGTGACAACTCCTTTAAAAAAAACAAAAAAAAGATTTTATGTATTTATCTGAGAGAAAGAGAGAGTGCGTGAGGGGGAAGGGAGGGGCAGAAGGAGAAGCAGTTTCTGGGACCCAGGGATCATGACCTGATCAGAAGGCAGACTTAACCACCTAAGCCACCCAGGCGCCCCGCAAGTGACAATTCTTGAAGTTTGCTTGACTCCCAGAATGTTTCAGTCACTTTGGTTACTTTCAATACACAGGGAGAGGCAAAGTTACTACACTGTATCTTAGAAACACCACCAAGCTGAGTTTCAGACACTGTGTTGGATGTCCTCCCTTCTAGAGGCCAGCCAGCTGATTTACACCCCATATGCTTTGATCAGTATCCTTGCTTTTGTTTTGTTAACTCTACCTTCGTGAAGTATGGACTTGGAGTCAGCTGCCCTCTTCGCCTGACTCAGGGGCTCAATTCAGATTGTAAGAGGAGGGTAATAGCACAACCCCTTCCTTTCCTGATCCCTCTTCAAAGACAACTACCCTTAGATTTTAAAATTTTTACTCCTTTTTGTTACAACTTTGTCTCCTTTATAATATATAGTTCACTTGTGAATGTTTTTGAACTGTTAGGTAATTAGAATTGGTCTTGCTCTGTTCCCTATTAAGTATTCTTCATAATTCTCATATTAACCCTTAGTGAGGTATGCGTGCTGTAAAAGCATCCTTCTGTCTTTCCTGTTTTCATTGGTGTGATTTAGGGCTTCCTTAAAAGCCTGGCTCATGCTCTGTTTCTTTCAGGAACTCCATCTTTACTCTCCGGTGTGAATGAAAATATCCTTGGTAGTGGGTGAGTTTGGGCCGGGTGGGTTGCAGGGAAACAGATATCAGATTCTACATTAGAAATGCAGGGCATATGTTGCAGTTGTTTTCAAAATATGTGTTTCAACATGTGTGTGAACATGTATATGTGTATGCATGTGTTCTATATATGTGCATATATATGGACTTCGGGTCAGCCCCTTTGCTGATTTGTGTATATTTATATATATTTAATATAGAGAGAAAATATATTATATATATATAATATGTATAATATATAGTTATATATAGTTATATTATTATATATAAATAATAATATAGTTATATATTATATAAATATATATTTATATATAATTGTGTATGTATATACACACATATACATATATGTAAACTGTATATGTATGCACACAAAGATACAGCTTTGTATAGTGCACATACATACACATATGTACAGATCGACTATATATATAATTGACTATATATATACACACACACAGACAGATGATATATATATGCCAATGTGTGTATATATATATATGTTGGTGTGTGCATAAATACTTGTATATATTTCATGACAAGTGAGAGGAAGAATAATAACGTTTAGAATATTTGCTCATGCAGGAATTCAAGAAACTGGGAATTTCTTGTGCCACATTTCAAAGGAAAGAGAAATATAGTTTTCCTAAAAACCCTTTTCTAGCGCATGTTGCCATTCCTTGAGATAGCTCACTGGACATGGTCTTGAACTGGGATATGGAACTGTTTAGTCTTTGGTCTTATTCCTAATTTCCCCCAGAATCCTGGGGGCATAATGGGAAAAAACACAACAAACAAACAAACAAACAAACAAAAAACCAGAGCAACAAAACCCTTGCTTCATTCTATGGGATGTTGGTTTGCTTGCTAATGGGATGGACTCTGTGTTGAGGGATGCGTGGCTCATCCCAGAGTTCTGTTAAAAAAATACAGGGAGGAGTCAAGATGGCGGAGAAGTAGCAGGCCGAGAATACTTCAGCTAGCCGGAGATCAGCTAGATAGCTTATCTAAAGATTGCAAACACCTGCAAATCCATCAGCAGATCAAAGAGAAGAAGAACAGCAATTCTGGAAACAGAAAAACAACCACTTTCTGAAAGGTAGGACCGGCGGAGAAGTGAATCCAAAGCGACGGGAAGATAGACCCTGGGGGGGAGGGGCCGGCTCCCGGCAAGCGGCGGAGCAACCGCGCACAAAATCAGGACTTTTAAAAGTCTGTTCCGCTGAGGGACATCGCTCCAGAGGCTACCCGGGGCAAAGCCCACACGGGGTCAGCGTGGCCTCAGGTCCCGCAGGGTCACAGAAGGATCGGGGGTGTCTGAGTGTCGCAGAGCTTGCGGGTATTGGAACGGGAAAGCCGGCTACAGAGACAGAGCCGACAGTAAGCTCGCAGCTCTGGGTGACCTTGAACCGGTCGCAGGCTCGGTGAGCTCGGAGCGCGGCCGGAGGTCAGGCAGACGGGAGTAACTGAGCGCGGTTCTCTGGGCGCGCACTGAGGAGTGCGGCCCTGGGCTCTCGGCTCCTCCGGGCCGGAGACCAGGAGGCCGCTATTTGTATTCCAGTCCTCCGGAACTCTACGGAAAGCGCTCAGGGAACAAAAGCTCCTGAAAGCCAACCCAAGCGGATTACTCACCCCGGCCCCGGGTAAAAGTGGTGCAATTCCGCCTGGGGCAAAGACACTTGAGAATCACTACAACAGGCCCCTCCCCCCAGAAGATCAACAAGAAATCCAGCCGAGACCAAGTTCACCTACCAAAGAGTGCGGTTTCAATACCAAGGAGAGCAGCAGAATTCTAGAGGAGGAGAAAGCAAAGCACGGACTCATGGCTTTTTCCCTGTGATTTTTTTTAGTCTTGCGGTTAATTTAATTTAATTTTTTTCTTTTTCTTTTTTTTTTGCCTTCGGGTAAAATTTTTTTTTAACTGTTACCTTTTTCTTTTTTAACGATTTTTTACTAGTTTATCTAATACATATATTTTTTTTCTTTTTTATATTTTTCTTAGGTGATTTCTTTTTTTAAAAAATTCTTTTTTTTTCTCTTTTTTCTTTTTTTTTCTCTTTTTTCTTTTTTTTTTATTGTTTCCTTTTTGAACCACTTTTTATCCCCTTTCTCCCCCCTCACGATTTTGGATCTCTTCTAATTTGGTTAAAGCATATTTTCCTGGGGTTGTTGCCACCCTTTTAGTATTTTACTTGCCCCTTCATATACTCTTATCTGGACAAAATGACAAGACGGAAAAATTCAACACAAAAAAAAGAACAAGAGGCAGTACCGAAGGCTAGGGACCTAATCAATACAGACATTGGTAATATGTCAGACCTAGAGTTCAGAATGACAATTCTCAAGGTTCTAGCCAGGCTCGAAAAAGGCATGGAAGATATTAGGGAAACCCTCTCGAGAGATATAAAAGCCCTTTCTGGAGAAATAAAAGAACTAAAATCTAACCAAGTTGAAATCAAAAAAGCTATTAATGAGGTGCAATCAAAAATGGAGGCTCTCACTGCTAGGATAAATGAGGCAGAAGAAATAATTAGTGATATAGAAGACCAAATGACAGAGAATAAAGAAGCTGAGCAAAAGAGGGACAAACAGCTACTGGACCACGAGGGGAGAATTCGAGAGATAAGTGAACCATAAGACGAAACAACATTAGAATAATTGGGATTCCAGAAGAAGAAGAAAGAGAGAGGGGAGCAGAAGGTATACTAGAGAGAATTATTGGGGAGAATTTCCCCAATATGGCAAAGGGAACAAGCATCAAAATTCAGGAGGTTCAGAGAACGCCCCTCAAAATCAATAAGAATAGGCCCACACCCCGTCACCTAATAGTAAAATTTACAAGTCTCAGTGACAAAGAGAAAATCCTGAAAGCAGCCCGGGAAAAGAAGTCTGTAACATACAATGGTAAAAATATTAGATTGGCAGCTGACTTATCCACAGAGACCTGGCAGGCCAGAAAGAGCTGGCATGATATTTTCAGAGCACTAAATGAGAAAAACATGCAGCCCAGAATACTATATCCAGCTAGGCTATCATTGAAAATAGAAGGAGAGATTAAAAGCTTCCAGGACAAACAACAACTGAAAGAATTTGCAAACACCAAACCAGCTCTACAGGAAATCTTGAAAGGGGTCCTCTAAACAAAGAGAGATCCTACAAGTGGTAGATCAGAAAGGAACAGAGACCATATACAGTAACAGCCACCTTACAGGCAATACAATGGCCCTAAATTCATATCTCTCAATAGTTACCCTGAATGTTAATGGGCTAAATGCCCCTGTCAAAAGACACAGGGTATCAGAATGGATAAAAAAACAAAACCCATCTATATGTTGCCTCCAAGAAACACATTTTAAGCCCGAAGACACCTCCAGATTTAAAGTGAGGGGGTGGAAAAGAATTTACCATGCTAATGGACATCAGAAGAAAGCAGGAGTGGCAATCCTTATATCAGATCAATTAGATTTTAAGCCAAAGACTATAATAAGAGATGAGGAAGGACACTATATCATACTCAAAGGGTCTGTCCAACAAGAAGATCTAACAATTTTAAATATCTATGCCCCCAACGTGGGAGCAGCCAACTATATAAACCAATTAATAACAAAATCAAAGAAACACATCAACAATAATACAATAATAGTAGGGGACTTTAACACTCCCCTCACTGAAATGGACAGATCATCCAAGCAAAAGATCAGCAAGGAAATAAAGGCCTTAAACGACACACTGGACCAGATGGACATCACAGATATATTCAGAACATTTCATCCCAAAGCAACAGAATACACATTCTTCTCTAGTGCACATGGAACATTCTCCAGAATAGATCACATCCTTGGTCCTAAATCAGGACTCAACCGGTATCAAAAGATTGGGATCATTCCCTGCATATTTTCAGACCACAATGCTCTAAAGCTAGAACTCAACCACAAAAGGAAGTTTGAAAAGAACCAAAATACATGGAGACTAAACAGCATCCTTCTAAAGAATGAATGGGTCAACCGGGAAATTAAAGAAGAATTGAAAAAAATCATGGAAACAAATGATAATGAAAATACAACGGTTCAAAATCTGTGGGACACAACAAAGGCAGTCCTGAGAGGAAAATATATAGCGGTACAAGCCTTTCTCAAGAAACAAGAAAGGTCTCAGGTACACAACCTAACCCTACACCTAAAGGAGCTGGAAAAAGAACAAGAAAGAAACCCTAAGCCTAGCAGGAGAAGAGAAATCATAAAGATCAGAGCAGAAATCAATGAAATAGAAACCAAAAAAACAATAGAACAAATCAACGAAAGTAGGAGCTGGTTCTTTGAAAGAATTAATAAAATTGATAAACCTCTGGCCCGACTTATCAAAAAGAAAAGAGAAAGGACCCAAATAAATAAAATCATGAATGAAAGAGGAGAGATCACAACTAACACCAAAGAAATACAAACAATTATCAGAACATACTATGAGCAACTCTACGGCAATAAATTTGACAATCTGGAAGAAATGGATGCATTCCTAGAAACATATAAACTACCACAACTGAACCAGGAAGAAATAGAAAGCCTGAACAGACCCATAACCAGTAAGGAGATTGAAACAGTCATTAAAAATCTCCAAACAAACAAAAGCCCAGGGCCAGATGGCTTCCCGAGGGAATTCTACCAAAAATTTAAAGAAGAACTAATTCCTATTCTCCTGAAACTGTTCCAAAAAATAGAAATGGAAGGAAAACTTCCAAACTCATTTTATGAGGCCAGCATCACCTTGATCCCAAAACCAGGCAAGGATCCCACCAAAAAAGAGAGCTATAGACCGATATCCTTGATGAACACAGATGCGAAAATACTCAACAAAATACTAGCCAATAGGATTCAACAGTACATTAAAAAGATTATTCACCACGACCAAGTGGGATTTATTCCAGGGCTGCAAGGTTGGTTCAACATCCGCAAATCAGTCAATGTGATACAACACATCAATAAAAGAAAGAACAAGAACCATATGATACTCTCAATAGATGCTGAAAAAGCATTTGACAAAGTACAGCATCCCTTCCTGATCAAAACTCTTCAAAGTGTAGGGATAGAGGGCACATACCTCAATATCATCAAAGCCATCTATGAAAAACCCACCGCAAATATCATTCTCAATGGAGAAAAACTGAAAGCTTTTCCACTAAGGTCAGGAACACGGCAGGGATGTCCATTATCACCACTGCTATTCAACATAGTACTAGAGGTCCTAGCCTCAGCAATCAGACAACAAAAGGAAATTAAAGGCATCCAAATTGGCAAAGAAGAAGTCAAATTATCACTCTTCGCAGATGATATGATACTATATGTGGAAAACCCAAAAGACTCCACTCCAAAACTGCTCGAACTTATACAGGAATTCAGTAAAGTGTCAGGATATAAAATCAATGCACAGAAATCAGTTGCATTTCTCTACACCAACAGCAAGACAGAAGAAAGGGAAATTAAGGAGTCAATCCCATTTACAATTGCACCCAAAACCATAAGATACCTAGGAATAAGCCTAACCAAAGAGACACAGAATCTATACTCAGAAAACTATAAAGTACTCATGAAAGAAATTGAGGAAGACACAAAGAAATGGAAAAATGTTCCATGCTCCTGGATTGGAAGAATAAATATTGTGAAAATGTCTATGTTACCTAAGGCAATCTACACATTTAATGCAATTCCTATCAAAGTACCATCCATCTTTTTCAAAGAAATGGAACATAATTCTAAAATTTATATGGAACCAGAAAAGACCTCGAATAGCCAAAGGGATATTGAAAAAGAAAGCCAACGTTGGTGGCATCACAATTCCGGACTTCAAGCTCTATTACAAAGCTGTCATCATCAAGACAGCATGGTACTGGCACAAAAACAGACACATAGATCAATGGAATAGAATAGAGAGCCCAGAAATAGACCCTCAACTCTATGGTCAACTCATCTTCGACAAAGCAGGAAAGAATGTCCAATGGAAAAAAGACAGCCTCTTCAATAAATGGTGCTGGGAAAATTGGAAAGCCACATGCAGAAAAATGAAATTGGACCATTTCCTTACACCACACACAAAAATAGACTCAAAATGGATGAAGGACCTCAATGTGCGAAAGGAATCCATCAAAATCCTTGAGGAGAACACAGGCAGCAACCTCTTCGACCTCTGCCGCAGCAACATCTTCCTAGGAACAACGCAAAAGGCAAGGGAAGCAAGGGAAAAAATGAACTATTGGGATTTCATCAAGATCAAAAGCTTTTGCACAGCAAAGGAAACAGTTAACAAAATCAAAAGACAACTGACAGAATGGGAGAAGATATTTGCAAAGAACATATCAGATAAAGGACTAGTGTCCAGAATCTATAAAGAACTTAGCAAACTCAACACCCAAAGAACAAATAATCCAATCAAGAAATGGGCAGAGGACATGAACAGACATTTCTGCAAAGAAGACATCCAGATGGCCAACAGACACATGAAAAAGTGCTCCATATCACTCGGCATCAGGGAAATACAAATCAAAACCACAATGAGATATCACCTCACACCAGTCAGAATGGCTAAAATCAACAAGTCAGGAAATGACAGATGCTGGCGAGGATGTGGAGAAAGGGGAACCCTCCTACATTGTTGGTGGGAATGCAAGCTGGTGCAGCCACTCTGGAAAACAGCATGGAGGTTCCTCAGAATGTTGAAAATAGAACTGCCCTATGACCCAGCAATTGCACTATTGGGTATTTACCTAAAGATACAAATGTAGTGATCCAAAGGGGCACATGCACCCGAATGTTTATAGCAGCAATGTCCACAATAGCCAAACTATGGAAAGAACCTAGATGTCCATCAACAGATGAATGGATCAAGAAGATGTGGTATATATACACAATGGTATACTATGCAGCCATCAAAAGAAATGAAATCTTGCCATTTGTGACAACATGGATGGAACTAGAGCGAATCATGCTTAGCGAAATAAGTCAAGCAGAGAAAGACAACTATCATATGATCTCCCTGATATGAGGAAGTGGTGATGCAACATGGAGGCTTAAGTGGGTAGGAGAAGAATAAATGAAACAAGATGGGATTGGGAGGGAGACAAACCATAAGTGACTCTTAATCTCACAAAACAAACTGAGGGTTGCTGGGGGGAGGGGGTTTGGGAGAAGAGGAAGGGATTATGGACATTGGGGAGGGTATGTGCTTTGGTGAGTGCTGTGAAGTGTGTAAACCTGGTGATTCACAGACCTGTACCCCTGGGGATAAAAATATATGTTTATAAAAAATAAAAATTAAAAAAAAAAAAAAAGAAAAGAAATGGGCAGAGGACATGAACAGACATTTCTGCAAAGAAGACATCAAGATGGCCAACAGACACATGAAAAAGTTCTCCATATCACTCGGCATCAGGGAAATACAAATCCAAACCACAATGAGATATCACCTCACACCAGTCAGAATGGCTAAAATCAACAAGTCAGGAAATGACAGATGCTGGCGAGGATGCGGAGAAAGGGCAACCCTCCTACACTGTTGGTGGGAATGCAAGCTGTTGCAACCTCTCTGGAAAACAGCATGGAGGTTCCTCAAAATGTTGTAAATGGAACTGCCCTATGACCCAGCAATTGCACTATTGGGTATTTACCCTAAAGATACAAACGTAGTGATCCAAAGGGGCACGTGTACTCGAATGTTTATAGCAGCAATGTCCACAATAGCCAAACTATGGAAAGAACCTAGATGTCCATCAACAGATGAATGGATCAAGAAGATGTGGTATATATACACAATGGAATACTATGCAGCCATCAAAAGAAATGAAATCTTGCCATTTGCGACAACATGGATGGAACTAGAGCGTATCATGCTTAGCGAAATAAGTCAAGCGGAGAAAGACAACTATCATATGATCTCCCTGATATGAGGAAGTGGTGATGCAACATGGGGGCTTAAGTGGGTACGAGAAGAATAAATGAAAGAAGATGGGATTGGGAGGGAGACAAACCATAAGTGACTCTTAATCTCACAAAACAAACTGAGGGTTGCTGGGGGGAGGGGGTTTGGGAGAAGGGGGTGGTATTATGGACATTGGGGAGGGTATGTGTTTTGGTGAGTGCTGTGAAGTGTGTAAACCTGGTGATTCACAGACCTGTACCCCTGGGGATAAAAATATATGTTTATAAAAAATAAAAAATTATATTAAAAAAAAAATACACAAGGCTCCAAGTACAGCTGTAGTCTTTGGTCAGCCAGGCAAGCTGGGTTTTCTAGATTTGAGAGTTTATGGTTGAGACATATTGCTTTGTATGCACTAATGTTATTTTTATTTTGAGAAAAGTACATGAATGTATGGATTGTAATCATCTTATGAATTCAGCTTTGGTTGATAAATCCATTCCATTCAGAATATGCAAAGCCGGTATGTATTAGAAGGAAACATTTTGAGTGCTGCTTGATAACTTGTTCTACACTTGCCTAACCCCCACAAACAATCTGTTTAAGATTTATAACATAGACAGAAAACTCCAAGCAAACAAATAAAAAAAAAAAAGCTTCCAAAATTTGACTAGCAACGTGAGTTATTACAGAATTGAGGGCTACGATTTAAAATGTACATCATTCTTGCATAATGATGTATAACATCATTATGGGTAGGCACTATAAAGGGCATCTTACAAAGGGTTAAAGAAATTAGAAATAAAATTCAGAAGTATTTGGTATATCATTTTCCATTGAATGGATCTGAATTTTGACAAGGGTCAAAAATAACCAGGTGACTTTCAGACAGGTTTGCATTGTCTTTGTTAAGGGAGGAAGCCTGGTGGCTTCCCCATTCCAAATGGACTCAGAGTGAGCCCTTAGAGGACATCATGTATCAGATATTAGATTACAGGGCTCTTCTCAGGGCACCCTGTTGCAGGGGGCATGCATGTTACTGACACTCAGATCTAGAACTGAGGAGGGGGGGGGTTAAATTATTTATGTTCCATAACATCCAGGTGTCCATGAGAAGCACAAGCGAGTCCCAAGTTCAGTCCTACTGGGCTGTGTGGGCAAGCAGCCACCGCACCAAAGAATGTCACTCGATGGGGTTCATTGAAACAAACTCAAGCAGAAACTTAGTCACCCCAGATGCTGGGTTCTCTCCTTTCTCTTCTAGGCTTTTGTTCCAAACTGCTCAGCCAAAACACAGCATTATTCTTTCATGCATGACATCTTGAAAGCTCTGCATTGATTCAGGAGTTTACTGACAACAAGTATAAATGATTAGAAAAATACCCTGCAATGGTACTTTCCCCCTGTAAATTCCATATGCTACTTTTCAAATACTCTAGAGGCTACAATGTGTTTTGAACCATTTCTCTCTCTCTTTCTTACTCTCTTTTTCTTTGAAGTTGACAAAGCCAGGCTGTTTTTGTGAGCTCACTGGCTAATCACATGTTTCTTTTGACTTAATTGCTTCCCAACCAAAAATCACAGAACTTTGTAATTTATAACAGAAAAACTCACAAGAACAAAATTATGTTCAGATCAAGCTACATAAGGAAGCTTATTATCAGTAAAGAAGAGATAGCTTATCACCAAAGAAGCAAAAGCAAAAACAAAGCCAAAAAAAGAAAAAAGAAAGAAAGAAAGAAAAGAAACCCACAAAAGCCAAATCCCCAGAAGTAGTTCCCAAACTAGGATATAAATTCTAACTGAACTATATTGACAGCCAACTTGGCCAACTTAAAAACAAATCATATTTTGTTTCTTTGGGTAGTGATATGTAGGATTCTTTGGGTAGTGATATGTAGGATTACAAATATTCCTTACATCATCAATACCAGGAGAAGCCCACCCATTCCCCTGGGCAGGTACAAAAGTGGCACTGTCTGACATGATCTCTGATATAGGCAGTGATCCAGAGCTATGCAAAATGACAGGAAATGATGAGCCAGCTCCTGGAGTTCCTGGAGGACGGACATGGTCTTGGTTCTTGGGAGAGACTAATGACTCCAACTGCTATTCTCCACATTGTGCTTATCACCCAGCAACCATTCTAGAGACCCTCATTAGCGCACAGCCCCACATTGTCAGAGTGCTAGTTAAACAGCAACTTGATAGACACACCATCAGCACTGTTCTAAAAAGAAACATCTAGAAGCCATCCCCAATCTTCGTACTGGGGACCAGCCTTGCAGCAGCCCCACACCATCCACGAGCCTTGGGTAAATGTAGAGGTTAAGGATGCAAATATGTGTCTGGAGGGTTTCCTTCTGCACCCTTGGGCCAAGTATGTCAGAGGAGCTGGCTGCCAGTGTGCTCCTTTAGCCTAAATTTCTCAGAGGAAAGAGTCCTTTGAGAATGAGTGAGGACCCCTGACACATTAAAGTAGCCTGAGGAACGAGAACACTAAGCAGCATTTGCACTGTCACTGGCCGAGATCTGCTGAATCTGCTGGGGTTTTTCTTCCCTCGTTCTCTCGGAGCCAAGGAAACATTTCAGAACAGACAGAAGAACTATACTTGCCAGTATTCCACTCAGATTTAAAGCAAGAACTTCCAATTTTTAAAAGCTAGCCTCCAATGAGGGACTGCAGTCACTGTGTTTCGTACCTGCAGGCATGTTCTGTACAATCAGCAAGGAAACTGAGGGAATGGTATGTGTCGGAGAGCAAAGGTGTTTGTGGGTCTGGAAAGCTGCTATACTGTCCTCAGGGTAGTGCTGACCACGCTTCAGTCTGAGCAGGTCATTCAATTTTGTTCTGGAAAAAGCAAAACAGGTCAGGGGTTCTCTTCACTGCAACAAGTCAGAAAATAGACAATACATTTAATTCATCAATATTCAAAGTGTAATTGCCTAAAAGCAGCATCTGGCAGCTTCCATCTCCTTTCCTGGGGTTAACCAATGACAAGCTGCTAAGCCAAGGGGCTTAGGGTTCTGGATGGGGAGACAGAGGGGCTGCTCACACAAACACACGGGCTTGCTGGGGGAAGCTGCTGAGAGGGCAGCGTCTTACTCTCAGTGGCTGTGCAGGTGGTTCACTCCGCTTCTCCTGGGCTCTGCATGCCCCCCACCTCATGAGCCACAGACTCAGACCCCAGTAACACCCACACCTCCCAGAGCCACAGATGTAGCTTGAGCACAAGCCATGAAGTGGCATAGTTCAAAAGAACAAGAAACACTGTGCTTCACCTAAATCAATACTTTGTTGCACTAATCCTGGCATATTTCTGCTAAGACTGTATGTTTAGAAAGCACTCTTCAGACAAACCTGTACCCTTTTAAGAAACCAACCAACCAAGGGAGCCAATGAACAAAAAACCCCAATACTGTGTCCTGTTTTTCTTTTTTCTAAAAGAAAAGGATAAACAACAGCATGGTCTCTGGGGAATGAAGTCACTGATGTGTTCATAAGGAAATTGTTTTTGTTTCTACTGGGTTTTTATGAGAGGCACTCTCTTTATTATGACCCCAGAGCTGACAGTTTAATGAGAAGCATTTTTAAAGGTTTTCTTTTTTTTTTTTTTTTTTTTTTTTGAGAGAGAGAGCGCGAACATGAGAGGGGGAAGATCAGAGGGAGAAGCAGCCCCTCTGCTGAGCAGGGAGCCCGATGTGGGACTCTATCCCGGGACTCCAGGACCATGACCTGAGCTGAAGGCAGTCGCTCAACCAACTGAGCCACCCAGGCACCCAATGAGAAGAATTTTTAACTGGAATAGCATTTTAAGAGGAATAGCCATTGGGCCAAGAAGCTTGGCTTAATAATGCCATGCACATGTTGGTTTATTTACAATACAAAGAAATACATAGACATATTTGTTATTTAAGGAGGCCATGATTTAATAAACATGTGTGCCCTTTGAAAACATGACTAAATGGAGTACCCACTTAAAAAATTCTTATGAGTAATTAGACGATAATCATTTGACTAAAGCATAATAAGAATTTAAAATGCCTTCATAGATACATAGACTGCAGACTGAAGTCTCAAGAAACAGTCACATCTGAGATTTGTTTCAAATGAAATAAGAGTATTAGAAAATGTCACAGTATCTTATTATTTGACAGATATTCAGGGATTTTAACACTATTAAATCTACTAGAAAGAACCTTTATTTATTAAAAGATCCCTCATCTGACAGCCTTCAAAAATCCTAATAATAAATGTGATTGAAATGTTTAGCCTATATCTAAAACAAACGTGTAGCTGTTTGAGGCTATGTATCTTTAATAGCTAGCTAGGAAGCAACCGTATGTAGAGCACAGAGACACAAACACACTTGTCACAGCATGTACCTGGGGGATGTGTGACTCTAGAAGTTTCCCCCAAGAAGCCAGGCATGTCACCGTGACACCATACCTCTTGAAATTATAAGCAAAGGTTTATGTGCATGAACATTCTTCAGAGAAGAAAGTTCATAGCTTTACCTGGACTGTCAAAAACGTTCAAGCCCCCTCCCAAACATTAACACAAAAGTGAGATTTGATTTTGGGGGATGTGAGCTCATAAGACAGAGATTGTTTTATTCATTGCTGTACCTCTTATGCCTGGCAAAAATCGGGTCTATGATAGTTTTATGTGGTGACTCGGCTGGGCCTTAGTGCCCAGATATTTAGTTAAATTTTATTCTGGATGTTTCTGTGAGGGTGGTTCTGGATGAGATACCCATTTGAATGGGTGGACTTTGAGTAAAACAGATTGTCTCCCACAGTGTGGTGGGCCTTGTTTAAGCACTTGCAGGCCTGAACAGAACCAAAGATGGATCTCTGCCAGCAAGAAAGAATGCAGACAGCATCCTGACTTGACCTATACCACAGGCTCTTCCCTAGGTCTCAGTGTGCCAGGGCATCCCATGGTTTTCAGACTTGCCAGCCTCCATAATGGCATAAGCCAATTCGTTAACATAATTATCTCTCTATATACAGAAACATCCTACTTGCTCCATTTCTCTGGAGAACCCTGGCTACTAAAAGGTATCATGAAATGTTTGCTAAGTGAAGGCGGGAGTGAAGGAGGGAAACATGTCTCCCTGTCTTACATCATGGTGTCCTTCCTGAACTATCATAGTGGGGCACCATGCACAGGGCTAGTCAGCTGCCAGTGCCCAGAACATTTTTATTTTTTTTTAAATTTTTTAAAAGATTTTATTTATTTATTTGACAGAGAACACAAATAGACAGAGAGGCAGGCAGAGAGAAAGGAGGAAGCAGGACTCTGGGATCATGACCTGAGCTGAAGGCAGAGGCTTTAACCCACTGAGCCACCCAGGTGCCCCGCCCAGAACATTTTAAAAAACTTAAGTTTTGCCTTTTATTTTTTTCATGCTCTATTTCAAAGAGCAGTTTTAAATTTTGATAAAGTCCGATACATTAACTTTTTCTTTTATGGTTTAGAGAAATCTTTGTCTACTCCAAAGTCACAAAGACATCCTTCTGTAATATTTTCTCCAGAAATGTCATAGTTTTAGCTTTTATACTTAGGCTTATCATGCATTTTGAGATGATTTTGTGTTTACTGTAAGATAAGGATTGAGGTTCCATTTTTTTTTTTAATATAGCTATCCAAAGGACACAAACTTAGTGATTTGAAGGGCACATGCACACCAATGTTCATAGCAGCAATGTCTACAACTGACAAATATGGAAAGATGCCAGATGTCCATTGATAGATGAATGGATAAAGAAGAAGTGGTATAGCTATACAATGGAATATTACTCAGCTATCAAAAAATGAAATCTTGCCATTTGCAATGACATGGATGGAACTAGAGGGTATTATGCTGAGCAAAATAAGTCAGTCAGAGAAAGACAAATACCATGTGATTTCATCACATGTGGAATTTAACAAACAAAACAAATAAACATAGGGGAAGGCAAGGAGAAATAAAATAAGATAAAAATGGAGAGGGAGGCAAACCCTAAGAGATGCTGCAGTCCAGGAAACAAACTGAGGGTTGCTGGAGGGGAGATTGATGGGGAGAAGGGAAATTGGGTGATGGGCACTAAAGAGGGCACTTGATGTAATGGGTACTGGGTGTTATATGCAACTGATGAATGACTAAATTCTACCTCTGAAACTAATTAAAAATTATAGATTAAAAAAAAAACTTACATTCTAGGAGTTTCCTGGTTTTCAAGATATTATCCCACCTCTTCTAATGTGATCTTCCCTTCTTTTCCTCGGGTGATTTTTGGAAATATACTTGGTTTTAAGTAATACATTTTAAGTAATTCCTCTCTATTAAAAGTGCTAATGACTCCACCTGCAGAGAAGAGAGACATGGGGGACATTTCCAAGACTACCCCAAGGCTCTGAGGACAATTCCAATAGATGGAAAGGCTTTTCTTAAGGAGGGATGATAAAACTGTTCTGAAGCAGAGATATCTGTTTAGAAAATATATTTTTACTTCCAAAGCCAAAATAGTTAAAGGGCCAGTTATGAAATCACCTCTGTCCCTCATCTATTATTACTATGACCACTGCCATTGTTGTTATGATTATTGCCAGACCAGTGTTTACCCTTTCCATAGGCTGCCTATATTAGCTCTATGAGTGAGCAGTAAGCATTTCTCTTTGAACGCATGAAGAAAACAGACTGGACTAAGAGGGAATTCATTGTGATGACAACTAACATTCATTCAATGCTCCTAATAATATGGGGGCTTCTGTACTCTTTGTGTGTTACAACCCAGGGGCTGGTGCCTTTTTTTTTTTTTTAAGGTTTTATTTATTCATCATGAGCTTGAGTGGAGGGAGGGGCAGAAGGAGAGGGAGAGGGGCCAATAGGGGCTCCACTGAGCAGGGAGCCTGAGGTGGGGCTTGATCCGAAGACCCTGAGATCATGACCTGAGCAGAAGACAGGTACCCCAAGCTGGAGAGTTTTTTTTTTTTCCCCTAAATCTCAAATAGTAAATACTTTTGGCCTGTAGCCGCATACAGGCTCTGATGCTGCTGCTGCTTCCCCTATGCTCTCCCTCCCCTCCACTCTTCCTTCTCCCTCTTCCCCTCCCATTTCTGCCCCTCCCCCCCTCATCCTCCTCTTCCTCTGCCCTTCCTCCTTCTTCCCTTCCTCCTTCTCTTCCTCCTCCTCTTCTTCTTCTTGTCAGCAGACCATAAAAACTATAAAAACCAGGAGTGCCTGGATGGCTCTGTTGGT
The DNA here is from genome assembly GCF_964662115.1 of Mustela nivalis. Lineage (NCBI taxonomy): Eukaryota > Metazoa > Chordata > Mammalia > Carnivora > Mustelidae > Mustela > Mustela nivalis. The sequence continues at coordinate 86,089,746 of NC_139027.1, forward strand.
TAAGTGTCTGCCTTTGGCTCAAGTCATGATCCAGGGGGCCTGAGATTGAGCCCTGCATCAGGCTCTCTGCTCAGCGGGGAGTCTGCTTCTCCCTCACCCTCTGCTACTCTCCTTGCTTGTACTCTCTCTGTCAGATAAGTAAAATCTTAAAAAACAAACACACACACAAAAACGATCAAAACCATTCTTAGCTCACAGAGGCATAAAACTTGCAATGGGCCAGATGTAGACTGTGGCTGGCAAATTCCTAGCTGATCACTAGATCCTCATAGCAACCCCTAATGGATCAGGTCCTATCGCGTTACCCATTTTACAATAAATTAAGACTTAGAGGTGTGAAATAGTGTTACATATTGCCCGAAATTACACAATGTATACAGGCTGCTCAGGAATTTGAAGGAGTTGTTCTCAAAGCATGCTTCCTGCATGGGCCAGCATTACATGGGAACATTTCAGAAAAGCAGATCACCGGGCTCTGCTCTACAAGGTCAAAAATTCCAAAAGCGGGACCAGCAACGTACATTTTAACAAATCATTTAGGTGAAATTGGCACCTTGCTCGGCAGCTACAGCATCACTTGGGCAGAGTGTTAGAAATACATTGTAGGCCCTACACATGACCATGGGGACCAGACAGAGGCTCTGGTGGCCCAGGTGATTCAGAGGTACACTCAGGGTGGGAAACCAGTGCTCTATTCAAGAGGCTGAGCACCTACTGGCTACTTCTCTAGCCTATTCTTGCATCTTCTGAGTAACCATATACCGTTCCCAGAAAGAAACGTAATTATGTCCCACACTTTACATCACTGACTCAGTCTCGAGTTTCACATTTTACTAAATTTCAATCAGTTACAAAACCTTATTTTTTTCCTGTTGGATGTGTGGGATGTCATGCTTGAAAGTAAGGTTAGTGACATTGGAACTTTAAAGAAATGGATCCTTTATGTGTCCCTCCCACTAAATGAACAAAAAATAATCACTTTAGATTTATAAACTCTTCTCTGCTCACTGAAAATGTTTTATTACCTCATTACCTATGGATATATGGGTGTGTGCCTGTGTGTTATTTATCTCAGCTTATTCTAAGTCAGATTCTTTGTTCAACTAATGGTCTTTGATCTAATTCCACCATTAGATGAAACAATTTTCAAGGAATAAGGTCTAGAAATAGTTTCTCTTGTACATTTTCCTTGAAACACAAGGTCAAGAATGATATCCCGGATGTTTCTCATTCTTTGCAATTCTATAAGCCAGCTTCATAATCTGGCTATATGAGCTCTGTCTTTAAGGCCATCTCAGTGATGAATTTTGGGGAAAATCCAAATGAGAAAAGAAAATTTAAAGCCATGGGCAATAAATAAATAAATAAATACAGGTTAAATGCCCTAAGAGATAAAAGAAATGGCTGTCACACATGGATAAACTGCATCATGGACTTTGAGAAGATTTAAACCCAGTCATGGACTTCGAGAAGATTTAGGTCATGTTTCACTTGCTTTCATTTTACAAGTTGAGCACTAGACTAACTCATCTCCCGTTGCTATCTAGTGGCCTTAATCACTTTTAAAGAAGACCTATTTCTGAGTCACTTTATAGGAATTCAGTAAACCTTAGAATGTGAGGCAAAGAGAGTGAAACCATAATTTCTTATACATATCAAAGTATTTCTTCAAGAAGCTTCTAGGAAGAAACAGATGGTTCAAAATCGCTTCTAAGACCTTCTTCCTTAAACCACCGCTAATTTTCTGAGATTTTCCAGGGAATCAAAGTGATCTCATTACTTTACCCCCTAAGGAAGCAATCCATCTCGATTTTTCTTATTTCTGACATAATTAAATAAGTAAGTCATTGAGTAAGTCAATGACTATACAAATTGGGTATGTTATGGACATTCTGCCCGTTACACAGGCTGATGGTTTATATGCACCCCTTTCTGTCCTCTGCCATCGGTACTTCCAACACTAGCACCAAGTCACCTTGGTTTCCACTTGAGTTATGGGTAGCCAGCTGTCAGATCTGCCCCCACCTCTTCCTTCCCATTTCTTCTCCACACTCGAGCGATTGCCTGATGTCCTCCACATTCTTAATCTCATTCTATACCTAAAACCCATCTCCCAGATTTTCTTTCTAAACACAGATTCTGGCTACTACTCTTCTATTGAAGGCCCTTACTATTCCTAGATTGTTAATTTGCACCAGGTCTAGACTGTTTCACTCATTTCAACTTACTTGCACAACATGAGTCTTACATTTTCTTTCTTCTTGAACAAGTGAAGATCATACTCGTTTTCTTGCTTGTTCTTAAACTTTCATGTCAAGGGACACTCCCCCCTTCTCCTTTTTTTCAGATTTTCTGATCTCTCAAGACTTATGTCAGGTCATATGTTCTTGGCTAAATTCTTGCCCTACAAACTTGGTCAACATTCATTTCTTCCTCTTAACATAACCAACACCAACTGCTTGAAATACCATTTAAAAATTGCTTATCTGCAATGTAAAACCCTGTTGCACATTGCATGTGATTTTATGACATGAGCTTGACTTTATCACTGACTTGCTTGTTATTTTGTGGACCTCTCAACCTTGAGTAATGTGACTTGCATATGGGAGAAGTCCTCAATACCCAGACACTTAAGAAATTAACTCATTCAATAAACATTTTCCTGTAACATGAGCCAGTTTTATTGGAAGTGAACCAAAACCAGTGCTCTAGTTGAAGAGATTCATTCCTGATGTGACTATTTTTAAGTATCTAAATTTATCCTATCATGTAGGTAACGAAAATATATTGGTAAAGAAGGAGTTTAAAAATATACCCAGTTTTTCTTCTTATATTTTATGTAAACTTCTAATTTTAGAACAGTTTCAGATTTAGAGAAAAAACTATGAAGATATTACAGAGTTTCTATAAACCCATACCCACTTTCCCCTCTGAAACATTTCACATCAGTGCCGTACACGTGTCACAATTAATGAAGCAATATTGATACATATTATTAACTAAAATGCATGCGTTATTCAGATTTCCTCAGTATTTACCTAATATCTTTTTTAAAAGGTTTATTATTAGAACACTACATTTAGTATAGTGTCTCTTAGACTTTTTTAGATTGTTACAGTTTCTCAGACTTTCCTTATTTTTGATGACCTTGATGGTGTTGAAAAGTACTGATCATGTGTTTAGTAAAATGTCCCTTGGTTAGGATTTGTCTGGGTTTTCCTCATCATTAGTATGTGATTATGGGTTTTTTTCTGGGGGAAAACTGCAAGGGTAAGGTTCCATTTTTTCACATCATGGTAAAGGTACATGTTATCCATGGGAGTTATCATTTGTGTGAATTTTCATTACTTGCTTCAGGCGGTTTCTTTACTGTAAAGTTTTAAATTTTTCTTTACTTTTTTATATTTCACTCCTTGGGAGGAAATAACTAGTGCGGCCTACAACTGAGAGTATGAGTTATGCTACAAATTTTTGAGGTGAGAGTCCTTACATAAATAATTTGGAATTCTTCTACATAGAAGATCTATTTTTCCCCCATCTATGTATTTATTCAATGCATGCAATCACTTGTTTATATCAGTAGAGCTCATGAATATTTATTTCATACTTTGAATTATACTGCAATACTACTTTATCTTGTGGCTCAAATTATTCCAGATCTGGACATTGGAAAATCTTTAGCTTGGCTTTTATGTCTCTTTGGTACACACCCATCACTCTATGTGTGTTTGCACATGTATGTGTTAAACACTTCCTTACCTTCTGACACTACAAGATGGTTGAGACTTGTATATTTCCTTCTCAATCTTAGACTCAGCCATTTCTCTAAGAAAGCTTGGTTATTTCTATTGGATAATGGTTATTAGAAATCAAAGTCTTGGTACCACATTTAATCCTTCCTTATTTTTGGCTCCCTTCTGTGGGGATCAGGAGAAGTGTCAGCATAAGAAAGCATACATAATTATGATACATACGGTGTTAGGGTAAATGAAAACATATGTCCATAAAAAGAATTGTATGTGCATGTTTGTAGTGGTTTTATTCATTTCTGAAAAAAACAAACAACCTGGCAACAGACCAAATGTCCTTTCTAGAAAGGATCCACCACTAAAAATATTTGTGATTCATGGGAAGAGGGCAAAATAGCAAAATTAGCAAGAGTTTGGAAGAAGTTGATTCCAATCCTCACAGATGACTCTGAAGGTTCAAGACTTCAGTGGAGGAAGTATCTGCAGACGTGGTAGAAATAACAAGAGAACTAGAATTAGAAGTGGAGCCTGAAGATGGGACTGAGTTGCTGCAAGCTCATGATCAAACTTGAACAGATGCAGAGCTGCTTCTTAAGGAGGAGCAAAGAAAGTGGTTTCTTGAGATGGAATCCACTCCCAGGAAAGATGCCGGGAAGATTGCTGAAATGACAACAAAGGATTTAGAACATTGCACAGACTTAGTGGATAAAGCACCACAGGGTCCGAGAGGACTGACTCCAATCAAAAAGAAGTTCTACTGTAGTTAAAATGCTAACAAACAGCATCACATGCTACAGAAAAATTTTTCATGAAAGGATGGATCAGTTGATGCAGCACATTCATTGTTGTCTTATTTTAACAAATTATCACAGCCACCCCAACCTTCAGAAGGCACCACTCTGAAGATTCAGCACCATCATCATGGAGGCAAGACTGTCCTCCAGCAAAGGGATTATAACCTGCTCAAAATTCAGATGGTGGTGAGCATTTTTTAGCAATAAAGTATTTTTAAATTAAGGAATATATACATATTCCATATATACACATACGCAAGTATATACACATACATCTTAGGGTCATGTTTTACACATTTAAGAGACTACAGTATAGTGTAAATATAACTTTATGTGCTGCAAAACCAAATAATTCACTTGTTTGTGATACTTGGTTTTATTGTGATGGTCTGAAATGGAACCCACATTGTCTCTAAGTTTGCCTGTATATCACATACTTATAATTATTTATAATAATATAATATAAGCATATAAAAATAATATATTATATATAATTCATAGTAAATTATATTATTATAACAACATAATAATACATATATTTAAATAAAATACAAAATTTTATATAATAAAAGCATGACATATTTATTATCTACATAATACAAATAAAATTAAATATATATACCTATGTCCTGAATTTGACTCTCTAATATTTTGTTGAAGATTTTTGAATTTATTTTCATGAGGGAACTTGTCTATAAGTGCCTTTCCTCATGAGGTCCTTATCAGCTTTTGTATCAGGTTATCTAACTTCATAAAACAAACTAAGTGCTTTTACTCGTTGGTCACTCTTTCTAGGATTTATCAATTTTGTTAATCATTTCAAAGAAATAATTTGGGGCTATGTTTATATTGCTGTTATTTGTCTCTTTTAAAAATTTCATTGATTTCTGTTGCTACTCATATTATTCCCTGCCATCTACTTATGTTTAATTTACACTTTCTTTTTCTAGCTTTCAGAAGCGGGGTCTTAGATTGTTGGGTCTAAACATCTCTTTTGTTTGTTTTATGTTGTTCTCTGTTTTTGGAGGAGCCAGATTAGACTTGAGTAGTACTAAAGAGGAAGTCTTGCCCCTGTGGGAGGGATGCACTATGCAAATTAACATTTTGTTCATTTTCTCTCTCAAGGGCTAGGGTGTTTCAGGAGTAATGTAAAGATACAGTTGGAAGAGTATGTATAGAATCAGTGACCACCACCTCGTTATCACCCAATAGTAGCCACTGTTCCCATTACTATTTATCTTTAAGAACATCAAAAGTTATTGTTAGTGTGCATTGATTTAAGTTGCGAGATACAATTTTTTTTTAATATTTATTTATTTATTTATTTATTTGACAGAGATCACAAGTAGCCAGAGAGTCAGGCAGAGAGAGAAATGGGAAGTAGGCTTCCTGGCGAGCAGAGAGCCCAATGTGTGGCTCTATCCCAGGACCTTGGGATCATGACCTGAGCTGAAGGCAGAGGCTTTAACCCACTGGAGTCACCCAGGTGCCCTGAGAGGCTGATTTTTTTTTTTTTTAATCTTTTATTTATTTATTTATTTGACAGAAATCACAAGTAGGCGGAGAGGCAGGCAGAGAGAGAGAGAGGAGGAAGCAGGCTCCTCGCTGAGCAAAGAGCCCGATGCGGGGCTCGAACCCAGGACCCTGGGATCATGACCTGAGCTGAAGGCAGAGGCTTTAACCCACTGAGCCACCCAGGTGCCCCTCCACATACAATTTTATAGTATAATTATAACTCACTTCAATAAAGTCTTTTAAAATAGAATGTTTGCTTTTAAATTTGTAATAGAAGAAATGAAGCTCTGGTTCCGGAAGGTGCTACCAGATGGTCCTGGACTCATCTCTTCCCATGGACCCAGTGGGTCTACAGCTACATATGGAAGACTTTCCTCTGGAAAAAAATCTAAAAGCTGGTTGAGTAATGACACACACTAGGAAAATGAGAAGAAAACCACATTAAAAGGGTAGGAGAGGGAGGCACACAGTCTCACCATAAAATCCCCACATTGACCCACAACTGGGAGGGAGCTCGAAACATGGAGCTTCTTCCTACCGAGGGAAGGATTTGAACCCCACACAAGCCACCCCAGCTTCTAAAACCTGCACCCGAGAAACGTAATCCCAAAACATCCTTGAAAACCAATGAAGACTGCTTTCACGAGACCCACAAGACTATGTAGCAATCCAAGAAAGGGCTCTACAATAGCTCCCGCACTCAGGCTCATCCACCACCCCAGCGCCCAGCTTAGAGGCAGCCATTTACATTCTATATTCTGGGAAAGAGTTTCATTTGTTTGCATTAAAATTGGCCTGAGAGGCAACTACATTAACAGACATACTTAAAACCTGCTGGTACAGTTTCTGAGGCAGAGACCGGCAGAGGCCCTCTTCCCGCTCCCCTACTATTGCCCTTCTGACCACCAGTATCTTATGAAAGAAAGCTTTCCCGTTGGGATGCCTGGGTGGCTCAGTCGGCTCAGGTCATGGGATCCCAGCATCCCGGGATCGAGCCCCACGTTAGGCTCCCTGCTCAGCAAGGAGCCTACTTCTCCCTTTGCCTGCTGCTCCCCCAGCTTGTGCGCTTTCTCTTTGACAAATAAATAAATAAAATGTTAAAAAAAAAAAAAAAAAAAAAGCTTTTCCACGTACCTGGTACCCTGATTTTGCAGCTACTACCCAGGGGGCAACCCTTGATTGCCTGGCACTGATAGCAGGGGAATTTCTGTTCCAGGGTCTCATGAGACTATAACATTGGGAAGTTCTTAGCAGGCTACCCCCAACACAGTGCTGTCAGAAACAGAGAGAAACACATCCCTGGTCTTTCTGTGAAAGAGGCCTATTTGCTTATCCTAGAGCAGATAAGCAGATATCTGCTTCAGCCAGAGGGGCTGGCTTCAGGTTTGGTTCACAGCTGCAACCATAAAACCCCCTGAAGAAACCATAAGTGGTAAGCTCCTTGACAAAGGTGTTATAATGATTTTTTTTTTTAACTGACACCAAATGTAAAAACAACAAAAGCAAAAATAAAAATGTGGGACTAAATCAACTAAAAACAAAACAAAAACCAAACTACAATACAGCAAAGGAAATAAAAAAAATTAAAAGGTAATTTACAAAATATGAGAACATATTTGCAAATCATGTTTGTCATAGGGGATTAATATCCAAAATACATAAGGAACTCATACAACTCAATAACAAAAAGTAAACTAAAATAAATAAATCTGATATAAAAATGAGAAAGTCTAAAGAGACATTTTTTTCAAGGAAAGCATACAAATGATTAACTGGTACAAGAAAACATAGTTGACATCACTCATCATCAGAGAAACAGAAATCAAAACCACAATAAGATGTCACCTCATACCTCTTAGAATGGCAATTATCAAAAGAAAAGAAATAACGAGTGTTGGTGAGGATGTAGAGATAAGGATACCCTCTTGGACTATTGGTGTGGATGCAAACTGGTGTAACCACTGTGGAAAATAGTATGGAGTTGCCTCAAAAAGGTTAAAAATAGAACTACCCAATGATCCAGCAATTCTACTTCTGAGTGTTTATCCAAAGAAAACGAAAACACTAGCTGAAAAGGACCTACACAACCCTACGTTTATTACAGCATTATTTGTAATAGCCAAGATATGGAAACAACTCAAGTATCCATCACTGGATGAATGGATAAAGAAAAAATGGATATTTTTCAGCTATAAAAAAGAGTGAAATCTTGCCATGTGTGACGACATGGATGGACCTCAAGAGCATCATGCTAAGTGAAATAAGTCAGATAGAAACAGACACATGTGGAATCTAAAGAACAAAATAAAACAGAAACAAAAACAAGTTCTTAGATATAAAGAACAGGTTGTTATTGCCAGAGGTGGCAGTGGGGGTTGGGAGAAATGGGTGAAAGTAGTCAAAAGGTACAACGTCCAGTTATAAAATATGTAAGTCATGGGCATATAATGTTCAGCATGGGAACTATAATTAAGATTAACATATTGCACATTTGAAAAATGCTAAGAAAGTAGATCTTAAAATTTCTTATCACAAGAAAAAAAAATCATAACTATGTAAGGTGACAGATGTTAGCCATACTTACTCTGGTGATCATTTAGCAAAATACACAAATATCAAATCACTGTTACATACCTTTAACTAATATAATGTTATATGTCCATTATACCTTAATTTAAAAAGGTCATTACAACTGGCAGCTTGACTGGAGCATCTTCTCACAGCAATTGTTTTTGACTTAAAGAGCTGCCTTGCCCAAGGTCATGACTAATTTTGGTGGGCATCCTACATTTGATGTCTGGTTGATGTGAGGGTTTAAGGCCTGAGCCCCATGCTGCAATGAGGGGCACCTCTGCAGCTTCCTCCAGAGCTCCCAGTGGGACCAGTAGCCCTTTGGTGTGATGGCATCATAACTCAATGCTGTTCCACACACATTGCCTTCCAGAGCTCTCACTGTAAACTTCCTAGCTGCAAACTTCAGTCTAGGCGTCTGCTCCTCTTGTTGTCTTGGTACACCATATCACTGAGAAATCAATTCATTATGCTTTTCTGTTGTGTTTGTTTTGTTGATTTTGGGTCACATGAAAAATGGCAAGAAAGAGATACCCTTTTTCAAAATTATTACTGTATATCTCAGAAAATACCTCTATCTATCTATCTTAGGAAAAGTAATTATCTATAGGTAGTAAATCTTATTTTATTGTGCAAATATATCCTCTTGTGGGTCCCCATTCACATATTCTGTTCCATATGGTCTGCTCACTTAGTGTACACAAATGTTAAAGGCCACACTTACTATAATTCAGAACTTAAACATTAGTAGAGGTGTTGCCTGCAAATAGGGTGTGTCTTTAAGGAATGATTTTCTTTCTAAGATTTATCTTTTACATATTTTAAGTCACTTAAACACACATATGATTAAGAATGCCTTGTAGTGAATGTCTGACTTTGAGTTCATTTCTTTGAAGTGTTTACACAGGGCTCTAAATCAGAATGTTCATGCTAAATTGCTAAATCCATTAAGTACATTGAGTCAAACTACTGGTTTGCTCCTGCCCTGAATCAACCCCATAGGTGTGATGTCATGGGCAAAGCCTTGTTATTTCTTTTTAATGTGGATAGTGGTACCTCCTTAGCCAAGGTTTTTAGAAGAATAGAATGAGAAGGCATGCAGGAGAGTCAGGGTCAAGATCTGGGCCAGAGGAGGGTGTTTTGAACCTGATCACTAATGGACAGTTTTTGTCTGCTATGGGTCAGTATGGACGGCGTGCCTTCTTCTGCCTGGTGGCTCACCTACCAGCAAGAGTACAGCAAACAAGACAGCTCTCCCAGGGCTTCTAGGAATTGTACTCAGTGGCAGGAGTTAGAGGAGCATTAAGGTAATTTGCATGTGATTTGCATAAGAGTTGGTATTTATTCATAAAATTATATTGGCTACTTTCAAGTGATTTTCAGGTTCATTTGTTATTGCTGCACTGAGGGCTATGGCATTTTGATTTCCTTCTCTGTCTTCCTTTTCCCCCATGACTGTAATTAACATAAAAAACTGAATTGGGCAATTGAGAGATGAGAGAAAGCACAGGCCACAGGGGATGGCCGGGCATTGTAAACCTCACTCCCCTATCCCTCCACTAATACCTTATGGCCCATTAACAATGCACAATAGCTAAGACAGCAGGCGTTGTTTCCAAATATTCCATGAATGCACCAACTGTGGACCCATCTCCTCAGGTCTCTGTAATTGGTATTTGCTCTGCCTGGAATGTTCTTCCTCCAAACATTCATTCATATTGTTCATGTCTTCAAATTAGGGATGCCAGATTTTGCTAATAAAAACACAGTACATCCAGTTAGATTTACCCTTCATTTAAAGAATTAATAATTTTTTGGTGTAAGTATGTCCCATGCAGTATTCAGGACATACTTAAACTAAAAACTTATTTGTCGTCTATCTGAAATGCAAATTTAACTGGGCACCCATAATTTTTCTGGCAACCCTATCTCAAGTCATTCATGTCTTCACCAAACGTCACCAGCTATGATAGGACTTTGCTGACCATTCTTAATCTAAAAGACTGAGCACTTCATATCACAATGTCTACCCCATTCCGCTTCAACCTTGAATTCACAATACAGGCCACTGCCTGACATCACAGCATGTATTTCTTCACCTGGTGTAGTAAACAGGGACTTTGCAGTAAACAGATGGTGCATTCAAATAGGTGAATATAAGAGAGTTGAATAGGGAGCTATTTACAAGAGGTGGGCAGCATCAACGGAGGCCATGGCATGACCAAGAACCTGGGGCAGCCCGACTGAGGTACCATCACTAGAGCAGTCCACAGACTTAGTATCTGGGGCGCACAGAATGGGTGGGGAGGGTGGAGAGTAGATCTGACTGAGGTCATGGAACATACACAGAACCTTTGGCCATTGTCAGTCTCCCCCGCTAGAAAGGAAGCTACAGAGTAGTAGCAGTTTTATTTTGCTCATTGTTCTATCTGCAGCCTCTGAATAATGCCTGCCATATAGTAAATGCTTCAGAAACATCTGGTGAAGAATTCAGTGTGTTTGACTAGCATAGCCAGCCAAGAGATGGTGGAACTGGCAAAAACAAGCAGTCTAGAGAAGCAAACACTTAAGAGACAAAGGCAGGGCTAGTTTCTAGGAATATATCTAATTCATTCCTCAGAAACTGCATAGGCAACAGCGAGAGCACAGACAGCAGGTGCCTTCTAGATTGTTGACACCAGGTCATCTAACAGATGTCATGGAGTTATCTTCAGAGAAGGGTGGAATGCTGCGGAGAAGCATACGGGATACATCAGAAAGCCAGGCAGGTGCTCAGCATCAAGGAACACCACCCAGCCCTTGGGCAATCCCAGAACTAGGGCTCTAGGATGGACTTAGGAGGGTGAAATGGAGAAGATGACGGAGGGAGGGAGGACTGATGTCCCAGAGAGATGGGCGTTCTCACTCATGGGACTGAAATTATGGCACCTACTCAGGAATCTGGTTATCAGACCTCAGAAAATGGAGACAGACCCTGAATAACAAGGTAGAATTCAGGTTGTTAAGTCTTGAAATTTGAAGTCGGGAGTGGCCCTACAGTCGGAGAGATTGTGGAGCCTCAGTGCTGGCCTTGTTCCCATAGACTCTCCCCCTAAGGACTGGACGAGGCCTGAACACCCCAGTGGGATGGCCCAGCACTCTATAAATGGGAAAGACAGAAATCAAGAGAGATAACTAACATTTATCGGGTATTTGTGTTGTAGCTGATACAGTCCTACATTGTTGGTATCTTTCCTCATTAAACCCTTAGGACTGCTCTGTGAGCTACTTGCTACTTTCAAATCCCTTTTACTACTGCGGAAACTCACCGATACACCGTGTTCAAAAACATGCACAAAATCTATGTAACGGTTCTCTTCATATTTCTTTCTGAAGAAGAATCTCGGTTTTTAAAGATGATTTTCTTCTGGCACTTTTATCCATTTCTGCTGAAATGAAGCTCTTCCTTTTATTATGACATCAGGCCAAGATACCAAAGGGTTCTTTCTGGAATGTCCTAAATAATGGCAGGGTAAAAGTACATGTATTCAAGGGATTGCTTAGAACATTTCCTGCTACTGATCACAGGTGATTCATGGCAAAATGTGTTTTATCTGTGTTGCCTTAAGGAGCTGATGATACTCAAAAATAACCCGACCTGGGGACTTGTCAGGGAAGAAACCGTGTGTGTTGGGAATGGACGAGGGATGGGTCTGACACAGGGAGATCCTGGTGTCTATAAATATTGAATGGTGGTAGTTTTTGTAGCTCAAAGCCTGGGAACTACCGTGTGAATGGTTTTAAACTCAGTGTAGAAAATAATCATCTAAATATATCAACAGGGTCCTTGAGGTCTCCACATCACATTTAGAAAATGCCCATTTTACCACCACCTCTAAAACAAATGTGTAGCATGGACATTTTTACAACTTTATCTCTCCTTCCAAAAGGGAAAATAAGCTGAAAGGGAACTGTTTATTAAAATACTTGTTCAAGGGGTGCCTGGGGGGGGCTCGGTTGGTTGAGCTATGGCCTTTGGCTCGGGTTATGATCCCAGGGTCCTGAGATTTAGCCCCGCAGCAGGCTCCTTGCTCGGTGGGGAGCCTGCTTCTCTCTCTCCCTCTGCCTGTTTGTGTCAAAATACCTGTTCAAGGTATGGGTGGCCCATAGTAGCCACCTGCAACTCTCCAGTCCTCCTGTGGCTTATGAATAATTGGAGTAAACACATCACTAGCAGGTGGCAATGATGGAAACGATGATTACTTGGTTTTATAGAGAACCCTTCATTTAAGCTCTTTTAGATTAATCAAGATAGATTGTTTTTTAAAAGACCTCTAATTACTTTCCTGTTAATTATTTATATTCACCAAGTATTTTCTGCTTGCCTGTTAGTTACTGGTCTTGTGAAACGTGTCAGGGTATTAAATATTTACTCACAAGCCTGGCCGTTGTGAACAAGGACCGTCTTGCCCTGTCCCATCCTGGGCAGTCATCCTCCACATCTCCCTTCATCTATGGAAACGGTTCTCTTTAACAGTGCGCTAAGAATAACACCTTGTATTTTCAGGGTGCCTTCCATCTAGCCATTCTTGTTTTCATTGTTGACAAGGAAAGGTGTACTTCTAAGAGGTCATTTAATATCTTCCTACCATGGGCCACCTAAAGTACATCTTTAGCATCACTGGCCATGATAACCTGATCTCATGACACCCCAGTCCCCGCTCTTATGCTCAAGGCAGACATTACTAATCCACACTGGAACTGTCCAGCTAGTCCCTGATCCAATTATAGAGCTTCTTAACACAGCGCCCCCAGCAATTTCCTCCAATCGATTGGTTTTTATCTGTGGTGTCAACTCCTATTTATCATCCACTATCCGCACTTGGAACACTCTAGTGAGGGTGAGCTTATTACTTCTCAGAGAGCTTATTAACTCTGGTTGTGAGAACAGCTCTTTCTAAATACTCTTCAACAATTTAACGTATCAAAGGCTATTCTCAAATCTCTGTCCCATACCCCTTCATCTACCTTTTTCTTATCTACAATTTGTTCTACCTCTGTTTGTACTAAAGCTGCAAAGTATCAACTCCAATCACGGTGCAAAGAAAATAGAACATAACTGCTCCATATTTATAGGGTCTGTTTTATTTCAAATCTACTCAGGTTTTAAAAATAAGCAATCTACTTTGTAGGTTGTGGGGATACTGAGGAATACCCAGGCAGGAAACCAAAGACTTTCAAAACCCTTCTTAAACGTAATGACAGAAGGTCACTGTAAGAGGACTGAAGATGGAGAATTAGAAAAGAATTCATCATTGAAACTTGCAGCTGCTGGGATACCCAGGTGGTTCAGTCAGTTAAATGTTTGTTTTTAGCTCAGATCACGATCCCAGAGTCCTGGGATCGAGCCCCACATCAGACTCCTTGCTCAATAGGAAACCTCTTCTCTCTCTGCCTGCTGCTCCCCCTGCTTGTGCTCTCTCTAACAAATAAATAAATAAGATCTTTAAAAAACAAAAAAACTCCAAAACTTGAGCTGCATTTTGAGAACTGGTGGGCACCTCTGCTGCCCACCTCTGAACAGGTATTAGGGGTAGCACATTCCAAACAGAGGAATGGGTCAGAGGTGTTACACTGCCTATGAAAGATCTTTTAGACTAGAGATTTTGGAACTTAAACTGGAAGGTTTGCTAAAACACAGATTACTGGTCTCCTCAGAGTAGCTGATCCCATAAATGCAGACTGAGGCCCAAGACTCGGCCCTTCAAGAAGGTTTCGTGCGATGCCGATGCTGTCCGTCTAGGGACCACACTTTGAGAACCACTGTTTTGAGCACGAGCAGATCTCAGTGTGCCTGCTCCAGTTCCACAAGGCTGGGCCTTCTTTTCTGTCTGTCTTACTTTCTAAGCAGGGAACGTGGAAACAACTCAAGATGAACATATTGTTCAAAATCTTGAAGACTTGTCAGTCTGGCAAGACGATCTGTGTCAACTTGGCCAACGTGCACTCACAAGTGTGTCCCACTGAGTATCGTTGGGTGTTCAGCTGTGGGGATGAGGAGGGGAAGTGCAGCCAGGAAAGGAGGTGGGGAGGAGACCCCAGGGGGCAGCATGGGCACACAGCGGGGGGGGGGGGGGAGTCTTCCGTCCGAAGTTCTACAGTAATGTCTTCAGCCTTCGGCGGTAGTGACTGAGATGTGGGCTCAGAGCCTTCGTGGGCACGTGGCGTAGTCACCTCCTCATACAAGTCTCACTGCCGTTCCAAGTACGAGTAGTTTGTGCACTCTCCGTCTTTTGAAGGATGGCACTTGCCTTTACTTATATTACTGTTTAACATTAAAATAAAATTCCTTTCTGTTCCTTTCTCGATCTCCCGGCTACCCTCCTTGCTTCGATTCTCATCGTACCTGCCCTTTAATGGGGTTCCATATGAAATGATCCTCATACTTCAATTCTGTAAGCTATCAGTGTTTTCCCAACACCACTGCCATCATAAATACTTTGCTGTGAATGAAGATATTCTGTGCATCAGCGTGGTGTTGGGTATAATGGAGCAATTCACAGGCAATTAGCTCAGCCTGGTGGGCCACTCCGTGCAAATCTGCAAGACGGGCTTCACTCTCTCAGAGCCACCCATGGCAAAAGCTCTAGAATTTCATTTTATTCCAACAGTTCTTTTCTTCCCCAAATTTGTCCCTCCCTTCTGAGACCGCAGCAGCTGAAGATGAAGACAAAGCTTTCAAAGAGAGAGAGATTCTAAAAGAGGGTGAGAGCTACAGGGAGCAATAGGAAAAAGGAGGCTGAAGTAGCTGCTCATGGTATTTGATTACATTTGCTTTGGGGACACTTCCCAAGAACATACTTGGCATATTCCTAGTGGACGACTTTGCAAATCTTATTCTTGCTGCATTCTTCCCCGCAAGGAATGTTGGGGGAACATTTCCTGACTGAAGGGAGCTTGAGAAGCTAGCTGGAGGGGTGTTCCTTTGGGAAACTCAGGCTGGTTCCCATATTACCTCCGAGGCATTTTCCACCCAGAGTTGATCAAACACTATCAACATTGTGTCCATCCAACCTAAAGACAACCATACACTTAAACAGAAGAATCGTGTATCTAGAAACCAAGAGGGCAAATAAGGGAGATGACGTAAGAGAAAGGATTCTTGAAATTTACAGAAATGTTATCTGCCTCCCCTTCTTCTCCTTCTCCTCCTCTTCTTTTTCCTCTTCTTCCTCTTCCTCCTCCTCCCTCCACTTCCCTTCTATACCTTCTCCTTCCCGTTTTCCCCTCGTCCTCCCCCTTGTCTCCTCTTCCTCCTCTCCTTCTCTCTCTCACACACCACGAAACAATCAATTTAGTTTGTCACTCATCGTTAGCAGTTAATGTATTCATCTCTCTCAATTCCCATGCCCTCCGTCTAGTGATTTCTGTACTTCTCAATAAATTACTCTCATCTAAATGAGCTTTATAATATCTCAGCATTTGCCACATATGAGATTTCATGGTTACTTGATTCCACCAGACCTTCTCCCTTTCTCCAAGTATTCAAGTGACACTGGGCATATATTTTTCCTTTTAAATCAAAGTGGATTTTCACTGGCTTTGCTCTGCCAGAAGTGAACTGGGGATGCTCTGGGGTGATTCAAATTCCCAGTAAGGACATGCTAATCAATGTGGTTCATTTTCTAAAGCTGTCCTTGTTATTCCCTTTGCCTGGCTAATCACAAATTGGTCCTTAATACATGGGAGGGCAAAGAAATTAGGAGACGCCAAAGACACAAGTGAACTCTGGCAAAAAGCCACTGTGTTTTCCCTTTTCCAAGATACTGGGTCTTTGTGGAAGGGGACAGCTGCTGCAGAGAAAACAGGACATTTCGGGCCTCTGGGAGGAAAGGCCAGTTGGAATACCTTAATCTTGTTGTTGAAATTTCAAGCAGCTTATCTTTTCTGAAGGTTCCCTTGGATAATAAGAAGTGTGCTTAATATTGCAAATTCTGCTTTGCAAGTGTTGTCTGGTGTCCTCTTATACTGTGTGAATGTTCTTTCTCTTCCCTTCACCACCCCCCCCCCCCCCACACCAAGCAAACTGAGCACGTGTTTGGCTCCTGGTCAGTTCTTCTTTGGGTCTAAACGTCTTGGCATTTCTGTCTCAGTTTTGGCTGTAGGAAAGAACATTTTTCAATAATGCTGCTGAAATCCTGCTTTCTCTACATCAGTGCTTTATCTGGCAAAAGGATTTGCTGGGACCAGACCCAAAATAAAGGGGAACAAAAAAAAAAGAAAGAAAGAAAGAAAAAGAAAAATGGCTGTGGGAGGCAAGAAGCCAGTGTCTCCACTCACGATTCTGAGCTCGTCACTTTCCTTCCCAAATCTCACATCCTTCACCCCAGAGAGTCTTGGCATTTTGCACGAGAAGAGCTATTCAATCCCACACCAAACTCTTGATACCGATCCCCCCTCTTCACTATACTGCCTCCTAGATCAAGCATTTGAGAATGGGACAACCCTCATGCCAGGGAAAAGCAATTAAGAATGGAGTGTTGTGACCAAGACTGACCAGGATCCCTATAGGAACTGGACTCCCAGGGCCATGTGTAAAATTCTGTGAAGTTATTGGTCTGTCTCATTCACTTCCAGGTGCTTTCCATTGTCTTTGGTTTGTGCTACTGGCCTGAAGATTTCCTCCTCCTTGTTGTCAGTTTCTACTAAGCACATGCAAGCTGTTCTCCCAAACATGCTGCTGCTTTCCAAGGTTCTGGACTGCTTGTCCTAGGTGCTGCTGGGAGGGCTGGCAGAGTGGTTGAGGGGAGCTGAAACTCTGCTGGGCCCTCTTAGCAGACATGAGCTGAGAACCCTCTGCCACCTCATGTTTTGGTCTTTGAGCTCCTGACAGGAACCCACCGCTATTTTACTCCCACGGTCTAAGATACTGCTCCACGCTGCTGCTTTCCTCCTCATGTACCATGGATCAGTTGCAGTACAGGCTCAAGCGGGGAACTTTGGAGACTTTCTAAAGGGTCTGACTACCAGTTCAGCAGGGAAAGAGAAAGGAGGTAAAAACATGCGTGCTGAAGTTTCAAATGGCCTCATCTCAAAATAAAATTATTCTCGCGGAATGTAGCTGAGCCTTAATTTCCTCTTCTACTTGAACCTCCACTTTTCCTCCACAGTTTCTAGATAAGGAGATGTTTGCTATAACGTATGGAAACACACATAGTTCTATTCTATTTCCAAAATATTGTATTTCACTTGTTACCTGAAAACTATTTTTATAAATTTATCCACATATTTCTAGCAGTGGCTGTAACTTGGGAAATGCTATATGTTGGCAGGAAGGGAAGTTGAAGTCTATGAGTATGATTAGGACTATCCCTCTGAGTACAGATCTGTCTACATTCCATATTCAATATTAATATTCCATATTAATATTGAAAGAGACTGAAGTTGTATATTTCCTATTTCAACTAGGTTATTTAAGAGAGTTTTATGTGTTTTAAAGTTTCTAAGAAATTGGAATTTGGGGAGTTTAAAACATGTGCTATTAATTTCCAATTTCATTTCATTTTAATTAAATAATATAACCTATAACTCCAGGACTTGGGCAATTTATTAAAATCATTTTTGTAGTCTGGTAGACAAATAATACATGTAAATATTCCATAAACCTTGAAAAAGAATGAGTATTCTCATTTCAAGGATAAACTTGTCAAATATGTTAATTAAATAATCATTATTAATGACAATATTCAGATTATTTTCTTGCTTTTTTACTGTCTTCTTTCGGTATTAGACTCAGAGTAATGTTATAAAGATTCTCACTGCTATTTCAGTCAATGAGTTGTTTCGTTTACAGCTTTATTTGTTAAAATAACAAAAGAGTTATGCAATCTGAAGAGAAACCAGAGTATGTGATGATTTATAATCCTTGCTTCTAAGATGTTTTTTAATTAATAAACTTTATATTTAAGTAGTTTTAGATTTATAGATAAATTGAACAGAAAGTACAGAGTTATCCTGTGACCCCTCATATTCCCTATTTTTAACATCTTGCATTAGGATGCGCTTGCTATATTTGTCATGTGTATGTTACAGCTGTTGTAATTGTCCCACAGTTCTTGGATAATCTCTTTCAGCTTTCTCATTCTTTTTCTATTTGTCTTCCAGTTTTGGAAGTTTATATTGTCATTTCTTCAGGCTCACTTATTTTTGGGGGGGTTGGGAGATTCCAGTGTCCAGTCCACTGATGTGCCCATCAAAAACATTCTTAATTTGTGTGCAGTGTTTTCGATTTCTAGCATTTTTGTATTCTTTCTTTGAGTTTTGAGCTCTCGACTTACATTATATACACCTGCTTTTATATGTTATCTGACCTTTCTGTTATTACCTTGAGCATTTAGTCATTAGTGTTTTAATTCTGGGTCTGATTATTATACTGTCTCTGCCATATTTGAGTCTGGTTTTGGGCTTTCTTGGTTCTTCAGACTATGCTCTTTTATTTTGTTTGTCTGTTTCATTTTGTTTTGTTTTTGTCTTTTGTTGTGCCTTGTAATTTTTTTTTTAAGTCAGATATGATGTCCTGGGTAAAAGGAATTTAAGTAACTAGGACCTTAATGTGATGTTTTATGGTTTTTTTTGCATTATTAGGCTGTGTTTACTGTTTACTCTAACTGTAGATTTCAGAAGCTGAAATTTTTCCTTGAGGTCCATGTTTTATCTGTCTCCTTTGGGTTTCTCTAGAGCTTCTTTTCTCTAGAGCTCCTTCTTTTGAGTGTAATACCTTGTTATTATCCAGATCCTTACTAATGAAGTGCTAGCGTATGGGGGAAGTGTTTTACCTTTTTGTGGTTAGGTTTTAGCTTTTCAGTAAGCCAGTGCCCTGGGCTGGCCCCCCACATCCACCTTACATTTGACAAGAAGGTTAGCACAGCTGGAGTTGAGTATTTCCCTTTTTCCATGATGTTTAGGCTTTGATGAAACCCCAGTTAGTTATGCTCAGGTAAAGTTATTTCCCTTGAAGACGGACCCTGATAGGAATAGAATGTTCTGGGTATATTTTAAAATGACTGCTTTTCCAATCTTTTTTGCTGGAAGCATGTCTTGTCCTTATTGTGAGAAATTAAAAGGGTTCCTGGAGATAAAACTCTCCTAAGTTTGTATATCCCTCCAGGAGTTTTTAACTCACAAACTTAAGTTAAACTCTAGCAACCCATCAGCTCCAGTTCCCCACCCCCAGCCCACTACCAGAGCCCATGGAGGTTTTTGCTTTTGAACTTCTGTTCTGGTAAGTCATGATTCTCTATACCTGCCAATTTAGGGGGCAGCAGCTCCCCCTATGACTTCAATTTTCTAATGGCTCTATGAACAGTTATTGATTTTCATGGCATTTAGTTTGTCTCTTGTTGTGGGGATGGAAGTAACAATTTCCAAGCTCCTTATATGCCAGACTGGAAAGAGAAAGTTCTCCTACAGCTTTATTTATTTATTTATTTATTTATTTATAATTCAAGTTCTTTTTATTTTAAAAAAATTCAAAACACCTTTCTTTAAATATCTGAAACTTTATATCTGTTATAGGATGGGTCATTGCTTTGTATGCATTAATAGAAGCTTCATTGGGTGATGTTTCAATGACAAGGAAGTGACTCTTAAATATTATTTATTTTCGGGATGCCTGGGTGGCTCAGTTGGTTAAGTAGCTGCCTTCGTTTCAGGTCATGATCCCAGCATCCTGGGATCGAGTCCCACATCGGGCTCCTTGCTCAGCGGGGAACCTGCTTCTCCCTCTGCCTCTGCCTGCCATACTGTCTTCCTGTGCTCGCTCTCTCTCCCTCTCTCTCTCTGATAAATAAATAAAATCTTTAAAATATATATTATTTATTTTCTGGTCAGAAATTCTGTGTTTTAAAATGATACATTTTAAACAATTCTGTGGATATACATATATAGATATATGCATACATAGAAAAATAGATCTAGAAGGATACACAATAAATTTTAAATAATAATTGTGCCTGGAAGCTAGTAGTGTTGGTGATGGAATTGTGGAGACTTAACAATTTTTTTCATCTGTATAATTCTGTATTTTAAAATTTTTACTCAATTTATTTAAACTACGCAAATAACAGTTTACCTGTTTCTCCCACCCCATTTCTCTTCCAGTCACCCATCTGCCTTCTCTGTCTATGAGCTTGGATATCTTTTTTTTTTTTTCTTTTTCTTGGATGCACGTAAGAGAGCTGATACAATAATTGTCTTTCTCTGTCTGACTTACAGAAGGTCACTGACTTACAATACTTCAACTTACGATTTTTTTTCTTTATAGTGCTGTTAAAGCAGTACTCACTCAGTGGAAACCATACTTCAGATTTTGAATTTTGGTCTTTCCCTGGGTTGGCGATATGAAGAGGGATGCACTCAAGATGCCAGGTAATGGCACTGAAACAGCTCCCCGTCAGCCAGGCACTTGGGAGCTGAAAAACCCACACACTGAACAAACATTCCGTAACCAGACATTCATTCTGTCTTTCACTTTGTGTACAGTTTTCAGTAAACTACATGAGTTATTTAACACTTGATTATCAAATAGGTTTTGTGTTAGATGATTTTGCTAGGTGTTTTGAGCATGTTTAAGGTAGGCTGGGCTAAGCTATAATGTTTGTTGGTTTCGGTGTTTTCAATAAATTTTTGACACTGTTTTTCAACTTTAGTTTGTTGGGAGGTAATCCCCTTGTAAGATGATTTTACTTAACATAATGCCCTCAGTGTCCATCCATGATGCTATAAGCAAGATTTAAGTCTTTTTTATGGCTAAATGAATTCCTCTGTGTGTGTGTGTTTGTACCAAAATTTCTTCATTTATTCATCAATGGATTCCTCTGTTGTTTCCATGTCTTGGTTATTGTGAATAATGCTGCAATGAACATAAGGAAGTATATATATATATATATATATATATATATATATATATATGGAAATACATATGCTTGAAATTGAATATATATAATTTCAAATTAGTGTTTTTTTTTTCTTCACGTAAATATACAGAAGTGGACTTGCTGGATTTTATGGTAGTTCTATTTTTAATTTTTTGAGGACTCTCTATACTGTTTTCCACAGTGGTTGCATCAACTTACATTCCCACCAACAGTGCATTTTTTAAGTGTCACCTTGTCTCTGCATCCTGCCCAACACTTGTTATTTCTCGTCTTTTTGATAGTAGCCATTCTGACAGGTGTGATATGACATCTTATTGTGGTTTTGATATGCATTACCGTCATGATGAGTGATATTGATCATCTTTCCATGTACCTGTTGGCCATGTGTATGTCTTTTGAAAAAAATATCTGTTCAGACCTTCTGCCCATTTTTTTCTATTGAGTTGTAGAAGTTCTTTATATATTTTGGATATTAGCTGCTTATCAGATATACTATTTCCAAATATCTTGTTCCATTCAATAGGCTGTCTTTTCATTTTATTAATCATTTTTATTGTTATGTGAAAGCTTTTTAGTTTGATGTACTCCCACTTGTTAATTTTTTTTTTTTTTTTTGCTTTTACCTTTGGTGTAAAGATCTATATGGAGGAGCTTACCATCTATACTTTCTTCTAGAAGTTTGTGTTTCCTGATCTTACATTCAGGTTTTTAAAATTCTGAGTTAACTTTTGTCTACAGTGTAAGGTAGTGGTCCAGTTTCATTCTTTTGCATGTAGTTTTCCCAATACCATTTATTGAAGAGATTGTCCTTCCTTTCTTCGTTGCATAGTCTTGGCTCCTTTGTTATAAAGTGATTAACCATATATGTCTGGGTTTATTTCTGGGTCCTCTTTTCTGCTCCATTGATGTATGTATCTGTTTTTATGTTGATACGGTACTGTTTTAATTACTGTAGCTTTGGAATCACCTGGGTGGCTCAGTTAAACATTTGAGTGTTGACTTTAGTTCAGGTTGTGATCTCAGGGTCATGAGATTGAACCCCACATCAGGCTCTTCTCTGAGTGCTGATTCTATTCGGGATTCTTTCCATCTTCTTCCCCCTTCTCCATTTCCTCCTCCCTATCCTGTCTCCCCCACTCTCTTTAAAATAAGTAAATAAATAATAAAATCTATAAATAATAATAATAATTATAGCTTTATAATGCAGCTTGATGCTTCCAGTTTTGTTTTTCTTTCTTAAGATTGCTTAGGCTATTCAGAGTCTTTGTGGCTCCACACAAATTTTAAGATTGCTCTATATCTGTGAAAAATGCCATTGAAGTTTTCATAAAAATTCCATTCAGTTTTCAGACTGCTTTGGGTAGTATGGACATTTAAAAATATTAATTCTTTTACTCCATGAACGAAGAATAGCTTTTTATTTCTTTGTGTCTTTTTCAATTTCTTTCACTAATGTCTGGTTGTTTTCAAGAGTACAGGCCTTTCACCTCTTCGGTTAAATTTATTTCCAGGTATTTCATTCTTTTTGATTCAATCATAAATGGGATTATTTCATTATATTCTTCTCCTGAGAGTTCATTATTTTTATAAAGAAACACAACAGCCATTTGTGTATTGGTTTTCTATCCCAAAACTTTACTGAATTTGTTTATTAGTTCTAATAGGTTTTTGATGAAGTTGTTAAGGTTTTCTGTATATCACATCATATTATCTACAAATAAAAGCAGTTCTACCCTTTACCTTTCTATTTGGATGAATTGTTTTTTGTTTGTTTGTTTTTGTTTTGTTTTTTGCCTAATTGTTCTGGCTAGGGCTTCCATTACTGTGTTGAGTAAAAGCAACAAGAGTGGGCATTTTTGTTTTCTTCCTGATCATAGCGGAAAAGCATTCAGTATGATGTTAGCCATGGCTTGTCATATATGGCCTTTATTACATTGAGGCATGTTCCTTTCATACTCACTTCCTCGAGAATTATTTTTGTCATAAATTGATGTTGAATTGTTTGAAATTCTTTCCTGGATCGATTAAAATAGTCATATGATTTTTATCTCTCATTTTGTCAATGTAGTGTATCACAATGATTAATTTGCACATGTTGAACCACGCTTGCATTCCTGGAATAAATCCTACTTGATCATGGTGTAAGATCCTTTTAATGTGCTACTGAACTCTGCTAAAATTATGTTGAAGAATTTTGTATCTATGTTCATCAAGAATATTGACCTCTAATTTTCTTTTCTTAAGACATCTTGTCAGGGTAAGGCTGGCCTGATCAAATGTGCTTGGATGAGCCCTCCCCAAGCTGCCTTTATTTTTTGGGATAGTTTGAGAAGGGTTGGTATTAATTCTTCTTTAAAAGTTGGGTGGAACTCACCTGTGAAGCCATCTGGACCTGGACTTTCATTTGTTGGGAGATTTTTGATGACTGATTCAATCCCCTTGCTAGAGATCAATCTTTTCAAATTTTCTTTTTCATCATGATTCAGTTTTGGAAGATTGTATTTTCCAGAAATTTTTCTATTTGTCTTCCAGTTTTGGAAGTTTCTATCATCATTCCTTCAAGCTCACTTATTTTTTTTGCAGGAGGGGAGGGTTATGTGTCCAGTCCATTGATGGGCCTATCAAAAACATTCTTAATTTTTGTGCAGTGTTTTCGATTTCTAGCATTTTTGTATTTTTTTTTCTTTGCAGCTCTCAACTTACATTATATATACCTGCTTTTATATGTTATCTGACCTTTCTGTTATTACCTTGAGCATTTAGTCATTAGTGTTTTAATTCTGGGTCTGATTATTCCACTCTCTCTGCTGTGTATGAGTCTGGTTTTGGGGCTTGCTTGGTTTGTTCAACAGACTATGCCTTTTTTTTGTTTTGGGTTTTTTTGCTTGTTTGTTTCATTTTATTTTGTTTTTGTCTTTTGGTGTGCTTGTAATTTTTTTTCAAGTTTCTTCCAGGTTTTCCAATTTGTAGATGTATAATTTTTCATAATAGTATTTTGTGATCCTTTGTATTTCTGTGTTACCGGTTGTGACATCACTTTCATTTCTGATTTTACTTTTTTTTTTTCTTTTTCTTAGTGAGTCTAGTGAAGGGCTGGTCAGTTTTGCTTATCTTTTCAGAGGATCAGCTTTTAGTTTCACCAATATCTCTATTGTCTCTTTAGTCTCTGTTTAACTTATTTCTGCTCTAATCTCTGTTATTTCCTTCCTTCTATTAACTTTGGGCTTCATTTGTTCCTTCTTTTTCTAGTTCCTTCACTTCTAAAATTAGGTTTTTTGAGATTTTCATTTTCCTTTGTTTTTAAGGCTTTTTCTTCTTTGATTTCTTCATCAACTTGTTTATTTATTAGCATGTTATTTAATCTCCACATATTTGTGAATTCTAATTTTTGTCATGTAATTAATTTCTAGTTTCATGCCATTGTGGCTAGGAAAGATGCTTGGTTGGTATGATTTCAATCCTCTAAAATGTATGGAAGCTTGTTTGCAACTCAACATAAAATCCATCTCAGAAATGTTCTGTGTGATGGGGCGCCTAAGTGGCTCATGATCCCAGGTCATGATCCCAGGGTCCTGGGATCGAGCCCCACATCAGGCTCTCTGTGGGGAGACTGCTTCCTTCTCTCTCTCTCTCTCTGCCTGCCTCTCTGCCTATTTGTGATCTTTGTCTGTCAAATAAATAAATAAAATCTTAAAAAAAAAAAAGAAATGTTCTATGTGTACTCTACAATAATGAACATTCTGCTGCTTGTGGATAGTGTTCTGTATATGTTTGTTAGGTCTTTCTTTTCTAATGTGTTGTTTAGGGCCAATGCTTCCTTATTGATTTTTCTGTCTGAATGATCTATCCATAGATGTAAGTGAAGTGTTAGAGCCTCTGATGCTATAGCATTGCTGTCTATTTCTCCCTTTAGGTCTGTTAATATTTGTTTTATATATTTAGGTGCTTGTATGTTGGGTGCATAAATACCTACAAATGTTATATCCTCTTATTAAGTTGACCACTTTACCATTATTTAAGTCTTCTTTGTCTCTTATCATGGTCTTTTTTTTTTTTTTAAGACTTTTATTTATATACTTATTTGACAGAGAAAGAGACTACAAGCAGGCAGAACAGCAGGCAGAGGGAGAAGGAGGAGCAGGCTCCCCATGGAGCAGGGAGCCCAATGCAGGACTCAATCCCAGGACCCTGGGATCATGACCTGAGCCAAAAGCTAGCCACCCAATTGACTGAGCCACCCAAAGCGCCCCTCCTGGTCTTTGTTTTAAAGTCTATTTTGTTTTATAGAAGTATAGCTACTCCAGTTTTCTTTGGTTTTCATTTGCAGGGAATTTCTCTTTCTTGCAGTCGACATGTGGTTTTACCTCTAAAGTGTGTCTCTGAAAGAAAGCATGTAGATTGATTTTAGTTTTTTATCCATTAACCACTCTGTGTCTTTTGATAAAAGAATTTAGTCCATTTACATTGGAAGTAGTTATTGGTAGGTGTGCATTTGCTATTTTGTTAATTATTTTCTAGTTGTTTTTTTCAAAAGTTCTTATTTATTTATTTATTTCAGATAGGGTGGGCCAAAGGGGAAGGACAGGGAGAGAGAATCCTGAGCAGTGAGCGTCTGCGCTGAGCATGGAACCTTACCCCAGGAGCCTGACACCATGACCCAAGCTTAAACCAAGAGTAGGATGCTCAATGGACTGAGCCACCTAGGTGCCCACTGTTTTCTACTTGTTTTTGTTGCTCCTTTCTGTTTCTTTCTTCTCTTGCTTACTTCCTTTGAAGTTTGATAACTTTCTTTAGTGGTATACTTATAATCCTTTCTCTCTCTCTCTTTCTCTCTCTCTCTTTTTTTTAAGATTTTATCTATTTATTTGACAGAGAAAGATCACAAGTAGGCAAAGCAGCAGGCAGAGAGAGAGGGGGAAGTAGGCTTCCCGCTGAGCAGAGAGCCTGATGTGGGACTGGATCACAGGACCCTGAGATCACGACCTAAGCTGAAGGCAGAGCCACCCGCTGAGGCACCCAGGTGCCCCTAATCCTTTCTCTTTATCTTTCATGTATTTACTATAACTTTTTGCTTTGTGGTTACCATGAGCCTTACACATGCCAACATATTTGTAACAGCTTATTTTAAGTTGATAACAGCTTCAGCTCAATCTCATTCTAATGCTCACCATTTTTACTCTTCTCCTTACATTTTATATATTTGATGTCCCTTTTTACATTTTTTATCTTGTGTATCCCTTATCTAATTATTACTATTATTATTATAATGATTATTTTTACTACTTTTGTCTTCTAACCTTCATACTAACTTTATAAGTAATTAATGCACTGCCTTTACTATATGTTTATTTTTCCAGTGAGATTTATTCTTTCCTATGTACTCCTGTTCCTAATTAACACCCTTTGTTTTCAGCTTAAAGAAGTCCCTCTAACAATTTTTGCAGATATCTTTTAGCTTTAAATAAAAAGGTCCTGGGACGCCTGAGTGGCTCAGTCAGTTAAGGGTCTGACTGTTAATTTTGGTTCAGGTCACAATCTTCGGGTCATGAGATGGAGCTCCACATGGAGCTCTGCACTCAGCATGCTTAAGAGTTTCTCTCTCCTTCTTTCTCTGGCCCACCCCCTGCTCTCTCCCTCTCTCTCAAAATAAATAAATAACATCTTTTAAGAAATAAATAAAAAGGTGTTTTATGTTTGTTTCTCTAGCTTTTACACCAAGGAATTCATACTCTTAGGTTCTAGTTGTTGCCTGGGTACTGTGGACCCTTACCCTAAGGTCCCTTATGGTCCACAGTCCCACTAAGAGGTGTAACCTCTTTCCTACTCTGCATTTCCCATCTGCCTTCTGACTTCCTCCAAACTGCTGTAGCTCCTAATGTCCATTATTGAATAACAAATCCAGGGAAAAATAAATGTGACAGCTGTGCCACCCAGCAGTATTAATGGGGAGACAAAATGCAAATAGTGAGTTAATAGTTGTAAAAATACTTAAGTTTTTCTCAAGAATTTGTGCTTTCAATCTTGGAAAAAAGAAGAAAAGCAGTTAAAGTGGATTAACAACTTTAAAAAAGCTGGTTCCAGATGATCAGAGAATGGTCCTTCTTCTTCCTTGGGACTCTGCCTAAAATTTCAATTAGAAATTCATTTGGGTAAGGGGGAACTTCATTGCTCCATCATAGAGCATGCAAATATTGATCCCAGGCTCATGGGTTTGAGCACTGTGTTGGGCATAGAAGTTACTTTAAAAAAAAAAAAAAAAAGGAGAAATTCATTTGGGTTGAGCAATGGAGGAGAGAGAATCTGATAATTAAATTTGGTGTTTGGCTGGTATGGAATAGAGGGTTTGGAGCCCTAGAAAGATTTTAGGCAGGGGAGTTTGTTGGAAGTCTTCACTGCGAGAGGACATAACAAGGAAGAGGAAAGGCAAAGCAAGGTAGACACAAGAATACTTTTGTTTTTGTAATGACTGAACACAGGTTCTACTTCTTGCAGTGACCAGGAAATACAGATGCATGAACAATAATTACTGCAGATGGCCTGAAGATCCTACAAATGCAAACTGACTTTCACTTGGGCACATTTTCCATTGATTCTGTTAGATTAGTACCTCAATGTGTTGTTGGAGAAGGTGACGGATACTCCACCTATAAAACCAGCAGGGTTACCTAAAGGAGCCATTGTTAAGAAACTAATCATTCTTTATTGGCTCTATTTTGTAAAGTGAGACCCTAAAAACTTCATGTTTAGTTCTACTCCTACAGAAATACTGAGAGTAACCTCTCCTGGATTAACCCAGTCTTCTAGCCCAGCATTTATTACTAGTATTGATATGACCTCTGGTTATATTAGCTCTTTCTGGTGGCTACCTCATGTTGTTAATTCATACTAACCTTATGGTATACTAAAAATCTGGAATATAACTCATGTAGCAGTTCAGTTAGGTCAGACATATTTTTAGCTCAAACTATGGAGTCAGAGTTCTTGGGTGGAATTTTGGTTCACAAAGGGTTTTAGTTTTCTCATTAACAAACTGAAACACAATAACAAGAGTAT
This sequence comes from Mustela nivalis, assembly GCF_964662115.1. NCBI lineage: Eukaryota > Metazoa > Chordata > Mammalia > Carnivora > Mustelidae > Mustela > Mustela nivalis. The sequence goes on from NC_139027.1 coordinate 86,118,342, forward strand.
TTTCCATATAGATTGTGAGGATAAATTACCCAAATAAAACACTTATCATAGTCCTGACACATGGAAAAGGCTCTATTACTGTTAATTATTAGTATTGTTAAATTATCATTACTACTTTCTTCTCAGATTTGTCTTTTAATTCAAAGTACACTACATGACTCATTGTTCAATCACAGGGAGATGCTTCTAGACATTCATTTAGTTTTGCAACACAGTGCTGATCCTTAACGACTTCATTTAAATACATGAAGAGCATTTATTTTTCACTACACTTTATTTTACACTTTTTTTTTTAAGATTTTATTTTTTAAATAATCCGTGCACCCGACATGGGGTTTGAACTCACAATTCTGAGACCAAGACTCTCACGCTCTACTGACTGGGCCCCTTCACAGCTAACTCTTCTGTCTGGAATGTAGACTGTTACAGTAGTGTCATAGTAGTGTCTGGTAAACATTTGTCAATAGCCAAAGGCATGAAGAAATGCTGACCCCCCCCCCCAAAAAAAAAAAACCCTCAGCCAATCATTTTTTTAACCTAAACAACCTGGTTCTTGTGGTTGTTAACAATTTTGTGGAAAATATTAATCTTCAAGAACACAGGGAAGCTATGATTCATACATAACTTAGGCTCATAAGAAAGACAATATCATCTTTGAATCCTCTGATATGCAGACATGCTACAAATCCAAAGGAACACGAGATTCAATAGTATTTATATCCCACTCAAACTGATTCCAAACCCTGATTCTTAGGTGGCTTCGGTTTCCACTTGATAAATCTGTCTTTCTAGTTTTCTTTTCTTTCTTTCTTTTTTTTTTAATAACATAGGTTGTTAGAAATATTTTCTTCAACCTTTCACTTGACAAGTCCCTACACACCCTTTAAAATCCAAGCCAAATATTACATTCAAGTAACATTTCAGTGAATTGTTTTTCCTTGGTGCCTTAATATTTTGGACAAATATTAGCTGTAGAACTTATCATACTGCACTGTAATTTGTGTATGCCTTGTTTACAAAACTACAACCAAACTTGAAAGCTGGAATACCATTTTATTAATCTCTGTGTGCCCACTGTCTGACATATTACAGGAGCCTAAATCATTCTTGCTGGGGGTAGAGAAAGAGGAGAAATCTTACTAGGAAAAGCTTTGGACCAGCAAATTGCATCGTACACAACCAACACAAGTTTTAAGAAAGAATTTGAATATAGAATCCACATTCCTCAATTCTCACCAGCTTATTTAATATAAAAGAATTTAAAATGATGGCCGGGAAAGCTAAGACAAAGGAAGTTGAATAGAAGTAAAATGGAGACCTTCTATTGTGTAATTTCGCCAGGGTGAAGTCATTGTAAAGGTGAGAAGTGTTGTCGTAGGTGAGAAGTGACAACTGATTAATAACTATATAGTTTGAGGTGGGAAACTGAACACCATTCTGGGGATGCAAGTACCTGAAAGGGGCACAAATAACCAATATCAACTAGCTGACAGTGTAGAGATGAACTTTTAAATAAGTAAGAAACTCATGTTTTATGCATTTTTTTTTTTTTTTGGCAAGGAAGTTAACAATGGGAATGAAGATTGATTGAAAATCTAAGCCCCTTCAGCGCCTCATTCAAAATAATCAGAAAATAGGTGAATTTTAAGATGTGAGAAAATCAAGTGTCATTTCATAATCTTCTCTGCATATTTATCAAGAGAGAAATGGATTAATTCTTAATTTAAGCCATAAAATGAAATTAATCAATTCCCAAGCCTGCTGTCATTTTTACCCTTTTACTCCTGGTGATGGTTCCAACGGAACATGAACTCTGTTAAATAAATTGAACAAGATTTAAACATTGCAGCTTTCCTATTATACTTATTTTGACTACTTGAATAAACAAACAGCATGGGTTGAAATTTGCATATCTGCATAACATTAATAATTATGAAGATGGAATAGATCAGCAAATCTTTATAAGCAGATAAATCCCAAGTTGATGGATGCTAAGGCAGATTTTGTGCTGAGTTCTTTGCATTTTCATGACCTGAGGAAGGCACTTCTCTTTGAAGAAAAGCTACTTCCAGTTCTTACATAAAGAACATTTTACATCAACCACCAATATAATAATGTTCAATACAGCAAACCTCACTTTAAAGAAAACTAGAATGTAAAGCCCAGGATTAGAGGAAACAGAACTTAATGGATGATTTCTTGCATTCTAAAATAATTTGATAGTATTTGTTACTGAAGTCCATTTAAAACATGGCTTGATTTGACATAAAAAATAACATACAGTTTCCCAGAAATACACTTATTATGGCATAAAAGCTAAACATCTACATTTAGGATTTGATTCATGAAGATATGATTCATTATTAAAAACCCACAAACTTCTAGTGTTGTGAATCATGATGTGAAAACAAAATAATTGCATTGGTTCTTTTTTTTTTTTTTTTTTTTTTTTTTTTAATTTATTTTTTATTTTCAGCATAACAGTATTCATTATTTTTCACCACACCCAGTGCTCCATGCAATTCGTGCCCTTTATAATACCCACCACCTAGTACCCCAACCTCCCACCCCCCACCCCTTCAAAACCCTCAGATTGTTTTTCAGAGTCCATAGTCTCTCATGGTTCACCTCCCCTTCCAATTTCCCCCAACTCCCTTCTCCTCTCTAACTCCCCATGTCCTCCATGCTATTTGTTATGCTCCACAAATAAGTGAAACCATATGATAATTGACTCTCTCTGCTTGACTTATTTCACTCAGCATAATAATCTCTTCCAGTCCCGTCCATGTTGCTACAAAAGTTGGGTATTGGTCCTTTCTTTTTTTTTTTTTTTTTTGCTGTGAAGTGTGTAAACCTGGTGATTCACAGACCTGTACCCCTGGGCATTGGTTCTTTATGGAGGACTTTAAAATTGCGGAGCAGTAGACGTGGTTACAGAACAATTAGAGAAACATATGAACATAATAAACAGCAGCCATGCTTTTCAGGGAGTGCTCTTGCCCCCGCACCTAGAGAAGGCATGTGCTATTTATTTTTGCCTCGATATCAGTGACTCCAATTCAACCACCAGCCTGAAATACCAGCTCTGTGTATGTTTTGGTGTTGGTGGAGAGCTCGAGATGGAAGGGAGAGATACCTACTGGACTCTATAGAGCCATGCCCTGCGCAGCACTGTCTGTTTGTTTATGTATTTATGTATGTATGTATTTATTTATTTTAAAGATTTTATTTATTTATTTATTTGACAGACAGAGAGAAGTCACAAGCTGCCGGGCAAAGAGAGAGGGGGAAGCAGGCTCCCCGCTGAGCAGAGAGCCCGATGTGAAGCTCCATCCTAGGACCCTGAGATCATGACCTGAGCCAAAGGCAGAAGCTTAACCCAGTGAGCCACCCAGGCACCCTTGTACTGTTTATTTAATCCACACAGATCTCTGTGCAGAGGCATCATTATCTCCATTTTAAACAGGGTGCATATGAAACTCTGAGAAGGTAACTAAATCGAGTAACTAGCAGCAAAGACAAGGTGGGAATCCCAGTCAGTTACAGAACTCATAAAACCACAGACTTTTCCAAGGTCTGGAAACCATGATCATCTTCACCCACACCATCAAACCTCCCTTTCTGCAGGGCATTGTGTGTTCCAGACACTATGCTGTATGTTTACATACCACGTCTCATTCATGCATGATTCTCTGAGGCAGGTCCCACTATCTCTATATTAGAGAAGGGGACTGAAGCTTATGTAATTTTTTAAAAATGTAGATTGTGGGGCACCTGGGTGGCTCAATGGGTTAAGCCTCCGCCTTCGGCTCAGGTCATGATCTCAGGGTCCTGAGATGGAGCCCTGCATCAGGCTCTCTGCTCAGCGGAGACCCTGCTTCCTCTTCTCTCTCTGCCTGCCTCTCTGCCTACTTGTGATCTCTGTCTGTCAAATAAACAAATAAAATCTTAAAAAAACATGTAGATTGCATGTGGATAGGATTTTACCACTAGGATTTACCACCCCCCCCAACATCTGTTAGCCCTGAACCCTATGTGCTCAGCAGTGAATGAGACTGCTGAGTGAATGATACTGTCTTACATCAAGTAACTCCACCCCTCCTCTCTGCTCCTCACCATTTCCTTTTGTTCCATCTCTTCTAACAAATCTGGAATAAAAGAAATACATAGTTATTGCTCAGTTGCAGACTAGAGCCTATTTTGCATGGTTCCCTGGAATTCTAGAATCTCACAGATGAGCACTGGAGGTTGATTTGCCCAAGGGTACATGATTTATGACAAATACAGAGAGATCCTGGTCATGGTCATGCTCCCCTTCTGAGTCCCAAGAGAAGGAGACTTTCAGCCCTTTCCACTTTCCCATCTGCACTGTGTCTTCTCAACCCGGTTGTTGAGGGGCAGGAGGGAGGAGTAATGTGTGGTGAAACTTGAGTTGACAGGACCTGGGAGATGAAGAATCAAGGGCCCAGCAGTTCATTGTGTTGTGTGAAGTTTCCTTGTCGGCACAGACATCACTCTGTTAATAGCAGTACATGGGGTATCAAGAAAGATTGTAGACCTTGAGCCCCAGTCTTCACTGAATGGGAAATCATAAGAGGTTCAAAATGAAAATGGACGAAGAGTGACATAAATTGTATAGGTATCGAAGGAGTGCCTTTGCTGCCACCCCTCCCCGGGATGGTGGTGTCAAATATTTCTTCCTGTACCCAGTCTTTTTTATGCAATGAAGACTTGATATATGAAGAACCCACAGGAAAGCCCTGTCTTAGAAAATACCATAGGAAGGAGAGAACCGTTTACACTTGGGAGGCTAGAATGAATGTGGTGTCTTCTAGGGAGAGGCAGGTTTCCTGCTGAGATCAGAAATTAAAAGGAACGTTTGATGAGAAATTTAAGGTGGTAAGGGAATGTGTACACCATTCAATGGGTATTCTGTAGGACCTTGTGGAATGTTTTGAAGGGAAAAGAGCATGGGAGATAAGTGGGGAGATAATGTTTTAAAGGGAGAAAAGCATGGGGGAAAACATGGCAATAGGGGTTTGCACAGCAGAGCAAAGAGCAAGGAAAACAGGTGTGTGTGTGTGTGAGAGAGAGAGACAGGGAGAGAGAGAGTATTTAGCTGCACACAAGTTTACAAAGACATTAATCATTAGTCCCTAACTGGAAGGGAGGGTCTCAGCTTCTCTGGAGTTAGTTGCGGCCAAAGAATATTAACCTTGGAGAGTGTTCAAGTTCTGTTAATCACAAGTGTCTTGCTTTTTTGGAATGAGTCAGTTGTGGTCTCAATTTAGTAGTCTATTCCCTCTACACTGAGGTAACTCTGAATTACTAAGCTTCAAAATCCAGGGAATCTTCAGATACAGACTAAAGACATTTTGATGACATCCTAGCGCCGTGATTCTGCCCTCTACTTGGCGAGGCTGGTCAGCTCCTGTCTGTAGAGTCTCACATTTCCATGCAGGGAGGGAGGGGGGATTGAAAAATATTCTCGACAAGACTTCAATTTGCCAACCTTTACATTTTTAACCCAAAGAGCTTAGTTTTAAGATCTTATTTGGTACAAAAAAAAATTGTGTTTTAAAAGGGCTTGGCAAGACTATTTTTCAGAGGTGGGAAGGAATGTTGAAAACATTCTGAAGTTCTTAAAATATTAATACGCTGTCCCTAGGCATGTCTAAAGGTCAACTCTACAAGCAGGAAGACTACTTTTAAGGGATAGAATACTGTTATTCTCAGTGAATCTTCCTTACTTCAGCCAGACAAATAGTTTACAATCTAACAATTCCTCAGCTCTCAAAAGAGAGCTTTTTGTTTTCCTTCTGAGAAGCAAAAGTGGCCCCAAAGACTCCCAGAGTTTCTGGGGAACCTGGTAAGCAGTCTAAGTGCCTTACACTATTGCATTTTAAAATTTTTTAAAATTTCTTTTCAGTGTTCCAAAACTCATTGTTTATGGACCACACCCAGCGCTCCATGCAGTACGTGCCCTCCATGATACCCATCACCAAGCTCCCCCAATCCCCACCTCTCTACCCTCCAAAACCCTCAGTTTGTTTCTCAGAGTCCATAATCTCTCATGGTTTGTCTCCCCCTCTGATTTCCCCCAACTCACTTCTTCTCTTCATCTCCCCACATCCTCCGTGTTATTCCTTATGCTCCACAAAAAAGTGAAACCATATGATAATTGACTCTATCTGCCTGACTTATTTCACTTATCATAATCTCTTCCAGTCCCGCCATGTTGATACAAAGTTTGGGTATTCATCCTTTCTGATGGAGGCATAATACTCCATTGTGTATATGGACCATATAAATTGGTCCATTGAAAGGCATCTTGGTTCTTTCCACAGTTTGGCAACTGTGGCCATTGCTGCTATGAACACTGGGATACAGGTGGCCCTTCTTTTCACTACATCTATAACTTTGGGGTAAATACCCAGCAGTGCAATTGCAGGATCATAGGGAAGCTCTATTTTTCATTTGTTAAGGAATCTCCACACTCTTTTCTAAAATGGCTACACCAACTTGCATTCCCACCAACAGTGTAAGAGGGTTCCCCTTTCTCCACATTCTTTCCAACACATGTTGTTTACTGTGTTGCTAATGCTGGCCATTCTCACTGGTGTAAAGTGGTATCTCAATGTGGTTTTAATTTGAATTTCCCTGATGGCTAGTGATGATGAACATTTTTTCATGTGTCTGTTAGGCATTTGTATGTCTTCTTTGAAAAAGTGTCTGTTCATTTCTTCTGTCCATTTTGTTGACGTGATTATCTGTTTTTACATGACTGTATTTTGAACTTGAACAAGGCGAGTGAGGAAAGACACCTCCACTTTTCACTGCCGCAAAGAAAGAAGGGGGAGGGCTTTAACCCCATGAAATCCTTCTTGTTTTGCCAAATGATTGAAGAAAATCTTAAGGAAATGTGCCTCTTTAACTCTCCTGGTTGATAGAGATGAAACTCATTATGCGTTTGGCTTTTTTTTTTTTTTTTAACCAAGGTAAAGCCAGAATTAGTGTGAGAGTGCTGAGATTGTAAGGAAGGGAAAAATTCTTGCTCCACCCTCAAGATCGTCCAGCTGGCCTAAAAACTAAATTGACATGAGACAGGAGCACCTGGGTGGCTCAGGGGGCTGAGCGCCTGACTCTGGGTTTTGGCCCAGGTCATGACCTCAGGGTCATGGGATAGAGCCCCATGCTGGGGTCAAGATTCAGCATGGAGTGGGCTTGAGGATTCTCTCTCTCCCTCCCTTGATGCCCTTCTCCCCTTTCTCTCTCTCATGAATGAATGAATGAATGATAGATAGATAGAAGACAGGAAAAAAAAAAAATCCCAGTTTTATTACAGGCACAAGGAGACCCAATAATGAAATTGAGACCTAAAGAAATGACAAAGGCAGGCAGTTTATATACATTCTAGACAAAGAGACAATAGATTTGTGAGAAGTTGACGGGATAAAGAAAAGGGTTATTTGGGAGCCTTAATTAGTAGGAAATTCTAAGCAGAATTTAGGCTGAGGTGGTAAATCAGAAAAAACAAAAACAAAAACAAAGTGTGTTTGCACAGCTTTCTAGGCTTTAAAGTCCCTGTCTCTGGTGGCAAGGATGTCTTTTTAGGGACACCTGGGTGGCTCCGTTGATTAAGCAACTGCCTTTTGCTTAGGTCATGATCCCAGGGTCCTGGGATGGGATTTCCTGTAGGGCTTCCTGCTCAGTGCAGAGTTAGCTTCTTCTCCCTGTCTCCTTGCTTATGCTCACTCTCTCTCTCAAAAATAAATAAATATTTTTTTAAAAAAAGTTTCTTTTTATTTCTTAGCACAGGGAGAGTATTATTTATGTAGATTTGTTCCCTATTTTCAGGGGGACAGAGGAGGGTCTAGGTGTCATTGCATTGGCTGTTTCTCATGTAACTTTTATTTATTTTAAAGATTTTATTTATTTATTTTAGAGAGGGAGACCACAAGTGGAGGAGAGGGGCAGAGAGAGAAGCAGACTCCCCACTGAGCAGGCTGCCCAACATGGAGCTCCATCCCAGGACCCTGGGATCACGACCTGAGCCGAAGGCAGATGCTTAATCAACTGAGCCACCCAGGGGACCAGAACTTTGGTTTTAAATAATCGGCATGCTAAAGAAGCATGTTTAGGGGCAGCCTGCCCTAGGCCCCTACAAGACTACATTGTCTCATTGATGTCTCCAGCAGGGCAGGCGAAGATGTTTTCTTTTTCAAGAAAGCAGTTATATAAATATCAAATATTGATGTGCTATTTGGCAACATGGGATCTTTAAGCTCTGTACCCCCAATTTCCCAAATTCCTTTCATCACTGAGGTATCTTAACTGACCCACAGACCTTCCTGTAACTTCCAGAGATTCCAAGGTCACACACTGTGCCTTTGCTTAAAATAAACAGACCCAGTGACACATATTAACACACACAAACCACCCTTCGGTATTTTCAGCATTGAAATCTAAACTAAGTCACTAGTAACAAAGGCAGTATATGCTGTAATTCAAAACTTTGAATTCTGTGCTTCTTGGGTGACTAAGAGATTGGCAATCACCATTCATGATTTACTCAGTGTTTCTTTTACTACTAGAAACAGAGACCAAATTAAGCAGTTTTAAAGCAAAGGGAGAATAGCAACAATGATAGATGCTAACATTTACTGGATATGTTAACCTTAAAAATAAAGCTGCTAGTTATTTTACTAGCAAAACTTGTTTTATGTAGGAAAGCAGAAAATTGCAATCCTGGCCACTCAAGCTATCGCAAAACCATAAGCACATCCAGCAAACAAAAGAGAAACATTACTTTATGATTAAAAAGGAGGAAGTTAGGGGCAGTTTTTTATTTGTTTGTTTTCGCTTTTTTTTTTTTTTTTTTTTTTTTTTTTTTAAGTAGGCTCCACACCCAGCGTGGAGCCCAGCACAGGACTTAAACTCACCACCCTGAGATTCAGACCTCAACTGAGATCAAGAGTCCATCACGTAACTGACTGAGCCACCCACATATCCCAAGGAGAGGAGGGGGCAGGTGTTTTGGACAAACATCTACTGGAGAGAAACGAGGGTTCCAAGTGATGACAGTTTTTCATTGGCAGAATTGTAAGAGTGGTTGATTTCTTGCAGGTTAAGGCAATGTACACCATTCCCTGTTGGGGCTTCTAACTGCTGATTCTTTCCTGTTGAGCTTCTTCGGTTAGGGCTCTGTCACTGACGATTATCCCTGTAATTAACAATGAGTGGTCTGGCTCTGTCTTTCCCAACCTCCTTTCTAGCGTTCTCAGTCCGCATGAGTGAGGTTTTCCTTTAATCATTTTCAGATACCGGGGCACCTGGGTGGCTCAGTGGGTTGAGCCGCTGCCTTCGGCTCGGGTCATGATCTCAGGGTCCTGGGATCGAGTCCCACATCGGGCTCTCTGCTCAGCAGGGGGCCTGCTTCCCTTCCTCTCTATCTGCCTGCCTCTGTCTACTTGTGTTCTCTGTCTGTCAAATAAATAGATAAAATCTTAAAAAAAAATAATTTTCAGATACCTACTCTCTGATAGCAGTGCTTAAAACATTCATTCGCTTACTCCTCACACCTCCCTGAAGCAGGTAAGAGTGATTATACCCATTTTAGAGATGAAGTAGCAGAGACATGACTAGATTAATTAATAACTTGATATTACACAGGCAGTAAGAGGCAGAACCAGCATGTGAACTGCTTGTCTGAGAGTCCCAGAATCTCAGAGGAATTTAAAGATGTGAAATAGCATGTGACCATGCTTCATGAAAATTGAAAGGGATCAAGGCCATTCTTTTCTTATTTGGCACAGATTTTACACATTTACCATGGCATATAATGTTTGCCCCAATGCCACATGCATTTGTGACTCTACTGGGTTGAATAGTGTCCTTCCAAAATTCATGTCCACCCAGACGTGTGAACATGACTTTCTTTGGACATAGGGTATTTGCCGATGTAATCAAATTAAAATGAGATCAGACTGAAGTAAGGTGGGCCCTAATCCAATGAATAGTGTCCATTTAAGAAGAGGGAAATTTATACATAAGCATTGAGAGAGAGAAGATAGCCGTGTGGGACAGAGAGGTAGATTTGCTCCCTGGCCTTGAGCTACAAGCCAAGGAGCACCAAAGATTGCCCGCAACCAGGAGAAGCTGCAAGAATCAAGGAAATATTTGGAGGAAGTACGGCCCTGCTGAAGTTTTTGGACTTCCAGCTCTCAAAACTGTGAGAGAATAAGCTTCTGTGTTTGTCAGGCACCCAGTTTGTAGGACTTTGCTACGGCAGCCCAAGGAAACTAATACACGAATACAGATACAGTAATACAAATGCTAGCAATCAGGATTTAATTTAGGAAGCAGAGAGGGATATGGTAGGCTAAGCAGGTTCCTCAAAATGTGTCCACATCCCAATCCCTGGAGGCTGTGAAAATTACCTTATTTGAAAAAGAGATGTGAAATTAAAAATCTTTACCTGAGTAGATCATCCTGGATTGTCAGGGTGGACCATCCCAAGTCCTTATAAGAGGAAGGCAGAGGGAGTTAAGATGCCCCCAGAGAGAATGTGATGTGCAGACAAGGTAGAGATGGGAGTGATGCCAGCAGTTGCTGGAAGGGGAAGACGCGGGAACAGATTCTCACCCAGACCTTGATCTTGGACTTCTGATTGCTAGAACAGTGAGAGAATATGCTGTGTGGTTTCCAGCCCTGGAGTCTGTGGTAATTTGTTACAGTAGCCACAGGAAACCAGCACACTACTCAGAGAGTCAAGCAGAAAGCTGTGTCTGGTCAGAAAATAAGTACTCACAAGGTCATTGGAAGGGGCATGCCAGTGGAAGAAAATAGGCAGAATATGCAACAGACAATATCTAACACCCAAGGAATAACATTCTAAATACTCCCCAACTAGACGCTGGGACACCACCGCAACTCAGAAGGTTCTCTAGTCTAGGCAAGTGGTAGGGACATTGTGGTGCATACCAGATAGATATTAGCTTTGCTGACAACTGATTTTAACTAAGTGGCAAAAGTATTATGATTTTCTAAGATCATCATTTTAAGCAAGGCTGTGCAAATTCTAGATCAGTTTTTTGAACACCTTGGTCTGGTGTTCTCATAGGCCAAACCTGCTCTGGTTGAGATAGGTAGTAAACAGCTAGCAGAGTTTATATATGCAAGAAATTTCCCAAAAGGAGGGTAAGGTTGGTACAAGTTTCTCAAATTTTATCAGTTCTAAGATGTCAAGAGTTGGAAGACATAGAATCACTTTATGCACCACTGAGAAGGAACATAAATGCTGCTAATTTACCATGCCATGACATTTATCGTAATATGGAGAGATGTTGCAACAGAGACACACTTGTTCTGAAATCAGTGAACTGTATGACTCACCTTCCATAGGCACGTTTTCACTAGAAATTTCAGTGATGGAAAAATCAAACAAACAGAAAAACCCCACATGATTCCACTTTAATTTTCTTTTAAGTTCTAGTTCTATGATTATCAACTTAATAGCTTATTGTGGAAAATGCAGAAAATTACAAGGAGGCAATCAAAACCATCTGTATGGGCACAAGGGCACCATGGAAACTCATTTTAATGAAAGCAAGATCTGGAGGAAGAATATAATTTTCATCAAACCCACTTCCTCTCTACCATCTCAGAGAGAGACTTTTCAGAATTATATAAAGATTGTTGCTACTTTCAATTTTGCTTAATAAATTCCTCTTGAATCCTCTGGTGCTGTGTCCTATAGACCATTCTTCATGTTATTTTTTATTTTAATGAATATCAAAGTTTATAACATATTGATAATAAACACAGATGAATGGGATTTGACTGCATTGTCCTTTCTGAAAATATTTGCCATCTTGACACAATCACTTTTTGCTAGAATTATGTTAAAAACTGCATCATTTCCCTTATCTCTACCTTGCCATGGCGGTTTTATAAAAATAATCTATCTGTGAAATAATGTGTGCATAATTTCTAACTCTGCTGAATATGTCTGTTACATAGTACATACTCAGAAAACGCTAGTTAGCATTCACATTATTAACAAAAATGTAGGATTTTAATATGGCAGTACTTTCACAAATGAGTGATGTACAAGTAAATAAAATAGGCCTGATTTGGCTTATAGATCCACTATTTATTAGCTGTGGAAACTTGTAAAGCAACTATGAAATATGTGAAAATTCCTAAAATGGTACTTTGCACAATTGTCACTCAAATATTAGGTTCTGTTGCTTTCCTTTCTTTATTTATTCACTCTTTTTCCTCAGCAGAGGGGCATGTTAAGCTTTATAGTAAACAGAGTAAGTTGACCCTAAGCACCATAAGGGTTGGGATTTGTTCATTACTGTGGGTATAGTAAAGAGTGTAATTGGCAAGACAAAGTAGAGTAAATGAATGAATGAATGAATGAAGATTCATCTGCTATTGATTTCATTCCAGGTCTATGTCACAGAAATAAATGAGTAAGTGAAGGCAGTCAGGTGTACCTAGATATATTAGTTATATATTATTTCATGATAAATTATACCCAAACTTAATGGCTTTCAACAGCAAAGTCTATTATGGCACAGTTTCTACAGGCCAGTGATTCAGATGTGCTTTAGGTGGGGACCTCTGGTTCCATGTTTCTCATGAGGTTGTATTAAGGTGGCCTGCTCTGTGACCTCATCTGAAGGCTCTAATGTTGCAGGGTAAGGCAGTTTGAGCCTGCTCTAGTAGCTGTTGGCAGGTCTCAATCCCTGGCCATGAGAAACTATGTACAAGACCACCTCATGACATGGCATTTGGCTTTACCCAGGTAAGAGGTCTAGGAGAAAGCAAGAATTCACGAGGTGGCTTAAAACAACAGAAATGTATTCTCTTACAATTCTGGAAGTTAGAGGTTCAAAATCAAGGTATTGGTGAGCTGTATTCCCTGTAATGATACAAGGAAAGAATCCTTCTTTGCTTCTTCTAGCTTCTGGAAGTTGCTGACTCTTCTTGGCATTCCTTGGCTTATAGCCTCACTCTAACCTCTGCCTCTGTCTTTAGGTGGCCTTCTCCCCGTGTCTCTGTGTGCAAAATTCCCTCTTCTTATAAGGACACTAGTCATTGGATTAGGCCCCACCTAGTTCAGGATTAGAATAATTCATCTTAGCTTGATTACACCTACAAAGACCCTATTTTAAAATAGGGTTACAATCTATTGGTGGCAGGACTTAGTACCTCAATATGTATTTCGGGGAGACAAAAATAAGTCCATACTGGAGGTTAACAGGGTAATCTGGCACATGAAAAACCTACTGGGGCTTTTCTAAAATTACCTATAGATGTCGAATTTTAAAAAGAACTTCCTTATTGATCAGTGTATGCTCTTTTTCTTCATAAATCTGCCTCCTGTGAAAGAAACCAAGGGATATAGTAGGGATGCTGATAAGAAGCAAAAATGTCATTGCAGACATGCTTTCCCCTGTTTGTCAGTCACAATGAGCAGAAAACAGATCCTTGGTTTCTTCTACCTCAGTTGGAGCTGCAGAGATCAACCAAACAGTTTCTGACACACTCTGGACTCTTACTTATTAGAAACAATGAGATGGTCATAGATCTCCATAATAAGGAAGCAAACAAAGCAAGTGTCTTGTGCCCATAAGGAGAGACAGTAAGTCAAAGGAGAGGAACATTGTGAAGATTCCCTCTGAAATAGAGTACCTCTGAAATAGATTCACTCTAAGAAACAGGAGAAGAATTAGAAAATTGCTGAGTAGTCCTCCCACCAAGATTATTAAGGAGCATTCATTTTGAAAAGAAAAATATTGGATGTCAGAGAAATCCAAATGAAAATTTTTTTTATTTATTTTATTTTTATTTTATTTTTAATTTTTAATTTTTTATAAATTAATTTCCTTTATTTAAATCCCTTAAATCGTCAAAATGTCCCAGATAAAGTAATTTCACAGTATTTTTAATGTAGAATTCCTTTTTTAAAAAAATTTTCATTTGGAATTCTACATTAAAAATACTGTGAAATTACTTTATCTGGGACATTTTGACGATTTAAGGGATTTAAAGGAAATTAAAGAAAAAAAAAGGAGAGGAAAGGTGACAAACATATTGATCCTGGAAATAGAGATAATGTTTTATAGGATTGCCAAATTAATAAAAGAACCTTTTTCTAATAGAGTGCAGGGTACAACAGCTCACAAACTACCATTTAAAATAAATAAATTGGTGGGGTGCCTGGGTGGCTCAGTGAGTTAAAGCCTGAGCCTTCAGCTCAGGTCATGATCCCAGGGTCCTGGGATCCAGCCCCACTAAGGCTCTCTGCTCAGTGGGGATCCTGCTTCCCTTCGTCTCTGCTGGCCTCGCTGCCTACTTGTGATATCTGTCTGTCAAAAAAAAAAAAAAAAATCTTTAAAAAGAAATAAATGAATTGGTAACAATTTTCATTCTAATACAAAAAAGAAAAAAAAATCATGGATATTCAATTATGATTAAACTGGCCAGCCTTAGACCTTCTTTCTTCATTACCAAATAGTGTCTATTTCAATATTTCCAAGTTGTTATTCATATGCAAATGAATGTGAAAACTAGAATTCCCTTTTGGAGGGCACATGAAGCATGACCCCTCCTGGACCCTTCCTGGAAAAATGTATATTTTACCCAACTAAAATAATTACCAGCTAATTCAAGAATGGGAAAATACAGTAGAAAAAAATTAGCAGGTACAAATGAAGCCAGTTATATAAAGAGTGAATTACAAATATGCATTGTTAGAGTATTGCGCAAATAAGGGCGCCTGGGTGACTCAGTCAGTTAAGCATCTGCCTTCAGCTCAGGTCATGATCCCAGGGTCCTGGGATCAACCCCCTCATTGGGCTCCTTCTCGGTTGAAAGCCTGCTTCTCCCTTCTACCTGCTGCTCCCCCTGTTATGCCCTCTCTCTCTCCCTCTTTGTCAAATAAATAAGTAAAAACCTTTAAATTAAAAAAAAAGAATATTGTGCAAATAAAAAACATTTTTTGAAAGATGATATATAATTCAATGTCAATAGCCATGCCATATGTTAAAGGTTTATAATGGGTTAAAAACTTTTTTTTTTAAAGATTTTTATTTATTTATTTGACAGACAGAGATCACAAGTTGGCAGAGAGGCAGGCAGAGAGAGAGAGAGAGAGGAGGAAGCAGGCTCCCTGCGGAGCAGAGAGCCCGATGCGGGCCTCAATCCCAGGACCCTGAGATCATGACCTGAGCCGAAGGCAGAGGCTTTAACCCACTGAGCCACCCAGGCGCCCGGTTAAAAACTTTTAATTACCAAATCTCATGCACAATAACAATTTGGACCCTAAATCCAAGGTGACAGCAAAAGACAAGAGAACTATCCAGGATTATGGAAGAGGAAATGGGGGAAGCAGGCTAAACTTGAACTCATACAGATGGTGAAGACAATAGATAGTTTTTCTTTCCTTGCTATTGTCAATTAGGGAAAAATAGATACAATTTCCTGAATTTATAGTAGCAACTAAGCACAGTTGGACTCATGCATTCCAAGTCATTATGTAAGAAAAACGAGCTAAGAATAACAGTTTTGAAGAAACCAGAAATAAACAAACAAGAGCCATTTAATGGGTCCATCCTCTCTATCGATGTCCATCCATTTTTTTGACTGTCCCACATGCACCAGTCCGAAACAAGCACACATCCTAGAAACAACACCAATGGGATATTAAGAGAATCATGTCCATTACTCTTTTCCCTCAGAGGTATCTGGCTGCTGCTAAGATACTTTATTCTCAGATTTCTCCATATTTTTTACCTCTGGTCCAGCCTAGAGCTCCCAAGTTGTAGAATATTAATTTTCATTAAATTAGATTCATCTTCAACATGGTTGAGAACCACCTCTGGCTAGGTAACCTGTCTGAATGGGAAGAAAATATTGAGCTATAGCAAGCAATTAAAAAATCCATTCTGAAAACCCCAACAGTGCAAAATCAAGGAGTCAAGCAAATGAAATCCAATGACTGCCAAATAGTTAGCACATGTTACGTGGAATTTTGAGTAGTGAACCAATCTATTTCTGGATGAAAGTACACTTCAGTCATCTCTAAATAACTGAAAAGTCTAAACAATGTTGGAGACTTCATAATTCTCCAGTATCCAGAAACTTTCATGTTAAGGATTCCAAAATGTTTATGCTATGTAGTAAAATATGGTACTTTGGTTTATTGTCAGGGGAAGTGAAAAATAGCTAGCTATTATTTCTGGGGCTAAACATCATCTCTGAATGAAGTTTGGTTATTATTTTTATCCTTATCCACCAGTAGGATGGAGACTTACAACCATGTAAGTTCTCTTGATAGTTCTCTTGTCTCATTGCCATCACCTAGGATGATGGGGGTCCAAATTGTTATTGTGCGTGAGATTGGGTAATTAAAAAAATTCAACCCATTATAAACCTTTGGATGATACACATTTTTCAGGACATATAGAAGATATTTATGAGAATTTATACTCTCTTTCTCTTTGTTATTATTTGCTTGTTTATTGTTGGTTTATTGTATCCTGTCTTCTTCAATCTCTGAGGATAATTCTAGAAGACTAAATAGGGACAACAAGGTGGAGAGTTGATCTCTTGGTTTGAGTCCATGGAAACATAGGGATGCAACTTGAGCCATGAAGTGCATATTTTTTCCCTGGACTCAAAAGTCTACCATTTCTGTTCTTATCATGAGCTGAGATCTGGAATGCCCCTCAGATCTGAAATAGGAACTCAGTTGGAGCCCCAGAAAGGACAGAGCTTTGAAAGAAGAAGAGATGTGTATCGAAACTACTGTGAAAGTTGATTAAAGCAGTCAGAATTCCAGGATACCACAGAGATGGAAGTGAAATAAAAACCTAAGCTACATGACTCCTTCTGAATCTCCAGCACTTGGTATGGTTTTTTAACATAGAGTGTGTGCTCATTGTGTCACCAGCTAGACCCCCAGACCTGACTTTTACTGCCCACCTGATTTTACTCAGGAACCCTTGTCTTACATTTGTCCTTAAGCTCTTTCTGACTTACCTCTTAACTCGGGCAAATGAAACCCTGAAACCACCTCTCAGGTGATGGACTGTGCTGACAAGACCCCCCATCATCCCATTGAGCTAAACCCCTCACCCGTGCCTGCACACATGGACATTGGAGTGACCCCTGGACTGACTGGCAACTACCTTCAGGTCATTACAATACTAAAGGAGGAACCCCAGCCTCATTTATAAAATACATGATGTATGTATAGATGAAGTGTTTCCTTAAGGAGCAGGTATAACCTAATGCCTGCTTCTGATGATGAAAAGGCTTTGTTATCTATTCATCCTGGGGTGCCTGGGTGGCTTAGTTGTTAAGCAGCTGCCTTCAACTCAGGTCATGATCCCAGGGTCCTGGGATCAAGCCCCGCATTATGCTGTCTGCTTGGCAGGAAGCCTGCTGATCCCTCCCCCATTCCTCCTGTTTGTGTTTCCTCTCTCACTGTCTCTATCTCTCTGTCAAATGAATAAATAAAATCTTTAAAAATATATTCACCCTAGCCCTAAACAAAAGGTACCCATTCATCTGCTCTCAGGGAGTCACAGCTCTGAGGTCATTCCCAGGTACCTCCTTATTTGCTGCAAAAGAAGTTTTCTCTGTTAGACAACCCACCTGGTGCAGTTTTTGTGACTCACCAAAGAGTGAAGTCATGGTGATTCTGCTACAATCACTACTGTGTAAATGAATCCAAGATTCAGATATCTTCTGTATTGGTGGTGTTGTTTTGGGGGGCGGTTCCCAAGAAAGAGGGGATTAGATTAAGATCACATCTCAGAGATAAGTTAATTAGTATCTTGGCACTAGTCCGTGCCATTAGTAAGAGCCATCCACAGCAGATAGGGTTTGTCGGGTTTCTCACACACATCTTAGAAATTGCCCATACCATACCACGTTGTCTAAGGGAGCCTTGAGAGTGCTGACCTTAGAAAAGATATCTCTGAAGACAATTATCATATGATCTCCCTGATATGAGGAAGTTGGGAGGCAATGTGAGGGGTTTGGGGGGGAGGAAAGGAATAACTGAAACAAGATGGGATCAGGAGGGAGACAAACCATAAGAGACTCTTAATCTCACAAAACAAA